>NC_133770.1:190160486-190351439 GCF_003597395.2 Chelonoidis abingdonii
GCCCCTGGAAATTTCCACTACATGCATCTGACGAAGTGGGTATTCACCCACGAAAGCTCATGCTCCAAAACGTCTGTTAGTCTATAAGGTGCCACAGGAGACTAGGAACATGACTGTGAGTGGACAATATAAGAAGTAGCTGGAGCTCAGCATGGAGGAAATTAGGTTTGTCAAACTAGCTGGGCTGAGTTTTCCAGACAGGAGTCCTGGAGCGTAGCTGAAAGGACCTGGACAAGTGGAGAAGTGGAGAAGTGTCCAGTCTGGGAAAGTCTGTAAAGAAGCCTAGAACTGAACAGACCATGAAGGAGTTGATGCATGGAAAAGGTGATGCAATCATGTCAAGTGAATTGGGCAGTTGCTGAATATATAGGGTCCCAGGACCAGAACCCGGAAGAGAAGGGGGCGTAAGTTCCTATATAGTAACATCTGGAAGTGGTGGGCATAAACCTCTAAATTCAAGGGAAGAAAACTAATTGAGCCCTAAAAGAGAGACTACAGAGTTGGAGAGCGTAAAGAAGGCTGGGAAAGAACTTTCTAGAGCCCAGACTGGAGGCTAAAGACTGGGGCCTAAAGAGACTAAAGCCCATAGGAAGGTCTGTACAGAAAAAGGGTGGGAGGAAGATTGTTTAGTTGTTTTTCTCATTGGATCTACAACAACCTATATAGCATAGATCAGGGGTCAGCAACCTTTCAGAAATGGTGTGCCAGTAATATATTTTAATGTTGTTAGAAGGTCTTTTCCTAGAAGTCTATAATATATAACTTAACTATTGTTGTATGTAAAGTAAATAAGGTTTTTAATTTTAAATGAAGCTTCTTAAATATTTTAAATTAAAATGCAGAGCCCCTTGGACTGGTGGCCAGGGCCCA
The DNA here is from genome assembly GCF_003597395.2 of Chelonoidis abingdonii. Classification (NCBI taxonomy): domain Eukaryota; kingdom Metazoa; phylum Chordata; order Testudines; family Testudinidae; genus Chelonoidis; species Chelonoidis abingdonii. The sequence goes on from NC_133770.1 coordinate 190,161,357, forward strand.
GGCAATGTGAGTGCCACTGAAAATCAGCTCGCATGCTGCCTTTGGCACATATGCCACAGGTTGCCTACCCCTGGCATAGAACCTAGGTCTCTGAAAGACCTCTTCTCTCCCTGGTCATCAGTGTGGAAATTCCAACTTTTAGGTACTTGTGCTAACATTCAGTAATTTAACTCTGTGGCTCAGTACAGTTTCATGGAGAACTCTTCATACTGGAATTCTGCTGATCAGGGATCCAGCAGAGCCAGGGTGGTGGTGGTGGTGGTGATCTTCATCAACAACCCAGCTGGCCTTTACCTGTGGATGTAGATGTTTAGTTTATTTTGTAAGTGTTTCTAATTTAGATTGGCCAGCATGATTTATGTAGTGTTTGGGAGGTGGGGTATTGCACTTGCACTAAGAGATCTTTGTACTGGGAGCATTTTATTAATTAACAGATAACAACACACTGAAGTATACTACTGTATCTTAATGCCTAGAGTTCCAAGACTGTCATTAGAGAAATAAAGTGTGTGTGTGTGTATGTGTTAGTAATTATAATTGTATCAATAATTGTTATGGCACGATTTATCCCAATGTCCCTTTGATCTTTCAAGCAGACACCTTGTTACTGTGTAATTCAGCTTCAGAGGCTGGGCGGCCACAGAAAACTGACAGGAGCCATCCTGTAAAGATCAGCAAAGAGCATAACACTAAAATGTATTTGTATCAGTTTAAATATAACATAACAATGTGTATGTATAATTTGGAGGCTTAATATATAACAGTAAAGTAGCTCTGAAAAATTGTCATGAAAACTTATCAACCCAGACACAACATCTGTTCATCTGCACTTTCCTATAATGAGAGTTGATCATGGAAAGAACTAGAGTGGTATTTTAATTGACCATCAAAATATGATTTGTGGAGAGTGAGGGGTGTGTGGGACTTGGCAAGGCTACAGGAAGGTATCCAATGACTATGGATTCTGTGGCTGATCATCCAGTCATTACTGATGTTGATCACGTGTTGATTGAAAAGTAGAATCTCAAAAAGCCTTTCAAATCAGTCGTTAAAGTCCAAAAGAATGGCAGGATTGAGGGATTTGAATTCATTCAAGCTTTGCTAGTGGAGAAATTGGGTTCAGGCTTGGATTGCTGGCATATGGTTACATTTCATGAAATACCATCATTAAATGGGATTGGAGGGAGCCTTGAACTTGAGCCTGTATTATGGTAAACCTCATGTTGTCTAGTTTGATAGCTTGCCTTTAGACTGAGTTTAGAGTCCTTGTTAGAATAAACAGGCTTCAACTTCTTGTAAAATGTAGATCTTGTTCATTGAACTGAATTATTTTAAAGATCCGACAATTGTTTGAGGTAGTTTAGTAGACTAGATAATAAAGCCTGAAGTGTGGATGCAAGTTTGTTTGAATGGATGAGAGCAACTGGTCTCTCCTGCAAATACTGTTGGAATGACTTTTTTTTCATTTAAAGTCACTTTTCATTCATTTGGTAAGCAGTAAGTAATATCCTAATATTACTAAAAGCCTCCACAGGCTGTCTTCAGCAGCAATTTTTGGGAAGTTCATGAGCCATTGTAGGGATAATGGAAGAGAAGGAACTTTGGGTAAGGATGTTTCAGTATGCAAGACTAAAAGGGCTTTCTGCTACATTCCCTGTTTTTAACCATCAGCTTCACTTCTTAATAACATACAATTCTGAATGTTTCATTTAAAGAAAAATATTTCCCAGAGACATTTCAGGCTGGAAGAAATAATCGTTCTTAATTTTTTGCCCTAGTTTATTATCTATTATCATTACCTGTGCTATTCAAAATAAACAAATATTTTGAAATCTTACCCTCTGCCCACGGGTATCTGATATACCAATCTCATTGATGAGTGAAATGAGTGAATCCTCTGTGTTTGAATGAATGAATATAGGTGTGATTATATTTACAAGTATCATTGTTGGCATTCTGTGCATATTTTGCTTTTGATTCTTTGATTCTACTGTCCTTGAAAATCACTATACAGTTGCAAATTAACCCATAAAATGATAGACATTAATGTATGGCACTGAGTTCATAAATTAAAGTACGATGCCAGTAGATTTCCATGTAGATTTTCCCGGTTGGCAGAGTTAGTAAGAATACCACACGTGCTACACCAGGTTATATTTGCATAATGAGTTATTTGCTGTACTACATTTAAAAAGTCTGATCATTTTCTATTCACATTTCAAATAGCTGGTGTAAAAGCAAACACCACAATGCACAGCTGTTTCTCCAGCTATCCCACTGTAGTGAGGTGGTGTGGCCTCCCTCCGAGGTGGATGCGGAGGGAACTCTGCAAGTCACCTGGTGGGTGGAACCAGGAGGGCCATGCCCGCATGCCGGAAGCAGAGGAGTGGGACAGGAAGAGAAAGTCTAAAAGACCGGCCAAGCAGCTCTGTCAAGAGGGAGCTGCCAAAGGAGACAGATTCTTCTTCCCTGCTGCTGGAGTGGGACGCCAAGGAGAACTGCTGCTGCCTCTGTTAGTCTATAAGGTGCCACAGGATTCTCTGCTGCTTTCACAGATCCAGACTAACACGGCTACCCCTCTGATACTTGCTGCTGCCTAGATGACCAGCCTGAGCTTCCAGAGAGCCCTGGCACTCCTGATGCTGAGGAGCTGCTACCGCTGCTCTTGGCAGAGTATCCCGGGGAGACTAAGGATGACCCCTGGATGCAAGTACATCCGAGGGGGAGAATAGGAAGCAGCCCAGGGGAGTGAGACTACTGTCTGGCTGTGGTGCTGCCGGTCACCGTCTTGCGGGTGGAATCCCAGCTGACCCAGAGGCAGACCACTTTGCCACTGTTTAGGACCCTGGGCTGGGCCATGGTGGAATTGAGCAGGCCCGCATCCCCCCTGCCAGCCCACCCCTGGGGTGGCAGTACTCTCGCTCTTTAGGCCAGGAGGCCTGTGCTTCTCGGGCATTCCTACTGGAGCCTCAGCAATGTTGCTTGGCACTCACCCCTGTTGAAGTCCCTAGACTGGGTGGATAAACTGCTCCAATTCTGCATACCTGCAGGCCAGAGCCTTGACTGCTTATTTCCCTGCCATGCTTGAAGGCCCAGGCCCATTGAGAACTGCTAATTCCCTCCTTTGTTTTTTCTTCATTTGGGAGAATACTCTAGCAGACCAATCTGCGAGGAGGCATGGCCTCTCTTGGAGGTGGAGGGACAGCCATGCCAGCTTACACCCACCAACCAGGAATAAAATTTAAAATGCATGGAAGTGTTAATTATTTTTGTAAGTTTAATGTGTAGCGTTAACAGGTGTTATCCCAGTGCTCATTCAGATGCTAGTTCATATCCCCACACACAAGTGCCAAGAATCTATTTCATGAATGCTGATACCACTCAAACATGAAAAAGAAAATACTGGGGTATCCTGTCCTTAAACTCTTAAAGCTTTAACGTGTTTATTCTGGTATAGCTGCCTATGGCAATTCCTTTCAAATCAATGTAATCTTAGGACATAATGTAATGGGGACATGTTGGATGGGCTCGTTCACAAGAGAAGGCTGGTACAGCACTCAGTGCTGAATTGGTAAATGCACAGATAACTGACACAGTAGACAAGAAAGCGGATCTGTGCTAGAGTTAATATGTTTAAAATGTAGAAACATCTTAAATGCTTACAACTACTTTTGACCATTCCAAAAATCCTAAAGTCTTAGCTCAGAGTGAATTTTTATAACTAAGTTATCAATGTGTGAGTTCTTACAGTGAAGTAACAATCAGATACTGAAATGCTGGCATACCTTTGGCTATAGCAGCACTAGTGGATGAAGCAATAATAATGTTTTAATACGCTGTATGAAAAGAGGATCTAGAGTGGATGGGTACATCTGTTGACAATCTTTCTTTTTAATTTAAAGCCACCTGAAGGCTCTAACTAGCTGAATAATAACCCAATCCCCATATGGTTTCCGTTCTTTCAGAGTAATAGCATGCAGAAAAAGAGTCTACTTTTAGCTCTGGCTTCTGTTTGCTTCTTTGTGAGTCTGAGAACGCTTCCTGTCTGCTTGGTGATAGGAAATGTAACCAAAACAGACTTAGATGAGTGACATTTCTCATGCCTGGCTTTCCACTTTGGTAACTTGTGTAAACGGGTACAAAGAACCCATTTGTACAAGCTGCTGCCTGCATGCAGATAGAGATGGTGTCTTCAGGATGATTTGCAGCTCATTTTTAACTAAAATTTTTATCTTGTTAGTGCCTCAGTATTTATACAGTAGAAATTATGAAGTATTTTTCCCATTTATAATTCCTCTTATACTCTAATCTCTCAACAGTTCTGTTCTGTCACTTTTCAGATGAATGTAGGTTTGTGACTAAAGCAACTGAAAGGCACATTTTTTTTTTAATAAATGCAATTACATTTTAAAGCCACTTTTGCTTTAGTTAGAAAACTACACATGGAAAACAACTTTTGTCTTCTGCTTATATCTCTTAATTTTTCTTACATTCCCTTGCATGTCCCCTCAATTTCCCTCCTGCCCATATTTCCCATGCTCTCTCATGGTTTCCTGTTCATTATGGATACCAGTGGGTAATCATTTGCACTAAGAGCAGCCCTGTTTCATCCTAACTGCGGGGAGGGGAGGGAAATGGAGAGATGGTAACCATTTTGAGTAAGGTTGAAAGTTTACAGGGATGCTGACAAACATCAGGAGACCATGGGAAGTGTGATTTTTAAGAAGCCCAAAACAACAGCAAACAGCCCCCAACATCCTACAATCATGAGATTCTGATAATGTGAGAACTGTCGACTCAGATTTTGTGAAAAGGACCTTGCTCCTCAATTTTAGTGCCCCCCCTTCTAGTCACATAGGATTTGAAATGCTAATTCTCACTTCTAAAGAAGTGCCTTGTATTGAATGTCAATACCACAGTAAGATAAGACGATTACATTAGAGGGAGAGGAGAAAAGAGACGCATACCGAAGACTGTGGGGCAGTTTGGTATTAATGCTGCTGAATCACTGTGCAAAATGAGTGGACTGACAAACTGATGGTCTGTATCATTACCAACCTCTGTAGCTGTATCAGCCATCTTATTTAAATAGTTTATTAAATATGTTAATGTATAGGAAATAGCATCCCTTCATCTTCACCATTGTGGAACCCCAGACTTGTATGGAGATATGTGATTCTATTGAATGTTGTTTAGGAGCTGGCCCCATGGCCTACTCTGATGGAGCAACACAACTTGTGCCATTTTTACTTATTCAGAGGCAAATTTCCACAACATACCTATGCCAGGGAGTATCAGATTTAAGGATTCCAAGGAATTGTGCCACCCCAAGCACGTGGTTGCTTTGCTGGTGCCTAGAGCTGGCCCTGCCCTTCTGTGAGGAATGGGGTAGCTTATTTGTTAAGCATAGAAAATATACAAATGAAAATTTTCATGTTTAGAGCACTCCTGTATCACTTTCTGTGCTTTGGTTTGGAACTCTGATTTGCTTTGCTGTCTTGCTCAATAAAGGAAGAAATATTAGCTCATGAGAATTTCAGCTTCTCTAGGTTCGTATATCATCAGTTAAAAAAACACCCCACACAATACCTAATGGATTCTAGAAACCTGAATCTATCCCACATGCAGTACAGAATCCAACCCTATGAACAGTGGCTTGGGTCCTTAAAAAAAAAAAAGCAAAACAAAACAAAAAAATTGCTTTCAGTCTCAGCAGAGGTTAATTATCTGTTTCTAGATGTGCTCAAGCAAGAGGTGTTCTATCTACAGATTCTTGTTAGAAGCTCCTCTATTGCTGTGTATGCTAAACTATTTCTTTTGTGTGAATGGGCATGTACTTGTTTTTTTCTTAACCACTTTAATATTTGTTAAGATCTTTTATTGTGGAGGGTTGGATATTTTACTGGTAACCTCTTTGTGTTGCATTCTTCATACTCTTTGCCTTCAGGGCGATTGTTGCTGTCATGTTTCACCTTGAGCTGGGAATGCTGCATAGGGGAATGCATTGGATTAATATTTTAGTTCTTGATGCATTGTCCACCCATGTGCACCTGGCAAGGCAATAAGATGCAGGAGTCATAGTTTAATTATCTTACTTGATGTGGAAAGCGGCAAGGTGCTAGATAGTGATTTTGATATTATGGTGCAGCAGAAGCTGCACTGTGGTTAAGGATGCATTAGAGAGTTTCAATCTAACAGTAGAAGGAATGGTGAATTTCTGATGTCAGTGAGTTTTAGTACAATAAAAAATTACATCATATGCTTTTTATATCAATTCTATCAACAGATCAATACATCAGATTGTCACACATTCCAGGCATATGGAAAGTTATTTTGCCTTAACACTGCTGAGGTCACTGTTAAGGTTTTTCATTAGAGTATGAATTTGATGAAGTTGGGATAGCTTCAGGACATCATGCCTTGAGTCAGTAGGCGATTGAGCTTTTGCTCCCTCCTAAAATTCATGTAATTTCGTCTCTCCCCATTTAAAAAAAAAAAACCCTCAAAGCTTATTTTTTGAGGCGTTCTCAAATTACTATCACTGTTGTTGTTTCATTGCCTTGTTTTTATTCTTTTTGTTTCCCCATGTTGTCTGTAATTTTATGGAGGTTGGGGTGTTTTTGTTAATGAGGATTTTTTTTATTGTTCAGCACACCAGTCCTTTTTTAGTGGCAGGGGTAGTGTGTAAATAAAATTGTTGTTATAGTGTTATTTCTGCTTTGGATTATCTGTTGGAGATGGAAGCAAAAGTCTTGTGGGACATTGCAGTGTATTGCAGTTGTACTCAATAGGAAGGTGAAAAGGCGTGTACATGTCTTTCCCTTTAACTTTTTATTTTCCTGCTTTTAAGGTTTTGGGTGGGTGGGGTATGCCTTGCTGCAAGCTTATCTGTCATTAAATGTAGTGTTGCTAATGTATATAGTGTATTTCATGTGTGTGCACAATATAAATACATGCATTTCCCATTTGTAGGAGAAGGTCTGTACTATGTGCATAATTCATGTTGCTTGGATGGTATTAAGTGATAGTGACAGATCATGTGGGTATTAAGGATTTGACACAGCGGGAGGCAGCACATATGTATCTTCAACATTAACGCAATGGACATCCATTCAGCAGAAGGGTGGGCAGGCCTTTCCCTAGGAAACATATGCCAAAACTATTATCGAAGACTATGTCATGGCCTGCAGCAAACTGGACAGGATGATAATGAGGCAGGAATTGTACAAGAGAGAATATGCGAGCATCCCATTTTATTACAACAGAATGCCAAATAAACAGATTATTTCTATGACTAGTATAGTATTTGCTTGGTCAGCAACAATGGCATTTTGGTTTTTATCAGGTTTATACTACTGTTGTTTTTACTTTTTGTTTACTTTGGCTGCTATTTTTTTAAATGAAAAAATAAACAGAGGGAAACATCTGAGATGCTGTAAAAAGTGCTGTGGACCCAGGACAGCTCGTTATTTCTCCTTGAGGGGGAAATCTGTGGTGCACTCTGTGATGTGTGTGACAATGTGTAATGAGGCACTCCACTATGTCAAATCCAGAGTCATAATTCTGTCTTATCTGCTGTGATAATAAGACTTTTTGAACTACTGAACTCAACAGAAGTTATAGATAGAAAGAAAATGGATTGTGTTTTGCCACCTACTTCAAGCAGTCAGAGGCAGAGACCAGGTACTTCAAATCAGTTAACCTTTTCGGACTATATATCCCAAATCTAATTTGGAAATCACATTGCTTGAATGTTGCCAAAGTTGCCTAATCCTCATTTTTCAGCAGTTTTCTCCATAGTGTTTGTACTGGAACCTCTCTCTCTCTCTGGCTGATCTTCTCGTGTGTTTTTTGTTTTCTAAAGGTTTCCCTGGATAGGAACGAGGCCCAGAAGTCAAGCCAGTCTTCCTAAGTGAGGGACCTGCTCAGAAACTGCTCACTGAAGGACAGTAGGTCTTGCCTGTCGCTCTTGCTGTTATGGCAGGAGGTGTTGCACTGGTGACCAAGCTATGTCCAGGTTATGCCTTTCTTCAAATACTAAAGGCTGCAGGTGAGACCCAGTGCTCCCAAACTCATATTTCATTTTACATTTTTTTAAAATCCCTCATAAACAAGTTAGCAATGCCAGAAATAGTATTTGCTTTAAATTTATTTGCACTTATATTTCCTCCACTCATTTTATTCTGTCTTCATTCTTCTTAGTAGTTGTCTATGAATGTGGACTTCTGAATTCCAAGAAGAGGCAATAGGAACTCCTTATGGGACTTATGATCTTCACTATTTTGTTTCCTAGGAACTCATTTATCGTTAAACTTGAAATAGGCATTGGTCTGATGTGCATCTTCAGTGATACTACAACATGCTCCTGGCATATTGGTAGGTCAGCTTTACATTATTATTTTTACATTTCAACTGGGTCATGTCGTTGAATATTAATGCAATTTTACAGTTAAAGATGAACATTTCAGAAACTACACTCTATGGGATTTTAAATGTTGTAAATTGATTGCTGTTTAAGCAGTGTCAGATGGGAACTGAGTAGGAAAAGGAGGAAGGAGACTTGTCATATTTGAAAAAGCCCCTGAATTTTGAATGAATTTAGTTTTACACCCGTTGAAAATATCTAGGTGGATCTCTTCAAAGTTGTCCATGTGAAAATGCTAATTGTTGCTATTCCACCTAGAGCAGTGGAAAAACGTTGTTATTCCCACAAATATTTCATTTCAATTTACTCTTCTTTTATGTGGATGGGATAACTGCCTTTCTCTGGAAAAGATATTCTCATCTTTTGGAGGAAAAGAAAAACAGACTTTTCTTCAGCTGTTAACTTCCAGTAGTTTTCTTTCACATCTGGATTTTTTTCTGAATAATAAGTAAAGATTGGTTATGAACATCATCAGTTTTTTCAGTTTTTCCTTTAATTCATGTTAGTGCTCATGAAAGTTGACAATTCCTGGGTACACTTTTAGAGGAGATTAGAAATGCATCATCTAGTGTTAATTTGATGACATTGGAGACTTATGCCTTCTGTTTATGGACAGAATAGGTTGAACCAGTATCAGGGCTGTTTTGACTTTTCAGTCCCCATGATAGCCTTGTCTTCACTAGGGAACAATGTGTGTTCTTACTACGTCAGCTAATATGTAGTAACTACAATGAAACAAAAATCTAGTTGCATTTTTAACATGCTAGCAGTTTGGTCTTACCAGGATCTGCTAACGCATGTGAACATGACAAACCGCCTTGTTGTCACTATCTGCCATTTTTGTATGCAGTGTTGTTGTAGCTGTGTTGGTCTCAGGATATTAGAGAGACAAGATGGGTGAGGTAAAATCTTTTATTGGGCCAACTTCTGTTGGTGAGAGAGACAAGCTGAAGTTGGCCCAATAAAAGATATTACTTCACCCACCTGAACTTCAGTAGAATTTTACCACGTTAGGTGTATTCCTACCATATGTGAACTTTTTGCCTAATGTGGATGCACCCAAAATCTCTCCATCCTGACCTGGAGATGTATATCCTTTAGGGATTCAAAGATAGTGTAGTCCCCATGCTTGTTCTAACATTTGTCTGTTAGCCGTGGTGTCAGTCTGTGATGAGGACATCTGTCCACCATAAATGAGGCACAGCTCATTTTTCACAGTCCACCAAACTACTGTCTGGCTCTGACTTCATTCATCCTCCACGTGAGCTTAATCTGATTCTGTGACTGATAGATGAAAGATTTTATATTCAAATACTTATTTTCTAAGCCATCCAGTTTTGTTTTGTTTTGTTTTTTTAATCTTTATCACAAGAAAAATTATTGTTGAGTACAGGGATTCCAGGGTGGGAAAAATCTGGTTGCAATTCATTTTGTCAAATTATAAAAAAACAAGTGTCACTGGGCCCTATGCTTCTGTCAGAGATGGTGAGCAGTGACAAGTGCCATGCAGGTGTGTGGAATTTCTAAAAAGGTTTGAAAATTATGAAATAGGCTTGGCTTTCTTGGATGGAACAACTTGCATCATGGAAACTTGACCCCTTGTTTCCAGCCGCCCCTGCGTGACTTGTGTGTGCCCCGCAATGCACTGTGAAAATTTACAAAAAGGAATTGTGTTGGAGGGCGGCACATGACTCACTGGGATACCTATCCATAGTGAACTGCACTTTGCATCAACACAAGCACTCCTTGTGAGTATGTACAGCACTAACACAAGCAGTCAAGTATAACTGCACATGCGCGATCTACTAACTGCTGTGGTCTTAATGCTGATGTAATTGCCATAGACCAATACTTGTAGTGTAGACATGGCCTAACTGTAGTGGATTCAAATTCTTTAGTGAGTGTAACACAATAAGCCTCTTGGAGGAGGAATGCAATTCCTTTATGAGACTGAAAGAAAATAAAGAAAATCTTAGAATTCTGCCTTTATAATTAGAAGTCTGTTCTCCGATGAGCATGATTTGAGTTCTTTGTAGTGCTAAGTGTCACTAAGGTAGAAACTAAGGAACAAAAGGGACAATTATATTTCTGGATAGAAGACCCTAGCTGAAATTTGAAATTAAAAGAAATATCTTTGTTTGTTGTGTTTTGAGTCTACTACTTTTTCTGCATTGTAGGCATTGAAGGCCTGCACTAATATGCACTGAAATTAATGGGAGTCTTTTCATTTACTTTGATTAGGTCAGGTCCTAAGTAGAAGTAGTGGTTCATTCTGACTTGTAAGCCTGCAAGAAATAGCTATGCTAAATTTGGAAAGAAATATAGCAAAAGTAAGTCTTCATTACAGTACAGCTGAATATACAGCATGCTTAACCTGTCATTATGTATGAAGTTGGCAAATACTAACAATAATGCAACATTAAATAGAATGATTTTTCACTGCAGCAAACATGAGCAATTGTTTTTGTTTTCCTCAGTGTATATACAGAGAGATATTTTAATTGTTGGTATATTATTAGAAACCAGGATCCAGAACTTGAAATAGTGCAAAATAATACCTATACTACAAGCTGAAAACCACAGCCTGTCAGGTATTATCACATCTACCTCTCTTTTCCACTTTATTAGACCCAGAAGGAAATTCTTTCAAATGTTTGCTAACCTTCACTGAACAAGAATAGTGACTTAATAAACATGAATTTCCCTTGGGGAATTCTACTGCATGGTATTGGTTCCCCTCCCCACTCCCCTCAACATCTTGCCCACCTTGTTTTGAGTGTCTTTCAAGGAACAAAACTATAACACTGCTTCTTGATATTACAAAACTATCTCAAGGAGACAAGTTGCATTGTTATTTTCCCAGAAAAATCTTATATTTACTTAATTAAAAATTAGATTAAATGCTACTTTGTTAAGCCCACAAGGAAAGTATGTTTCTACTGTGAAGAATTCCCATTTGGAAATCTCAGACACTTTAAATACTGATACCATTTAACAGTCCAGGAAAAATGAAAAATTGTGAACTAGTAGATATCTGTCAAACTGGAAGTTTTTAATTTTTTGCCAGCACATCCTACTAGTAGACTTGCACTGACTGTATCCCACCTTTATAAAACGAATGACAGGAGGAATGGATGAAGGTTATTTACAGAATGGAAGTCAACTTACAATTCTTTTTTCTCATTTTAATTCTAGTGTGAGATGTATTCTCGGCAGTTGCTTAGCTTCAGTCAGTGAAACCCCTTAGTAGTAAGATCAGGAAATTGTTAATAATGTTTGGTTCATCTATCTTTCTTGTGAAATCCATGCTCAGTCATAGACTGAATACATGCCAGTTTTCACTGATTTCACTTTCATGATGAATACCCATCAGCCAGTGTACATAATATTTTGAAATAATACATATGACCCACCTCTTCTAGAATGCCATTTCATTTCTTTTCTCCTAACCTCTGAATGTGAAGGATTGGTTGTACTAGTTTGTTTACTGAGTCAGAGCTAAATAACATGTTAGTTTCCCTTGGCTAACTCATACTGCAGAGAAAAATTCTCCTCTTTGCAGATCTTTTCTGTTTCTTAATTGGTCCACCACTGCCTGAATAACTGTAAATAAACCTCTCACTCCAAGTGTATATACTGGAAAACTATGATGGTAAAAAGTGAGTGCAACTGATGACTTATTTAATAGACTTTTAGGTTCTGTGTAAATAAACACAGCTGCATATATTAAAACTGTGAAAATTCAATGGATGTCTAAGGATGTATTGGACAGTGTGACAATGGAAGTTCTACTGTGATTAAAGACAGCATCATGGTATTTAGGTGTCTAAGTAACATAACAGATGCACTCCTCCTTCTGGCTGGTTGATAGTTGTATGTTAATACTCTACAGAGAATAGCAGTAATGAACTCAAAGCTATTATTTGTCAAATCATTTTAGCATCAGCTTTCTATCATGCTCACATTTAACCCTACTGTGCGTTGTTGTATTCATACAACAGCTTTGTGCTCATTCCTGCTTAATTATCAAATAAGCGGCGCTCATTCTTGCATCCTTATTGATTCGGAAGTTTATAGAATGGAGGTCATTATTACACAAGTAAAATCATGGTAGTATTCTGACTGCCAAAAAGGAAATATTATAGGTATTAAACTCCAACATTTTCCCTGATCTCCTTGAATAATTCCGTAACATCTTATAAGGATCTTATTTCATTCATCTTTAAAAATGCAGAAGTTAATAACTGAAATAAATAAATGTAGTAAAAAGTCAATGTTATATAAGTAGGCTAGTTTCACAAAGAATATTAATTTTTCAATTATTACACAGCAAATCGATGAAGGAGACTATCCTTGATAATGAACACGTGTTTCTTCACTTGTCTTAAAGTGTACTATGAAAAGTGACTTAAATATGCGATTGTGGTATGTTGATTGTTTCTGGATGAGACTGGACAAAAGTTTGTAGCCATATTGTAACTCAAATTAACAAGCCCTGGGATAAACAACACAATTCTGTGTCCTGAAGCATCTAGGGCAGGGGTTGGCAACCTCTGGTACGCGGCTCACCAGAGTAAGCACCCTGGTGGGCTGGGCCAGTTTGTTTACCTGCCATGTCAGTGGTGCGGGCTGAGGGTGCTTCCCACCGTCCCCATTGGCCTGAGACGACGAACCGCAGCCAGTGGGAGCAGCGATCAGCTGAACCTGCCGACGCGGCAGGTAAACAAACTGGCCCGGCCCGCCACTGGCGAGCTGCGTGCCAGAGGTTGCTAACCCCCTGATCTAGGGGTATGTTTACACTGCATTTTAAAACCATGGCAGCAAGTCTCAGAGCCCAGGTCTACAGACTTGGGCTCATACTATGTTGCTAAAAACAGCAGTGTAAACATTGTGCCTTGGCCTGGAGCTTGGGCTCTGAAATCCAGTCCCTTCTGAGGCATCAGAGCTTGAGCTACAGGATCTGCTCAGCTGTTTCTAGTGCTGTAGTGCTGGCCCCGGGAGCTTGAGTCTGTAGACCCAGGTTCTGATGCTCACTGCTGCAGGTTTTAAAGTGTGGTTTAAACGTACCTTTAATGGACAGTTGCAAAGGCGTTAGCTAACTCTATTACCTTGAGTTACAGTAGGGCCACAAACTCTAGTCTAAATGTTTTTTCAGTAGTCTATTTAGACAAGGATTTAAAGGCATCATGTTAGAAAATATTAAGTCAAGTGTACATAAGGCAGTGTATGCCTTAACATGTGCTAAACTGGCTAAGTAAAAGCCTTGGTTCCCCTCAGGCTTTAATTGGATGAGTTTACCATTTGTTAAAGTATACATTGCATTATCCACACTAGACTTTTAAAATGTGTTTTAGTGTGTGTTAGCTAACATGTTAACAACATGATTTTAAATCTTAATCTACACAAAGAGAATGACTCCATTGCACATTTGCTCAGTGTGTAAGTAAAAGGATGATTGGGGGGAGGGGGTGTTTGTTTTTTTTTAAACTACCAGTCCTGTACATTCTGCCTGGTTTCTGAAAGTCACGCTGTGATCTTTATGGTTCATAATATATTGAACAGTTCTGTTCAAGATGTGCAAAATAGAAAAGACTCAACTTCATTCTTTTGGAACTCTGGTGGCTCTTCAGTGCTAATAGGTGTAAAGTACTATAACTGCTTTTACACTGGTAAAGTCAGCAGCTACGACTGACTATGCACACAAAGTTCTAGTGAGCAAGAAGGTGGTATTTGGGCATTGTCCTAGGGCAGTGATTCTCAAACTTCTGTACTGGTGACCCCGTTCACACAGCAAGCCTCTGAGTGTGACCACCCCCCCCTTTATATATTAAAAACACTTTTAAATATATTTAACACCATTATAAATTCTGGAGGCAAAGCCGGGTTTGGGGTGGAGGCTGACAGCTTGTGACCCCCTGAGGGGTTCTGACCCCCAGTTTGAGGACCCCTGTCCCAAGGTCTTATGCTCCACTGCTTTGCAATTTTTGTAATGATTTATTCGGGTGCAAAAAGCTTTAAAGTGGTACCCTTCAGTAGTGTTTCACATCCACTTTGCACGAGGTAAATGATTATACAAGTTGCAAGGCCATGGAGAATCAGGCCTGTTGTTACTAAAACCAACCTTCAGGGAAAAGTAAATACTGTTCTATGTAAAATACGTATTTCTTTTAGAAATGTAAATATACTGAAAAATATTTAAAGCAAAAATATTTTGCCTACTTGCAAAAGATACTATTGCAAAGTTTTCCCAGGACAATGTTCTGAACTCATGGTACATTAATTACTGCATTATTCTTAGTACACACTGTGTATTCCTGCAATATACATTAACAATCTTATGAATTATACTTGTGCAATATCAAATTAAATCTGTATTGTGTACACTCTGTTTAGACTAACAAGACTGAAAGAAGAATATGTATTAATATCGTCCAATCATTTGTCAGTTGGTGCACATATTTTATATCTACTGACAGGTGCAAATTAAGCACATGTACTGATACTTGCACCTGCAGTTCATTTTTTGTATGTGCTGTGTGTCCCCACAAATATTGAAAATTTAGTCCTCTACATTTATGGAGGGATTCAAACTATCAATGAAAAATAACTAAGCAGAAAAAGTAATTGGCTCACACCATGGTCCCACCCGTGTCAGAGCTGGATCTTGGCAATAAAATACCTTAAACCTTGAGTGTTTTGTTGTTGCTGTTGTTGAATTACGTTAGTTTGTTGGCCTGTAAACATAACAATATAGGGTGACCAGATGTCCCAAGTTTATAGGGACAGTCCCAATTTTATATAGACTCCTATTATCCCCCACCCCCTGTCCCGATTTTTCACATTTGCTGGCTGGTCACCCTATATGACTGGCTGTAGGCCTGCACTATCTAAATAGATCAGTTGTCGGGATATTTAAAAGTGTGGTAAAGAGGAAAAAGATTATTATTGCATGGCAGCAATGGACATAATCAAAATAAAAAATCACCTTCCCAAAAAACATGCATTACGAATATAACTACTGGTCATTGGGCAATATTTACATGACAGTTTTTTTTTTATTGTGCTAATCACTTTTTGCTCTATTCTGGAGAAGGACATAGTTTTAATAACTAGATTCCCCAAGTTTCAGACCAAAAGTTCCAAACCTGCAAGAAACCGTTAATATTTATTAGTTTTGAGTTAGCCAACTTATGTTTTGGGGTTTGTTTGTTTTTCTTGAAGAAGAGTTACTGTAGAACTAAATGAGTTGTTGAAGCAGAGAGGAGAACATATG
This sequence comes from Chelonoidis abingdonii, assembly GCF_003597395.2. Lineage (NCBI taxonomy): Eukaryota > Metazoa > Chordata > Testudines > Testudinidae > Chelonoidis > Chelonoidis abingdonii. The sequence goes on from NC_133770.1 coordinate 190,177,055, forward strand.
ACTATTAGGATGTTTTAGTCTATGAAGGTCCGTAATAATTGCCTCTTGCTGTTCCATCATGCGGATCACTTAGTATTGAGAGAATTGATAATCATTTGAGATATGAAGATAAAGTGCAAACTGAAAGAAGCATTTACAGTCATTTCTTGAAGTACGCTGGGATGGATGCAGAATATGTTTCTATTTTTGTCTGCAATGATTGGAGTACATTGCGGAAACAGTGAAGTGGGAGCAGCCAGGTCTGTTCTAGAGAACAATACACTTACAATCCTATAGGAACAAAAACAAAGGATATATGGGTCAGTGATAAAGCATATGGTTACCCATATGTTTGAGATACCCTCCTGACCCTGGATAATATCCAGTAATTTGAGGAGAGTCCTGTTAAATAGCACATAATAATACATTTTAGAGTGTCTGGTTGCTGGTTTCAGAAAACTAACACATGAGGCATGTGGGTGTGTGGATGTATTTAAAGTGTATGAATAAGAAAAATAATGTAGTAAAGTTGTTTGGACACTTATAAAACTGTTACCATTCAGGTAAGCATTGAATCAAATTCTTGTAGCTAAATGTTGTTAGCTGTAACTAGGGCTGAACCATGATTGTTAAACTGCAGAGGCAGAATTGAAGAATACATTTCTGTTTACTTATACATGTTGTGAAATATGAATATGATAAAACTAAGTAAAATATTATACAAAAAAATCTAGTTTGCACTTTAGGAGTGCCAGAAAACATACCACCTCCACCACCACCCCTTTTTTTTTTTTTTTTTTTGGTTCCCCAGTTTAAACGTATCTTGCAACACCTTTATTTTCCATCGGTGAGTCTGATTGAAAAATCTTACAGCAGCACAAACTGTAGAAGGCTGCAGATGATGGGATTAAAACAAATCAACCTGTCTGACCCTAAAAGAAGCAAAATAAAATAAGCTGTTTGTTCAGGGGTGCTTTGAGAGTGACCTCTCCCCACTTTCCTCATATGTCTGTCCATTCAGTCCATGGTGGGGTCACTCAGCTAATGAGAGTCACTACAGTCCTAAAGCTGGAGTGATCTTTCTTCACTGCTGTTTGTGAGGAGAGGGATGACTATGGGCCTGATTAAATGGCATGAATGTATAAATATACAAATAACCCAAATTTACTTGTGGTTGGAGGAAGAGAAGAAATTCTGCTAATCCTCATTGCTGAAACCTGTTTTTTGTTAGGCGGGAGTATCCTTTTCTTGACAGGTCTTGTGCTCACCAGAACCTTCCATGGACACCCTCAACCTCACTTTGTGATTTTTGTAAAGGCAAGGTTGCACGACCTTTTGATTTTTCTCCCTGACTCACCCCTCAAATGTAATTATAAGTCATAGAGAGCCTGAAACCTTTGGGTCACAGATTATTTAAAATTGGATTCTGAAAAAAAGTAGCCCCGCTGCCCCTCATATTAGAGAATCCTGTACTAAACTGAGAATCATCTCAATATTATTTTCCTGACTCCAGTTCAGCAAAGTTAACACATGCTTGACTTCAGTGATGTTTAAGCATGTGCTTAAGTGCTTGCCTCAGTAGGATGGATTTAAGCACATGTTGAAGTATTTTGCCAAATTTCCCATAATTTGAAATGTGCGTGTGCCCAGTGAGTAAAATAAGCTTTTAACAGTTTGGGGGAAAACTGCTTGTAAAATATGAAATTTATGAACAATTTTGAATAGAGTATTGCAAGATAAAACAGTGTTAACTTTTAAGTAATCTTAAACATGGATGTGGTGCCCATATATGTGCAGCTATTTAACTGTAAAGTGAAGTACCTAATCAACTTATTTGATCTAAGCTTACACTAACAATCAGAAGTACTCCCCTGCCCTTTTCACAGAGCCCATGTGGTCTTGAACAATGTTTCTCAACTGGTGGCCCTTAACCGTTGAGGGGGTCATGAGCTCCATTTAGATATAGGAAAACTGCAGTTCAGATCCACTAAGTGGCTTGTCCAAGATCATATGCAAGTGTGAGAGTCAGGGAACTGAATTCTAACTGCAGCTTGACAAGCACCTGTTCAGGATCATGTTGGATTCCTTCAAGTAAAAAAAACCCCCAAACATGGTCTACAATAGGTACCCTACCATAGGGACCTTCCATCCCAAATAGAGACATTTATTGATGTTTTTTCTTTGTTTGTGAACAGTAAAACAGACTTTGCAAAAGCTACTGCTATCCTTCTCAGAGGCGGGAGCCTCTTATTCTTTGTATTAACACCTTAATTGGCATCTCCAGTTTCATTCTGTGAGGTTTCTTTTAGACTTCCTAAAACGTTAATAGAAGGGACTCTGTTGTTCTGTTGGCACCCCTTACAGCTCTGATAATAACATATAACATGATACTTAGAAAATTCAGGGCATGATGCTCTTTGTTGCACAGCATTTTACAATGGACTAGATTCTTTTGTGCACCCTTCAAGTCAATTAGGTCTCTTTTTGCATTTTGTAGCTACTCACAGTAATCAAATAAAGTGAATGAGAGACAGTGTTGCAAGATTGCTTTTCCTTATTGCACCAGTTTCTCCTCCCTTGGTTTTCACACCTCAACTGCTAGAACAGGGCCTCATCCTCCCTGATTGAACTAACCTCTTTATCTCTAGCTTGCCTACATATATATACCTGCCCTGGAAATTTCCACTACATGCATCTGACGAAGTGGGTATTCACCCACGAAAGCTCATGCTCCAAAACGTCTGTTAGTCTTTAAGGTGCCACAGGATTCTCTGCTGCTTTTCCTTATTGCACTTACTCCTAAATTTCAGCCACAGAGTTTTGCACTGACTTTAAAGGAGAGTTATAAAGGCTAAAGGTAACATTTTCTTAAGTGAGTAAATGATGTAGCCTAGAGTATCAATGAAAATTAGTGGGACCAAGTCAGTTTTGAAAATGACACTTCAGGCTTGTAAGTCACTTGAAAAATTTTACCTTGAATTTCAGTGCAAGTGTAAAAATCTTAAATTCACTGGTGCACTATTCAGACTTGGTTTTATATGTACTTATTTAACTTAATCCACTTACACTGGAGACATTTATATCCTGGCTTTACCTGGGGCGATGATCTGCACAGAAGTGATTAAGTTTCAGCAGTGAACAGGCAGTATGGGATGTAGTTCTGTTTATATTTCCCCTGTCCCCTCTGTGTTCTCAGTCCTGTGGGTAATGCATTAGCAGACTCATTCCAGTTTCCTGTTTATACAGGGTATAGCTTTGATGCGAGTACAACAGGCTAACCAGCAGAAGCAGAGTTCCTGTTTTAGCAATTTCTCATAAAGATATGGAAAACTCCAATGGCCTGTGATGACAACAATTAAAATGTCAGGCCACCGAACAGATAGTTTTCATAAATCTCAATGATTTAAAGACATACAAGCTGCTCAGTAGGCACTTCACTTAATCCAAAGTTAGGAACCAAATATTAGAATGAAATGCTTCTTTTTCCACAGCTAGCCTGATGGCTAAATTCGTAGATGTTAAAAGCAGAAGGAACTATTCTGATTTTCTAGTCTGTCTTCCTACACAGGACAGGCCATAGAATACGATCCAATAACTGCTAAATTAAACCCAATAACTTGTGTTTGATCTGGAGCATATTGTTTGTGCACCCAATCATGATTTAAAGATTTCAAGTGATGGAGAATCCTCCATATCCTTTGATAAGGTATTCCAATGCTTAGTTACCCATAATGTTAAATATTTGCACCTTATTTAAAGTTTCAGCTTATCTTCAGCTTCTGCGTATTGGTTCTTGTTATGCCTTTGATCTGCTAGATTAAAGAGCCCTCTGCTCTTAGATATCTTCTTCCCACGGAGGTATTTATAGACTAAGATCAAGTTAACTCTTAACCTTACTGTTTTCATTGTGCTTAATGCTCATTTGCAACCCATATTTTTTGTTTCATTCCGAGTATCTGATCATTTCATGTAGAGTGGCCGGCCATGTTCTTTCAACATGTCCTCTTATATAATGCTGCACCTCAGCCATGATGGTTTCCACCTGATGGCTGTATTTTGGTAGCTATTTTGACAACTTATTGGTAGACTGCTGCAACACGCATAGAGGAAGTTCAAACCTCTGCCTCTCCCGCATTTATGTGAAAGTGTTTTTGTATTATCCAATACAAATGGCTGAACTGATATCCTAGCCCATCCCATGATGTCCATATTATGACAGGACAAGTGAACTGATCCAGGGTGAACTTGTGATGATCCTTTACAAGAAGTTCCAGCAACTTGGTGGTCAGGTTGAGCACAGTTTCTTCCTTTACCTGATAGGGGTTTCTCTTGAAACAGCTGAGATGGTATATTCCACACTCCTCTGCTGGGTTAACTCCTCAAGCTGACTAGCAGTACCAAAGTATATATGTATGTGTGTATATATAGTGAGAAATTATCAGCAATAAACATCTGTCCAGGATAACCCTGCAACACTACCTCAATCCCTTTCCCCAGCAACAGTCGCTGCACAAATCAGAGAACAGTACAAGGTGCTTAGGATATTGTCTCCTTACCATGCTTGGTGCCAAATTAATGTTGTTCCCCACAGGTTTGGAGGTCTTTTGTTTTAATATAGTTGGTATGTTAACTTCTTGCAGTTTTATCTTTATGAATGGTCCATGGATTATGCTTCCTTATATTCTTCCTTTTATTTTTGGTTTTATCTTCTTTGGGGTTTTGCAGGTGGGGGAGGAGAGGAATGTGTCTCTGTGTATGAATATAATACATATAATTCCAAACTAGTAGCAGTAGCAAGGGTATCAGTAACAAAAGGTGAATGTCATAGATGCTCTGAATAGGCTTCCCCATTCCTATATATTTGAAATACCTAAAGGCAGTCAGTTTACTTTCACTTACTTTGGTCATCTATGCTCACCCAAACTCTGGCATTATTCCTCTCTACTACTTGATTTTATGCATCAAACTATACATAGATATGCATTTGTGTATGTAGGTAATGATCCCAAACTTTTAGAAGACAGAAAAGGAATATTCTGTTATCCAAAATCTGATATCTACTAGAACATCTCTATTGGAAAAGAGTTAGCTTTTTAATCATCAAGCTAAATATGATCCTCTTGGGTCTCATTTTCCTCATAAATATGCAGGGACATGTATCTGTTAAAGTTCATAAACATATACATGGGAGCTGTGAATTCAGGACTGGTTCAGGTTAGTCTGAAGTTAGCTGTGAAGTTATTTGCTCTTGAAAACAAGGACTTAGAATGAAAGTCAATTATCAAACACAATTGTCCTATCTTTATTACAGTGCCACAATATAATGTAGATTATATTGTGAAATTATAAATTGGTTTTTTATGAAAAAAAAATCTTTTTTTCAAGGCAGATTGGATTTCTCTCTAACCTGAGTCTAAAACATCGGAAGAAGTTGTCAGATTTATAGCCCACACTGGAAGAACACACACTTGACCTTACATTTTCATGGTGCAATTCTGAGTTGTTGTTTTTGTATATGTAATTAGAGAACACAGCTCACGGTGAAAGATTAGTCTGAAATGATGTGTCCATCAAAGTAATGTATGCTGCCAAGTTAATATGCATTATATCCAATCTTTGCCAGCATGTCAGATTGCTGTATGTCTGACATAGTATTCACTTATAAAAGTTGAGAAAAATATTAGCCAGTCAGACACCAGTTTATTCTTAAAAGTATGTTGGCCAGAATTTTCCTAGTTGGCTGACCCCAAAATGAGATGATATATAGAGGGAATTTATGCAGTGCCTGTTCCAGGTGCAAGGTGTCTGTGTCCTTGGGGAGAAGTCACACATCTTCTGGGCATTGTAGAGATGTCCATTGGATGAGGCACCCTACAGGGATCTTTAAAGCTATGCTAGAAACCATAATAGGATTTAAATACTTTAAGGTTAGTTAGAACATTTCAGGGCTCACCTAGATGGATAGGTGCTGGACCATATCCCTCCTCAGGCCCGAGACAGTGCTATAAGAGGTTGCCTGTGGACACCTACAAAAGATGCCTATTTAATGAGAAAAGAGAGTTCATCTAAAGTGTCAGGCAAAGGTATATTATTACAAAGTGATTATCTTGTGAAAGCATAAGGATAAGAGAACAAAAAGTCATTCCAAGACCTGGTAAACTTTTACCAAAATTAGATTAAAACTTATTTTTTTAGCTTGCCTTTCTGGTCACAGTAGTTTGCAAGAGTGGATTTTTTCCTAGTTGACAACCATAGCTGCCCATGGAAAGGAAGGCAGTAGCTCTTCTGGGTCATTTGAGTTAATAGTCTCACCACCTTGCAGGTGAAATTTGCCTTTCTTTTCTGGAGTGGGTTTAGCACGCTGTCTGCCTTGGAACTACTGCCTGAAACAGGTGCCAATATCATGCTCACTAGATGCATTAGGTGCTCCCATCAACAGGCTGCTTTTAAAAGTCATGAAAATGTCACTAGCATATGTCAATAACTCATTATAATATGTAAATGACAAAATGTAAATGACACAGTGAGTCAGAACCACATCTATGTCTGATAAGACTCGCAAAGTAGTTTCTTTACTTTTGAAAATCCCATTATTATCTGAGAATGAAAAATACCCTGTGGCTTAATACACAATTCCCTCTATGCTCCTTATCACCCACTGTCAGCTAGATGTTTTGCACTCTTTCCTTATGGACTGTCCACAGCAGCTGTTATGGGTGGGCATTGCCTGCACAATAGCAGTATGTATTTGGAAGCATATTTCAGTGAGTGCTTAAAAATTTACCAATGCCTGTGATTAATTATCCTCGTTTATATCAACATGCATGATCAGTGTATCCCCCACAGGTTCCCTGTCCCTGGTTGTGAAATATCCCTGATCCCTACACCTGCATTCCTACTCTCTCTTTGGAGCATTAACTACTTCTAAAGCAAGTTGTTTTTAAAGACGACTGCTTCACATCCTGTATCCTACAAGTATGTGTTGAATTCAAGTCATCCAAAAAATGTAGGCTTGCCAAACTGGGCCTGTGCCAGGATTTCTTTGGCACAAATTCAGGATGAACTGTTAGAGGTGGCATCAACCGACAGAGCAGTTGAAATGGTAAATATGTATCCCATATTGTTTACCCAGTCAGTGTATATAGAGAGTTTATATGTGAACCAGTTTGCTTCAGTACTCTACCCACCATTGAAAGGAATTTTCTTCAGCAGAATTCGGGGACCCTTGTCCCAGTCCTTCCCCTAGTCCTAAGCCCGATATGGCTCTGATCCAACGTGTCCCAAAATCTAGGTGCACATACTTTGTCCAGGATCGCCGCCAGCTTTTTTGGCACCCTAGGTGGCGGAAGGTCCTGCCCCCGAAATGGCGCCCCCGACAGAGGCAGTGGACGGTCCAGCCCCCAAAATACCGCCGACTGGGGCGGCGGTTGCCCCCCAAATGTTAGCACCCTAGGCAACCACCTAGGTTGCCTAATGGGTTGCACCGGCCCTGACTTTTGTCTCTTTAGACTGTAATTGGTATATCATAAATCACCACATGGATTGGGAGTTGGGAAACCCAGAGAAGTTCAAGTTTGAGCTTGAATACAAACTACTCTATTCAATGAGAAAAACTATATTAATTCAGAGTTAACTTTGCTTGGTGGTATGTTGTCCCCTTGCAGAATGCTGAGTTGAGCAAACTTCAAACTTCTGGAAATAAAGAGTTAAGCCCCAATACATTCCATTAAGACGCATAACTTTACTGTGCCAACCACACAGTTGCTGAAATGTACTAGCTCTTCATCTCCTTTTACAGCCCATTCTTTCTCCCCCACAGGATTTCATCTAACACTATTAAAGGACAAAAAGTCATTAATCCAGTCATTAGTTACCTCTCAGTTTACCAGTACAAGGCAGCTGAGGGAAACTTTTTTTGGGGGGACGCTGTAACTCAGGAATCCCTCAGTCAAATGACTCCAGATTTGGATCACCAATAGTACCCTGTGCTCACATGAGGCATACCAAATTTCACAGCAAGCCAAATAACTGCTTTTGGATTTTCGAGCATGTACAAATGTTAGCTTTAAAGAATATAAACTGCTGGGAATGGAAACTTTCTAGCCATTTTTCTGCATTGGGGCATATGCACTGTAAAAAATATACATTTTGTTAAATACTGTTCTCAGTTTAAGTCTCCTAAAAATGTAGCGGGTGGCATGCTCTACTTTAGATAAAACTGGACAGATGGAGACCAAAAGAACCCCCACCTAGAAAGTTTTGAAAAATTACTGTTTATTTCAGGGTTTATATCTCTCCAGTCCCTAGCTCAAATGAACCCAAAATGTGGGTCGCAAATCCTACCCTCACCCACCTGAATTTCACGCTAAATTTCATAGGAATCTGACCAACCATCTTGATTTTAGAGGACTTAGAAAGGTCAACCTTCAAATAGAAGTCATGACAAAACCTTAACTATAGTGTCACTAGACAATCTGTCCCAAAGAGCTCACAGTCTAAGTGAATTGATGGATGTGCAGGGTGTGCTCTAGGGATTTGGGACACATTACCAGAGCTGGTGGGTGCACTCACACTGAGAAATATATACTTTTTCTTAAATACTGTTCTCAGTGTGGGTCCTGCAGAGATACAGTGGATTCCATGCATGACCTTGGGTAAAATTAGACAGCATTGAGACCATTTTAACTTGCATCACATCAATAATTTGATCTCTAAATTCTGCGCAGTCCCTCCCCCTCTCCTCCCCCATCCCCCACCTACAAACCTTCTGAAAAACATCCATTTTTTTCTCAGGGCTTATATCTCCACAATCCTTAGCTCATGTGACCTCAGCTTGGGGTCACTAACCCTACACTGTACCCTCCTGAGGCTAAGCATGTTGATTTTAGAGGACTTAGGTCAACCTTTAAACAGAAGTTGTGATGGAACCTTAAAAATCGTGGTGCTGCTGTGCCACTATAATATGCCACCGATGGCTTTTGGAAATGCAGGATGTTCAGTTCAGCTGAATGTAGAAATAATATCTTGTTGTCTCCTCTCATTGTGCTCTAAAGTTCAGGATCTCAAAGCAGAGCTTTTCTAGGTGGGTCTCATCAGGGAGCAAGTGCCCACTCCTCTACAGTATGATGTGATGTTTATGCCACAATACAAAACCTCCATGTAGTAGCACAAATGTCTGCTGAACTGAAGTCATGATGTCCAGCTCTTATTCTTTACTCTGTCTTGTCAAGTAACACAAGACTCAACATTTGTTCCATATCTCTGATGTCTTCATGTGGTTGCCCAGGGAGAACGTGAGATTCTCCAGACTGATCAACACCATGTGGATGATATTCAACTGTTTCTTTCTCCAGTGACTCACCCTCTGCCATCGCCAAGATAGCCAACTCCTGGAAGAATTCAACAGGTGGATGAAGAATTTGTTGGCTTGGGCTCAAGCCAGAAAAGAGACACATGATGATGATGATGGTAGGAAATCTGAGAAATTTGCCACTGTGCTAACATCACCAGCAATCAAGGTCATCAGACTGTAGATCATCAGAGTGGTGACCTCACTTGATACCTAACCACACCTGGAACAGATTGCCACAGTGGCAAGAAATCCTTTATTTCACATGTGCTTCTTCAGGAACCTTTACCCACTCCTCTCAACTGAGCCTTGAGCCATGGTGATCCACACTTTCACTGCTCTGGGATGGACTGTTGTAACAGTCCTCGATTACAGACAGCCCCCCAACCCGAAACAAATACTCACCAGCAACCACACACCACACACCAAAAGCACTAACCCAGGAACCTATCCTTGCAACAAAGCCCGATTCCAACTCTGTCCACATATTTATTCAAATGACACCATGATAGGACCTAATCACATTGGCCAGGCCATCAGGGGCTCATTCACCTGCACATCTACCAATGTGATATATGCCACCATATGCCAGCAGTGCCCCTCTGGCATATACATTGGCCAAACCAGACAGTCTTTATGTAAAATAATAAATGGACACAAATCTGACATCAGGAATCATAACATTCAAAAACCAGTAGGAGAACACTTCAACCTCTCTGGTCACTCAGTAACAGACTTAAAGGTGGCAATTTTGCAACAGAAAAGCTTCAAAAACAGACTCCAGCGAGAAACTGCTGAGCTTGAATTAATATGCAAACTAGATACCATTAACTTGAGTTTGAATAGAGACTGGGAGTGGCTGGGTCATTACAGATATTGAATCCATTTCCCCATGTTAAGTAACCTTACACCTTCTTTTCAACTGTCTAAAATGGGCCATCTTGATTATCACTACAAAAGTTTTTTTTTCTCCTGCTGATAATAGCTCATGTTAATTAATTAGCCTCTTACAGTTGGTGTGGCTACTTCCACTTTTTCATGTTCTCTGTACGTATATATATCTTCTTACTATATGTTCCATTCTATGCATCTGATGAAGTGGGCAGTAGCCCACGAAAGCTTATGCTCAAATAAATGTGTTAGTCTCTGAGGTGCCACAAGTACTCCTGTTCTTTTTGCTGTAACTTGTTGTACCTGGATACAGCTACTGCAAAAAATATGAAGAGGGTAGAGCATGCAAAGGCACTCTTCAGTAACAACAAAGGTTGGTGAGAGCACATTACGTGTGTGCTTCACAAACTCTACTGGCTTCTCAGTGGCTTCAGAGCCATGTTTAAAGTCCTGGTCCTAATCCACAAGGCATTTAATGAACTTGGGGCCAGCTACCTCGCAGACTACATTACCCTCCGCAATTCCCTAAATTCATCTGTGTATCCTAGAGATAGGCCCAGGTTCCAGCTATCAGGTACTGTGAACAGAGCTTTGCCAATGGCCCTGACTGTGGAGCTCCTTACTGAAAGACACAAGGCTAAACTTGAGCCTGATGGTGTCCTGGTCACATCTTTTCTATGAAAACTTCCCAAGAATGGATGCTTATAAAATACAATACACCTCTACCCTGCTATAACGTGACCCGATATAACACGGGTTCACATATACCGCGGTAGCAGCGGGGCTCCAGCGGCACTTTAAAGAGTCAGGGGGAGCCCAGGGCCCTTTAAATCACCGCTGAAGCCCTGCCGCCACTGCCCCGGGGCCGCGCCACTGGCGATTTAAAGGTCCGGGGGCTCCCCGCTGCCAGAATCCCGGGCTCTTTAAATCACTGCTGCATCCCTCCCACTGCTACCCCAATATAACGACATTTCACCTATAATGCTGTATGGATTTTTGGCTCCCCACAACCGCGTTATAGCGGGGTAGAGCTGTACAATGAAAACAGAGAATGAATAAACACACAATCACCCTACTTTGACCTAGAGGAACCCCGAGAAAAACAATTCTTTTGGGGCATTTGTTTTCTCAAACATGCAGAGCCTAAGTATCATAGTGATGTGCATTATATAATAACCAAAGATAGACATATAGAAGAATGTACAAGTTCAAAGAGGTTTGGCTTTCTGTTTGTCCGGTCCTAAAATGGATGTACTTGACATACTCTTATAACAGGGAAATAAAACTGAACTCTGTTGGTTGGAGTATGCAATTTCCATAGACTATAGGTTTAAGTAAGTGTCATCTCTTTGTATTACAATTTCTTCTGTATTAGAAGAAAAATCGCGTTAACAATGAAATTACAATAATAATACATATGCCTGTTTCAGTTGCTCAGAATGGAGCTCTTCAGCTGTAGTAATGAGTAGTTTTGATTCTGCTGTGTCCAGTAAAAATAATTAAACCTACACAAATAATTTTCTATGAGATGGGGAAAATAATTTAATCCCCCCAAAAGTAACCTTAAAAGGGGAAAGGATCATAAAACTAGGAATTTTCTTTCTTAAATATCAGTGTTTATTCCCTTCGGGTGAAATTCATCCCAGAATGGAGGACTATTTCAGGCCTCTCTCTCTACTTCAGGCCATCTTCAGATGTTAACTTAAGTGGCACGGAGGCCCTTGAAAGCAGCCTCTACAGTAAATTTTATCCTGAGGTCTTTATACATTCAGAATATTTTTAATATTTAAATTTTTTTACTAGATGGTATTTTATTTGCAGTTGTTGATTTTTATGTCATTTGCTGTAAAATTGGTGTCATTGATGATATTGAAATAAAAGTTATAACTGGATGAATTTGCAAGTCTAATGATATAGATTTACCTATACACATGATTAAGTTTGCAAAAAATAAACAGATTAAGGTTAGCAGTATAACATCAGTTTTGTTGACTTCTAGATCAAATGAAAGAACTTGGCTTTGTTTGTTGACCAATTGTTGGAATATGCCAAAACATTCTACTGCATTTGTTTACCAGCTGCTAAAACAAAAACACTTGGATGAAGGGCTAAAAAGAAAAGCTAAACGGAAAGCCTTGGAACTAGTGGCATTCAGTCAATAAGATATAATTACCTTGACCAAACAAAATGTAACAATTCAGACTGCACAATAGAATATGTAGAGTAGAAGTGGTATTGTGGCTTGTATGTCACCAAGAGAACTCTCAATTTCAAATAATTGGGGGTGAGCACAGCTGAAGTGAATGAAATGGATATTAAAAATACACTCTCTGCTTTTATGATCTGAAGCAAGTAAGGTTATGGACACTTTGTTACAGGTCCCTGAAAAGTGCTGGTAAAGAAGTAACTGCATGGAAATCTACATGGAATAATGATACTTCGCAGTCTCTGAGGTGACAACTCACGTATCAGACAGACATTTTACCCTACCTTAGAAGACATATGACCTGCCTTCTGCTATGTGAAATTCTGCTACATATTGCTTTGACTATTCATTGAAAAAGCATAATTTAACAGATGTGAACCAAGCGTGAATGCCAAACGCACTAAGTGATTAAGTTTAGTTTTGCTATAGCATCTAATGTATTCTTGAAAGTTTTAGACATTAATGCATTGTAAATCTCTTACATTACTCTTCAGAATCAGATTATGGATTCCCTCAAGTCAGACACATAAGGAGCTAGAGCCTTTTAACTTCTCTACATGGACCTGATCCTGAATCCATCAAGTAAACAGCAAGGCATGCATATAGTCCAGTGGTACAGGATTAGCCCCTTTAGGCCTCTGTGTAGTGGCCAGTTGAAATCAACTGTTGTACTTCCTGAGAGAAAGGATTGCTCAAAGCTAGCATAGCTTGTCTGCATAGTATCTCTGAAGGTAAAGGTGAGGACAGGCCCACCGTGCACCAGCCAGCAGAGCTGAACATTCTGAACTGTTTCAGGTAGGGTTGCCAATTTTGGTTGGATGTATTTCTGGAGGTTTCATCACATGACATAATCTTTAATTAAAGATTAATTTTTAATTCCTGGAGACTCCAGGACAGTCCTGGAGGATTGGCAACCCTAGTTTCAGGCCGCTCCACTTTGTGTTCATGTAGCCTGATGAACACTCACCGCCACGGTGTCTCCTGATGGTCATCCAGGAACTAGCTTATTTCCAGCCTCGGAGTGCCTCCTCCTGGCTGCTGTCATCTTAATGGTACATGGCCCTTCCCCTCAAAATCCCATGCTTTTGCCCAGTGCAGTCCGAGGATGCCCCTCCGGGCATGTTCGCCTCAGCCAGCTGCTTACGCAGACATTCCTGTTAGTCTGTGGCTGTCTCCCATTCTGTGGCCATGTCCCTGGCATTTGCCTCTTCCTTGTGGCAGGCCTGCTGTGCTGCCTCCAGCCATGCACGTACGCCAGCAACCCCCGGATCCTCTACCTTCAGCGTCTGGGTCCCTGTTGCAACCTGCTCCTCAACAGCTTGGGTCTCGGCCTCTTGCTGGGCTCACTCTGTCACAGTCCCCTTCAGCCATCTCTCTGGGATGGCTCCCTGGCAGGTCTACCGCCATCACCGCAGCATCGACCCTGCCAGCCTTTGACCCCCCTGTGTCCTTAGGCACCTCTTTCCTCACCCCTTGTCCCTTGAGGGGGCAGTGCCTCTTAATATGGCCTTGCTCATGGCAGCCAAAGCAGGCTCCCCACCTTCTTGCTGCCTTGGGCCTTCGCCTTGTGCCTGGGCACTCCCTCTGCAGGTGTCCTTGTTGCCCACAGGCCCAACATGTCTGCTGTTCCCTGGGTTTCCTCACCCAGTGGGTCTTCGGAGGGCCTTGTCCCTTCCGCTGCTCTGGATGATGCTCCTTGCCCCCATCCCACTAGGGAAAATCCCTCCTTAAATGTTCACGTCTCCTGCAGGCGTAACAAGCCCAGTACTCGGCCACTGGCCTCCTGGCCCTGGTGTCGGGCTTTTCCCACCACTCTTGGCAGCTCTTTGTAAACTTCCTTCTCAGAGTTTTATTAGGGCCCGCTGCTCCCTCGCCAGCTGCCTCATCTGATTTGGAGGGCCCGTTGTACCTCCCATAGTCCCTCTTGGGTTTCCCGGATCCCTTGCAGCAGGGACTCCCCTCTCCCTTGTGGGTCATCTGCCCCATTCTGCTGGGGCACTGACGCCAGGACCCAAGTAGGGATGTCATAAGCACCTTCCACAAAGAAAACCTCTGTGTAGGCAGGATTGATGGATAGTGCCCCTCCATAGTGGCACAACTTGCCCAGTCCCCACAGTTCCCCTTGTGTCAGGGGTGAACTGCAGATGCCCACATTCGCCACCATGTGTAGCACAGCACGCACTCACCGTCACAGCGCCTCCTGCTGGTCGCCTGGAACTTAGCTCATTTCTAGCCTCGGAGTGCCTCTTCCTGGCTGGTGTCTTCCTACTGCTTCCTCCTGATCTCCACAACTTATAGCACCTCAAGCCCTGCATCTCTCCCAGACCTCAGTGCCTCTTACCTTGGGGTGCTGCCCCACAGCAGTGCCCCCACACTCTAGGTCTCCCCTCCCGGGGGAACCCCAGTCCTCTAAACCCACCTCATCTCAATGACCCACTACCAGTCCTCATCTAGCCCCTTCCCTCAGGGGCAAACTGCAGTCTGAAGTGGCCACTCATCATTGGCAAGGGGGTTGGACCTGCTGCCTTTCTAGCTGCCTCCCTGCAGCACTAGTACCTCCCCAGGCCTTTAGCAAGGCCTCAGTCTGGGGACTCACCAGGCTAGAGCTCCTAAGCTCTTCCTGCCTTTCCCCAGCCTTGCTCTGCCTCAGGTACCCTGCTAGCTCTCCCAGGCAGCCTGGTCCTCTCTGCTCCTGAGCAAGAGTCCTTTCTCTCACTCCCTCAGCCTGCCCTTTTATCAGGGCCAGCTGTGCCCTAATTGGGCACAACCACCTTTGGCTGTTTACCCAATGAGCCTCCCCTGGCTGCTTTTATCCCCTTCCTAACCGGAGCGGGGTGACCGCCCCACTACACTTCCCCAGAGGCAAAGGAAGAATCCTAGATGAGTCTTTCAAAGTTCTTCCAAGGGCCCTGGCTGTAGAGCAGCTTATTTATTGCTTATAAACTTCCTTGTAATGTCATTAAATTAGGATATCTCTGTTCATAAAATACCTTTCATGTTCATATGTTGCAAGTTATGGTCTACCTACATTTTCAAAGGCCTTCCTTTTGCACATAATCCTTATGTCCGCCCTTTGAAAAGTGAAAGAACATGCACAGATGTTTGTACATGCATCTCTGCCTGAGCATGCATTCAGCATTTGCACTGGTCAAAACGTGTGTGTGTGTGCGTGTGTACAGAGGCGTGCAAAAGCTAGAATTTTACAGCTCTTACGTAAGAGTTTGCATCTGCTATTATAGGCGCAAGGGTGCATACTGGCAATTTTCCATGTACGTGCAGAGATGCTGAGTAGAAGCCCAGATGGAAAGTTACCATCTCTTTCATTTCAAACTGAAGTGTAAATTATACCTTTTTACTTCTTTTTGCACGTGATGATAAATGTCACAGGTATTTTCAGTTAATAAAATATCTTCAGCCCATATATTATTCAAAGAAAACTTATTCAGCGTCCTATTTGAATATTTTATTAAATGTGGATATAAGCTTTTAAATAACAATGACAGCTGCTGTACTTGAGTATTGTCTATGGCTATGTACATCTGAACATTGTAATAAAAGTATGTGTGTATAATATCAAACTGTGCTAAACTCTGCCCTTTCACGAGTGATTCCATTGTAGTTAGGCGCATTCAGGATATGGTATTCCCTTGACAATGCCATGCAGAAGTGCCTTGATTAATGTTATTATTCGAAGATTATATAATTAAAAATATATTCCAGTGGAGCAAGAAAATTATTGTTGCAATAAAAAACATTGAAATGAACATGCTTTTTGTGCATCTTTCATTGCACAGAGACTGCAAAGTAGAAAGGAGTGTTTTTTCCAAGTTGCTCTGCATATTTTGTCATTATGATGCAGAGCTGTTTCAATTGCTGTCTCCTGGTTATGATTTTCAAATCTCAGCTGATGATTAATACCATTGGCTCAGACAATTGTAAAGGGCCTCTGCTCTAGCTGCATAAATTTTCATGTAGCATTAGTAGTAATGGCATGCATCACCATGTGGCATAAAGCTGGGAGTGGATTATGATGGAGAAAGGGGGAGAGAGGAGAAATGTGTCGTTCAGGAGAAAAATCTTGCAAATATTTCTCATTCATCAGGTCAGTGATTGGAAAGATTCAAATACAAAGCATGTTGTTCTAATAATATCTTTCATCCAGAAGTATTCCAATGCACTTTGTTTTCAGATTAGGATATCCAAAATTTGACTAGTCACCTTGATAAAGGTGTCCCTAGCTAAAGAGGGAATGTGAACAAGATGCTGAATTTCACCAGGTTTAATGCAGGGTGTGAATGTGGAAGTGGCGGCTGTATTGTAACATCGAAAGGGTTATACCTGCAAGGAAAGCAAGATAGTGGGTGATGTGTTTTGGCAATGACAGAGATTACATCTGCTGTTTGTATAGAGTCAGGCATGAGATAATTATACCTGGTAGGAAATTAATGGGAAGGTCAGGCAGGTAGTGCCAGTGGTCTCTGTCACTACTTATTTTTCTCCAGGACTGCCCTCCCCCCCTCTGACTTTCCATTCTCTCTCTCCTTGTCCTTCGCACTCTATGCCTACCTTTCCTTCCCGGTTTCCTGTCCAGCCTTTCTATTCACTTGGTCCCTTTGCCTTTTCTCTTCTTTCCCTCAATGCCTCCAAAGGATCTTTGGCAGCCTAAGCCCTTCTCTTAAATGAATTGAATCCAACTGTTTGTGGAGTAGTCCAGTGGTGTGCTACTGAGGTTGATCTCCACACTCATTCCAAGCTGCCAACTATTCTCATTTGGCATTAATGGTAGGGAAGTACCTGTGTCACAGAATTCATAGATATCAGATCACATCATTTTCTCCTCCCTTTCTTTCTAAGACCTCCTCAGTGTTTGAAGTGTCACTGCAAAGGAGAGATGCCTCCATGTGTTCTGTAAAGGTGATGAAGATTCCACTGCTGCCAAGTGCCCTTTGAGAGCTGTTGTGGGGAGGTATAAAAATTCTGCCTTCACCCTCATCAGGGCAGAACTGACCTGCTGAAGGGAAAGTGCTTCAGCATTCTCTGCATCTCCCCAGTGGGGGGCCGAAGCAGGAAGTAATAGTGGTTCAGAGCCTGGCTGGGGCTCTTACTAGTGGTGAGGCGGCTGAATTGGATGTTGTAACAAAACTATACGACTGTTATATGTAACCTTTCTGCCCCTCTGAGTTGGCAGCAACAAGGGCCGGGTTCAGTATCCAGGGGTTCCGTTTCAATAACACAATGCCAAACCAGCTCGAGCCCCCACCCAGTGACCTGGGAAAATAATACACATACCCCTATGCGCCTCGAAGAGACAATACTTCCCTTCTCGCAAGCACAGAGTCTCAGTGTAGCAGAAAAGGTTTCATTACATGAGATGAACAAGCAGCATTAAATTGGGAAAACACTTCAGCTAGAGTTCCTAGACCAAACCGTGAGCAAAGACCCACCCCAGGAAATTGGGCCGTGTCCTTTTCCATGGGCTCTTGAGTCCAGCAACCCCCCAAATCACCCACAGTCCCGAAAGTCCCACAATCCAAAAGTCTCTGTCCTGGGTCAGTGCAGCCCCAAAGTTCGAGTGTCTATCTGCAGAGGTCCCTCCCCCCAGCCTGGGTAGAAAGGGGCACCTTACGTGGTCCAGGCCAACTACCCTGCCTCTCCGTGGGGCTCCTCCTGCTTCCGCCTTCTCCACGAAACTGCCTCTGCTTTACCCGCGACTCACGCTGCTCCTTAGCCTCTTCACAACACTGCTCCGCTCCACTCCGCCAGCGCTCTGCTCCGTGAGCTGTCTCACTTGCCCCTGCAAATGTTCGGCTCGCTCGATGCCGTGGGGCCGCTCCACCCATCCCACAGCTATCCGCTCTGCCAGCGCTGCTGCGCCTCCACCCTGTCCTGTGATCCGCTCCAACCGTCCCACAAAACTGCTCCATCCACTCTGCCAGCTGCTGCTTCCACCATATAGCTTCAGGCTCCCCACTAGTTAGCACAGTACTCAGTGGCTCTCAGCTCAGTAATTCCACTCTTTAGTGATTTCAACTCTTATGATCTCAGCTCATAGTAGGAGGACCCAGTGCTAGGCACCATTAGCCCAAAGTGAGTTCAGCCTCAGTAACCTGTATCTAAATTCTTACGCGAATAAAAAAATCAACTCTGACATCACAGTGAGAGAGAGAGTGGGTGGAACTGTGTTTCTGGCCCCACAAGGAGCCTACACCACCAGGCACAGATACCTGTGCGCCCAGCCTCTCTCATGCAACATGGGTTTTGAACCCATGTCCCTTGTCTACAGATCACCAACTGAGGTTGAGCCATTTCTGTCACAAAGCAGCCCACAGCTCGCAGCCTGGATGGGGTATGTGTGCCTATGCAATACCCTGAAATTCCTTCCACCAGTGTCAGGGGAGAGCTCATCCTGACTCTCTTACAATATATATATACTGTCATAAAAACTTGTTTTATAGTGATTTTCAAGGTCAATTTTAACTTACTATGCGAAAAAAGCTCCTTTCTATATAGCCAACTCTGCTAACAGTTTTTTCTATAGAACACCATGTCTTTTCTAATGAGGATTTGAAGAAGTGCCTAAGCTGTGAGATTCCACGATTGCCTGCCACCCTAGGTGATTGTGAAACCATCAGGTATAGGAGCTTGACTCTAAAACAGAAGCTTGGCGCAGTGTCCATGAATGTCCTGTGATGGTTCTTAGAGTTTCCATGATGTTCAAACCAAGTATGTGAATATTGTGGAATGTGTGACAGGAGCTTGGCGCAGAACCACATGAGCAGCCCTCTGTCACGCCAGCTCCCATTAAGGGAGATAAATTGGAGCTAGCTAGAGAAACTCGCCTGATTGCAAAAGGGAAACTGCTGCCAGCGCTAATTAGCACTTAGGGCTGCATAAAAGCCTCAGAGGAAGGAAGCCGAGAGATGGAAGTGGAGCATCGGTAGCCTTTCGTTCCGGTTTTGCGAGACGAGAAGCCTAGGGTGAACCCCCAAAACAAGTATATTAGAAGGAGGGTGGGATTGCTCTTATAAATAACTGCACCAGTGAATTGCGTGAGCCAGAATGAGCATTTCAAATAATTTATTCAACTTCACAACATAGAATACAAGTGTACAGTTCTCACTTTATATTAATTGTTTGTTACAAATATATGCACTGTAAAAACCAAAGAAATAAGTATTTTTCAGTTCACCTCATAAAATACTGGAGTGCAATTCTTTATCGTAAAGTGGCAACTACAAATTGTAGGGTTTGTTTATTTACGTTACGCACTCAAAACAAAACAAGGTAAACTTTAGAGCTTACAATCCACTCAGTCCTATTTATATAGTCGCTAATCGCTGAGAGAAACAAGTTTGTTTACATTGTATCGGAGTAATGCTGTTCATTCTTAATTACAATGTCACCTGAAAGTTGAGAACAGCGTTTTCTTCTTGCGAGTGTCCTGTGGTGTTCCCTCTAGGTGTCGTGCGCCCTGCCCCTTTGATCGTGAGATTTCTGCAGCGTACTCGTACCGCCACGCATGCTCAGAGCCTGGCCCCTCCGCTCTGAGTTACACATCTAGTGAGCAGCGCGCCGTTCCCTCAGTTCCTTCTCTACACGTCCCTAGCTTGAGACGGGCTCAGCAGACTCCTTAAAGAATTTCTTTCCTCATCTAGAATAACTTGTAGTTAGGCCAGTTTCTTGTTAGTTAGTTGTTAGTTAGTGTACCTACCTGTTTTTCTACTGTTAAAAAAAAACATTGTTCCTCATCAGCCGTTCAAATATGCCTGGCTCCACAGGCTTAAGCCGCTGCTACCTCTTGTAAAGGAGCTATCCCTCTCTCCGGTGGACATTCACAGTGCATAAAATGTTTGGGGGAGACCCATATTCCCCAAAAATGTGCTCACTGCACTAAACTAAGCTCCAGAGCGAGAAAGGACAGGGAGTTAAAACTTAAACTTATTTTACTTCAAAAATCCCTAGGGTCCGCCTCAGACCCTGGCGCGGACTCTACCTCCGCTCACCGACACAGCTCTCCCATTTCTAAAAAGCAGAAGAAAGCAGCAAAACGAGGGCACCTTCTGTCAAATTCAAAAGAAGCCCTTAGACACAAACCTTCTCCGGTCAGATCCACAGTCTTCTTAGCGGTGCTCCCCGGCCTGAGCACTTTCGACGAGCTGTGCTCCTCCGGCACCGCGTTAAACCCGTCTGTGCTTTCGGCGCCAAGGCGACAGGCTTTCAGTTGCCTGCCTCGATTATGGCACCTATCGGCACCACAATGAACACGATACCGACAAATCAGGCACCCCCTGAGGCACTGCAGCCTGCTATTAATAGCACGGCACCGACTACAGCACCGGCATTAACAGCGCTACTTGGCACAGAGCGAAGACTAAGAACTCCGATGCAAGCCCGGGTTCCTTCACAGCAATTCTATCAGCCTTCACCTGCAGCTGCCTCAGCGCTGCCGTTTACCCAGTCAAGTGACCTCCTACTGTCACCTGCGCTGCAATTGCCCTTCCTTAAAGACTACTTCTCCCTTACGAATGATTCAGGGTCCGAACAGCCTTCATCCAGTGAGGAGGAGTCTGAACTACAGGGTGATGTTTCAATACAATCAGAATTCCATCCTCGGAGTCCTGTCACCCGCAGGCACAGGAAAATTGTCTCAGACCACCCTCGAGACCCTGCGTCCTGGTGTGTTAACCCCTGGATGGCACCACCTATGCCTTGTCCACCACCATGGCAGTATTGGGCCCCATGGGCATCTTTCCCTCGGCAGCACACCCGCTATTCCAATCCGACGAGATGCGAACGTCCAAATCATATGACTCACTTGGCGGCACACTCCCATTCTCAGGATCAATTAACTCCTGCTCCTGACCCACTACTAACTGAAGTACCAACTGAAGTAATGTCTGAAGAAGCTTTACTTCCCTCCCCTCTACCGTCCTCAGATGATTTTTCGAAATCCAGGAATTCCAGGATCTCTTTAAAAGGGTTGCCAGTGAGCTCAGAATCAATCTAGAGGAAGTACCGGGCCAACAACATGAGTTGGTGGACATCCTGCAACCCTCTTCTTCATCCAGACTGGCATTACCAATCAATGCAGCCCTTCTGGAACCTGCTAAGTCCATCTGGCAGGCTCCAGCCACACGCCAGCCTACCCGCAAACAAGCGGACCGTAAATACGCCATTCCCTCTAAGGGCTCTGAATTCCTTTTCTCACATCCTGCGAACTCACTGGTAGTGGACGCAGCAAATCAAAGGAACAAACAGTATTTCGCCATACCCCATGCCAACAAGGAAGCAAATGCTTAGACCCTGCTGGGTCGCAAAGTGTATGCCTCTTCAACCTTACAATTATACTGCAATTCTGGCAAAGTACGACCATAGAAACTATAACAAAGTTCATGGACTTTATTGAATACATTCCAGACCTACAAGAAACATAGTTTACATCTTTAGTTTCCCGAGGGCCAAATCATATATCACGCAGGCTCTTCAAGCAGCTCCAGATTCAGCCAATACCGCCAGCAAGATCGGACCGCGTACGGCGGTGGTCATGCGCTGAGGTTCACGGACTCTCCTCTTCCCTCTTTCCCTTGCGAGGGTTCGAGCACCATAGAGGATCTCCCTTTCTGAATGGTGATTTAAACTCTTAGCTTCCACCACTAATGAGGTGCTCCACTCAATGAAGGACTCAAGGGCAACTTCTTCGATCCTTAGGCATCCAAACCCCCTACAACCAGAAGGCGACAGTACATATATCAACCTTACCACGTCCACGCTGCGCTCCCCGCATATACCAGCGTTTCCCAAGATCTCAGGATCAACAACACACCAATGCCAGAGATCCATATACCAGCAGGCATTGCCCCAATTCTTCGGGATGCCCAACTTCCTCCGACTAATAGCAGATTTGAAACTTAGGTCGAAGGTCTCGTAACATCGTCCCAACTCAAGCGTATGCACTGCCTACAAACTATATTTGGACACTGCCTACAGCCATTTTTTGCACCAATGGCAAGAATATTACCACCGACAAGTGGGTTCTAGAGGTCATCACAACTGGGTATTCTATCTCCCCTTCCTCTCCTTACCTCTCACCCACCCACCCTCCCCTTCCCTCTTCAGGGATCACCTCTTCACGAGCCACACTCCAGCAAGAAGTACACATCTCTTCACCTGGGCTATGAACTTGTCCGAAATGCCACAAGGGGAAAAGTTCTACTCCAGCCACAATTATTTCTTAACAGAAAAGAAAATCTGGAGGATGGCAACCGATCCTTGACCTCAGGAAGGCTCAACAAATTTGTCAAAAATGCAAAATTCAAGATGATTACTCTCAACCACCATAATTCAGCCCTGGAGCAGGGCGATTGGTTTTGCAGCCCTCGACTACAAGATGCCTACTTTCACGTCACTATCCATCTGCCCATAGACGTTTTCTTCGTTTTACCCTCTGCTCAACGCATTTCCAATACAGCAGTTCTACCATTCGCCTTTCCACTGCCCCTTGAGTTTTTCTCAAGCTCCTAGTGGTAGTCACTGCCTACCCTCAGGAAAAAAGGAGTCATAATATTCCCTTACCTCAACATTGCCTCCTGAAGGCCTCCACATTCGACGAGGCCCTCTGCTTCACACAAATCACCATCGGAGTTGCTTCCAGTCCCTGGGCTGCAAAAAACAAAAGCAAATCCACATTAAATCCTACCCAGCACCTGAGTTTATAGGAGCGAGCCTCGACTCCACAACCGGACTGGCATCTCCCACCGCGACCGATTCAATACCATAAAACTGCTGGCTACAAGACTTCACAACAGCTCCCGGACACTGGCCGAGACTGCCTCCAACTACTAGGGCACATGTCCTCGTGCACTTTCTGGTCCGAACGCACGTCTCCACATGAGATGCTTCAAGCTTCGCTGGCCACGGTTTACAAACCAACATGCACTCACTAAATCAAACAATTGGCCATACCTTACTGAGTCAAAGACTCTCTCATATGGTGGACAGTCCCTACAACCTCTGCTCTGGAGTCCCCTTCCTCCAGAACCCCCAACTCTGATGATGGCGGACCGATTGCATCCCTCACGGCTGGGGGCCCACATCTCTCACAAACATTCCATGGGCTATGGTCATTCGAGACCTCCCTGCACATAAACGTTCTAGAACTTTGAGCTATACGGATGCCTGCGCTGTTCCTTCCCACTAATCAAGAATCAGCATGTACGCATAATGACAGACAACATTGCCTGCATGTTCTATCGTAAACAGACAAGGAGGGGCTCATTCCCACTCTCTTTGCTCAGAGGCCGTAAACTCTGGAATTGGTGCTTGCGAACCACATCCCGCATATCAGTGCTTATCTCCCAGGGGTGATGAACACCACTGCCAATGAGTTAACACAGATGTTTCCCTTGGAGCACGAATGGGAGATAGACGGGGAATCATTTACACATCATTTCGAACTTGGGTCTCCCTAACCATAGATCTCTTCGCAACCGCCCAAAAAAACACGAAATGCTCAATTTCTGCTCCAGGGGGGATTGGCAAACACTCCTCGAGACCCACATTCATGATTTCATGGCACCCGGGACTAGCTTTATTGCATTTCCCCCAATACCATTGCTCAGCAGGTCCTCATAACGATACGAAACGATCTTGCCAGGGTGATCTTGATCGCCCTTCATGGCCGAGACACGTGGTTCCTTTCCTCACTAGAATGTCATTTCAACAACCGATCTCCCTGCCCTCTTCATCCCGAAACCTTCTTATCACAGCAACACGGGCCGGCTTTTCACCCCAAATCTCTCTATGCTTCATCTCAAAGCCTGGTCATGGCATGGTTCTCCAACGAGAACTAGACTGTTCTGACCAAGTTCAGAGGTACTCTACACAGCAGAACACAAAATCCACCCGTACCACCTATCTCCCAAAGTGGAAACGGTTCACAAAATGGTGCTCAACTAAACAACTGTCTCCTACCTCGGCACCTCTTCCCTGCATATCGACTATCTATTGGACATTAAGCAATCCAGCTTTTCCTTCAGCTCCATCAGAGTCCACTTACTCGCATCACAACCTTCATGGTTACAGTTGACAATACCTCGGTCTTCGCTCATTACCATCCCCAAGCGTTTCCTGAAGGGACTCCCAAACCTTTAATCAGAACATTAAGCCACCTACCCTCCATGGGGATCTTCACCTAGTATTGTCCTGTTTAACTCATCAATCCTTTGAGCCCTTAGCCACCTGCTCCCTCTTGCACCTCTTGATGAAACAGCCTTTTTGGTGGCGATTACCTCTGCCACCAACGGGCAGGGCGAGATAGCAGCCCTTATGCAGATCCACATACGCTCTCTTCAAGGACGAAAGTTACTCTATGCCTACACCAAAATTCCTTCCAAAAAGTTCACGCTTCATTCACATCAATGAACAATACATCTACCAACTTTCTTTCCGAAACCACATGCAAACTCCTTCGAAGCCACAATGCACACACTTGATGTGCAGGCCTTATCCTTCTATTTGGACAGAAACCAACCCTTCAGAAACTCTCCTAGACTCTTTGTCTCCATCGGGAGTGCTCCAAAGGCATGCTATCTCTACCCAGAGACTTTCGAACTGGATCTCCAATTCATACAACTCTGCTACAGATAAAAACGTTACACCTCCAGCATTGATCAGAACATTCCACTGGATCTGTATCTACCTCTGTAGCCTTCTTACAGTAATAGTACCATTGACTGACATTTGCTAGAGCAGCCACTTGGTCCTCGAGCACACATTTGTCAAACACTATGCCCTTACTCAGGGCCCTCTCTCTGACACTCGATTAGGCAGGGCAGTATTGTATCTACTGCATTCCTGCCAGATCGATAGTCACCTACCTCTTGAGATACACTGCTTCGAAGTCACCTAGAGTGGAGCACCCACAGGGAACATCTCTCTCGAAGAAGGAGGAGGTTACTCACCGTTGTGCAGTAACTGACGTTCTTCGAGATGAGTGTCCCTGTGGCGTGCTCCACTCCCACCCTCCCCTCTACTTCCCTCCTCCGTTGTAGAAAAGGAACTGAGGGAACCGGCCACGCATGCCCACTAGAGGTATACTCAGAGCGGGGGCCAGGCTCTGAGCATGCGTGGCCGGTATGAGTATTGCTGCAGAAATCTCCGATCAAAGGCGCAGGGGCACACCGACACCTAGAGTGGAGCACCCACAGGGACACTCATCTCGAAGAACGTCAGTTACTGCACAAGGTGAGTAACCTCCTCTTGCATGGCACTGTTTTAGCCAGTGTCGCAAGTTATTTACATGCCAGATGTGCTAAAGGTTCATATGTCCGTTGATGCTTCAACAACCTTTCCAGAGGACGTGTCCATGCTGAAGATAGGTTCTGCTTGATAATGATCCAAAGCAGTGTTGACCAGCCATGTTCATTTTCATTACCTGAGTCAGATGCCACTAGCAGAAAGTTTATTTTCTTTTTTGGTGGTTTGGATTCTGCAGTTTCTGCATCAGAGTGTTGCTCTTTTAAGACTTATGAAAGCATGCTCTTCATCCCTCTCAGGTTTTGGAAGGCACTTCAGATTCTTTAAACATTGGGTCAAGTGCTATAGCTATCTTTAGAAATTTCACATTGGTATCTTCTTTGTGTTTTGTCAAATTTGCAGTGACAGTGTTCTTAAACAAATGTGCTGGGTCATCATCCGAGACTGCTAAACATGAAATATATGAAGAATGTGGGTGAAACAGAGCAGGAGATATACAGTTCTTCCCCAGGAGTTTAGTCACAATTTTAATTAACACATTTTATTAACGAGTGTCATCAGCATGGAAGCATGTCCTCTGGAACAATGTTTTAAGCATGAAGAGGCATATGAATCTTTAGTGCATCTGGTACATAAATATCTTGCAACGCCAGTTACAACAGTGCCATGCGAATGTCTGTTCTCACTTTCAGGTGACACTGTAATTAAGAATGGACAGCATTATCTCCCGTAAATGTAAACAAACTTGTTTCTCTTAGCAATTGGCTGAACAAAAAGTAGGACTGAGTGGACTTGTAGGCACTAAAGTTTTACATTGTTTTGTTTTTGAGTGCAGTTATGTAACCAAAAAAACCCTACATTTGTAAGTTGCACTTTCATGATAAAGAGATTGCTCTAAAGTACTTGTATGAGGTGAACTGAAAAATACTATTTGTTTATCATTTTTACAGTGCAAATATTTGTAATAAAATAATATAAAGTGAGCACTGTACATTTTGTATTCTGTGTTGTAACTGAAATTGATGTATTTGAAAATGTAGGAAAATATCCAAAAATATTTAATAAATTTCAATTGTAAAAGCAGCAAAGAGTCCTGTGGTACCTTATAGATTAACAGATGTTTTGGAGCATGAGCTTTCGTGGGTGAATACCCACTTTGTCGGATGCATGAAAATTTCATTTGTTATTCTATTGTTTAACAGTGCCATTAATTTTTTTGAGTTAATCGCGTAAGTTAACTGTGATTAGTCAACAGCCCTAATACTAATATATATTATGGGCCAGATTTTTAAAAGAGCATGCAAACTTTTGTACACACATCAGCTCATACAAAAACTCATGCATTCTTTTAAAAAACAGGCTTCATATTTGTATGTAGAGTACTGTACACATACATGATCCCAAGCTGTTTGTATTCTTTGTAATGTAAATTCCTCTACAAGAGGAAAATGCAGTGTCAGGCTTTTTGGATCTCAACATTGAGAGAGCTGGTATTTAACAATACCGCAGAATCCTTGTCTTTTATCACCAAGGATATGTGCACAGATTTGAGTATTGTTTGGATTTTGTTTTGGCAAAAGCAAAATGCTCAGACCAGGAAGTGAAGTGAGT
This sequence comes from Chelonoidis abingdonii, assembly GCF_003597395.2. Lineage (NCBI taxonomy): Eukaryota > Metazoa > Chordata > Testudines > Testudinidae > Chelonoidis > Chelonoidis abingdonii. The sequence continues at coordinate 190,204,345 of NC_133770.1, forward strand.
GTATCCTAATGTGTATCATTTCCCCTTCAGGCAACTCTTGTTTACTCCAAGCTGTCCAGACACATAGCTGTTTTTGATATGGCTGGCCCCATCCCAGACTCATACATAGTAAACTTTTTGTGGCTGTCTGTTTTTCGCAAATGATAAGGTCAATAGCAAAAAGAATGTCATGGGATCTTTTGCAATCTTCTGTACTCAGACTACTGTACAACGTGTTCGCACTGAGTCAATAAAAGAAAAAGAATGATGACAGGGGGGAAACTTCAAGTAGACTGAAAGTAGCTAGTCAGTGTCCTATGAGGCACAAGTGCTTTTTCAGCATGATGCACAGGAGATCCTTTCGGAGGGTTGGACTTGTTTGCTGCCAGGTTATGCATGCGTTCTTTAGAATGTCACTTTGAAACGTTTTCCTCTAAAAGCTTTCATTATGTTTTGTCATTTGATACAAGAGATTGTGTTTTAATATAGTTTAGTTTAAGCTTTCTGCTCCTTTTAGAGGGCTCTGCTGTATTTGACAATGAATTCAAGTGTCTGAAAGTTTTGACAGTTTCATTAGGGAAGGATAGTCCAATCCAAATTACTGTAACTCACTTAAAATTGAAGTTAAATGTTTTAAGGGGAATGATCTGATAAATATTGGCTTAAACTAATTGGATTTTCAATAGACAAATTACAGCAGTTTTCTCATTACTTAGTCTTCTCTAAGGCTATCGTGTTGTAATGGAGAGTATTCTTCCCTGTAACACAACTCCAAGAAGCCAGATTGAAGCTGTTCACTGTTTTTGAGCCCTATCCACCTTAAGTATTTGAGAGCCTTGGATGAAAGTTGCTATGTTGTTGCAAAGTGGTTATAATTTTTGTTGAAAGTATACAGTGTATTTGCACAGGTTTTCTCTTCCTTTTCCTCATTGCATTGGTGAAGCAATTGGTATGCTGTCACTCACCCATCTCTTCAGAGAAGCCAACCATCTAGATAAGCATAGGGAAAAATAAACCAAAAATCACCCACCCCACACACATTCCTCAAGACCTCAGATTTTATACAGATGGCAGATTTTTTTAATGAAAATCTGTGTGATGCTCTTTCCAAGTAAGAGGGAAAAAATACATGTCGTTTCAGAGTCAGTTTATGTGTGAAGATCATCTGTTAATTGTACCTAATGGGAACTAAATGACCATAAGGGTTATTCATTGTAAATAACAGCATTTTAAATAACTTTGTCTATAATAAGAAGCGGCACTAATCCAGTCCTTTGTAAGATTCATTAAAAACCCTTCTGTGGGCAGCAGTGCAGGCACCATCATTTCAATTCGTAAAAATTAGTACATGTGTGTTTGGTTCCCAGCACTAGTTTAAGAAGCTACCATTCATGAATGTCAAGTTTGCAGGCACTGCTGAAAAGTAGCTTCTCCTCAATAACATATTCATTAAGGTACAATACCATATGGGCCTGAGGGGTGGCAGAGATGCTGAACAGGTTCTTGTTCATTAATACTGAAATATTTATATGAGCAGCAATAATAACAGCATCTGTGTGGTATGAAATTGAATGTTGATGCAATTAGATAATATTGACAGTCACAATTGTAATTATGTAAATAACACCAAGATATTCTTTCCTCTAACTTCGTACATGTGGAGAAAGAGAGAGGAAATTGAGTACACTGGTACAGAATTACTGAACTATTTATTTTTCTGACAGAATACCTTGAAGCAAAAATTACTTGTGGGTTATTTGTTGGTCCAATTTAGGAGAGTTCAGCAAGTTGTAGGAATGAGGTATGCAGGTGTGTGTATTGTTGAGGGGAGACTGGATATCTCTTATGCATGCAAGTTTGTCCATCCCAAGTCTGGTACCCTAACTCAAACACTTTTAGTCAATGCATTGCATTCCATTTAATTATGCTGCTGCTTTTTTGTTACCTTTTGAATAGATAATTTTAAATGGTTCTCTGTAGGGATGTTCGTTGTGTCTTATCTGCCTATCAATCTTTCTATTTGAATGCAGAAGTATTTGATTAGTGTATTTAAAGTAATAAAGATGTCCACAGTAGTGTCACATTGATTGATTGTAATTATAAGTCTTTAATGATTCCTCCAGTTTGGCCACTCTGCTTGCAGATTGTGATTTTATGGTTAAAATAATGTCTTGCTGTCCGCAGACTCAGTCATAAATTTTGGTCTATCTTTCTTTAATGACTCTGCATGCAGTGGAGTAATCCCAATAACATACATTATCTTTGCTAAAGAAGGCAGTGACTTTCATAGAGGTGATTAATGGATTTATAAGGGCTAGCTAAAAGACTGGCTGGGATCACACCAGAGGTTATCTTGGTTACGCTTCTTGTGCATTACAATAAGCAGAAACATTAGGCAGGCAGTCTTAAATAACTGATGGTTTTCATTCAGTCCCTCTTTTGCATATCCATGTAGTAAATAAGAACTGATGAATATTGTGGGAATCAGACTATTATGGCAAAAGGCTAAGGATTTGGCAAAATCCAAGAAATCCTTCAGTATGAGATTGCTAGATCTACAAAACCAAAACCAATTCAAATTCTCTGAGCATTTTCTTTTTAAAGAACAGACAATATGTTAAATGCATTTGGCATAACCAGTTTTAAAGTATGTCAGTGGACATATGTTCTCCATTGGGTTTTCAATGCCACTTTGGCCTGATAACGATTACTGCTGCTCCTCTGAATTTACTTTTCTAATATAACTGGTTACAGAGGGAGCATTCACAGATAAAGTTGGGTCGTACTGTTTCTGAAAAGTGTTTAATATTTTGCCAGTGACCATAAATTAAATTTCAGAGGCAATAATGTGGGGACGGGAGGGCCACACGCACACAAGTGTCGAGCTCCATATAGACGTATATGCTTTAAAAAAATCTGATTAAAATAATAATAAGGCAACACTGTATTATTTTTATTTATTATTTTGTTAATGAATTTGTAGATAGCACCTAGAGGCTCTAGTCCAGGATCAGGGCCCCATTGAACTAGGCACTGTACACACACATGACTTAAGCATGGTCTCTGCCTGATAAGTAGCAGAATTGTTTTAAAAAGAGGAATTCCTGTCTGAAATGAGCTCTTCACAGATGCCACTTCAGAAATGAGGGTTATTTCTGAAAAGATGCAGGTGTACAAAATGATTGTGTTAGGAACAGGCACAGTAACCCCCTGTAGCTTTATTTGCTCTTTGTGTATGTGTGGAGTTTGATCCTGCAACAGTGAAGTCAGAGGAAATTATCCCTTTACATCAGTGGGAACAGCATAGGATTTAGAGATTATTTTGAAATATAACCCAGACAATAATAAAGGATGTCACAAATGTTAGAAACATTTGCGCCCCACAGCAAACTGCCAGTTCCAATATCACATCCTGTTAGCAGGCATGAATTACTCGTGCAAACCCTGATTAGCTAATGATGAGACAAAACTGACTAATGTTTAATATTAAACAAGGAAGGTTCACTAGCATTTCACATGACAAAATATGCAATATACAAAAGTACCTTTATCCCTAATAAATGTAATTTTTATTTTCTGGGGGGGGAAAAAGCGCAAAGCAGAGTTATATAAAGAACACCTGGACACTTGCTAACCAGCTTGTATCGCCATTCTTCTGCTTGGGGAAAACAACAGCATTTGTTTCCCCTGCTGGGAAGTATATGCTTCCAGAAGTAGCAACATTCAGTTCCTTGACCAACTCGCCCAGGCCTAAAATGACCTTGAATTCTATCATCAGATCCTGTTGATGATGCTGTCTGGACTGCCTTGCCTTCTTGAATATTATTTTCTTTTGGCTACCCTTTAATTCAGCAGTTTTTCCATCCATTTATGCATGGGTTCTGGAGTATATCCATCATGAGGCTTTCGTGCAGGCTTTTTATAGTACAAATATGTCTTCTGTTTCAGCCTATTTGCATGCTAATCCCACCCATAGCCAAGAGCATGGCTTATTTGCTTTACTGAGATTTCTTTGTGAATTAAGATGAAAATGCAGCATTACTGACTACACATTTCATGCATATATATGTGCACATACTCCCACTTTCATGGACAGAGAGCCCTCAAATTGTATTGCTTGTGTGTGAATGTGCACATGCTTATTGAATCTAGATCTACCAACAGAAGGGCATACTGCATGACCAGAGAAGGTAACAGCAGTGTTATTTCTGCTGTCACAATTTGATTATTTTGCTTTGCTGTTTTTGATAAATTAACACACGCTCATGTGTTCTACATGATATTTTTTTTTAAAAGCCTGAAGGCTTCTGCTTAAAAATGCAGGTTAATCCTTAGAGGCTTTCAAAAGCATTTCTGTAGCATGCTACTAATTAAGATAAGGTTATCATTTTTAAGTTATACCAGGAATGCAATTAGCGCTTCTCCTAAGAACTGGAGCAATCAATTTTATACAAATTATTCAGATACAGTAAGGTAGAATGCAGTTTTAATAGGACAAGAGACCATACTGTGGTTTTATTAAATATAAGGTAAATTCAAATTATGGCTGAACACAGAATATACAACCTATTATGTACTAAGAGTCCATGTATCCATATTTAAAATATTTTCTTAGATTGGATTAATTCAGGCATCTTCCTTTTTTATCTCTCTCTTATTCGACGACTAGTATAATTTTTTATCTTTAAAAGTGTATTTTTTTTATTACTGGCCAAAATGAATATTTAAAACATAGAAAACAAATCTACAGAACACACAGTGCAAAGCATACATATAAAGATCAGATGTATATGTTTATATTTTCTGTAGCTACAGAAGACAGTAGATCAAATTCATCTCTTGTGTAAGCAGGAATAACTTGCTTGAAACTAATAGAGTTGCACCTGCTTACATTAAGGCTTTATTTGGCCCAACCTATACAGTAATTTAGGCAATATAATCACTTTTGTAATCCTGGCCAAACTTTATAAGCTGGATTATTTGCTGGATAAGGAACTAGTATTTTAGTTACTTACTAACTCTCATGTTTGTTTATTTATTCGTTAAGAGATATCAATTTCCCAGGCATAGGGAGCAGTAGGAATACAAACTACCAGTGTATGAAACTGTGGAGGAGTTTCACAGTCTTATTATACAGTGTTGCATTTCTTATCTCTACATTGTGCCCTTCTGGCTTTATCTTGCAAGCAGAGAATGTTTGCTCTTTTTTGTTTTTCCAGAGCAGTCTGATTTACTACAGTCATATTTTGCTCAAGTGCTGGTTGCTCCTCTATTTTCTATCAATTAATGTTATTGATTATTAACTATGGTAAACTGTGTAAAACCATTTAAACCATTGTAATTATCCTCCATATAAACATTATGATATCAGGAATTCAGAATTAGATTACATTTATAAGAAATCTAAACATGTTAATGTCTGGGAATGCACAATTATGGCCCCCAAACAACCTTAACTCCTGCATGTAATGACTTCATAATTAGTGCGGAACAGTATTTGTAATCCCAGGTTGAATGAAGCTGACTTCTAAAGACAGATACTTTGGGTACGTCTACAGTACGAAATTAATTCAAACTTATGCTATTCAAATTTTCGGAAGCGATTTTATACATTCGGTGTTGTCAGGACTGGCGCTAGGGTTTCTGGCGCCCTAGGCGCCGCAACATTTCGCCGCCCCGCGCGCGGGTCTCACGGCTCTGGCGGAGCTGCTGCAGGCATGCCTGCAGCAGGTCCACCGGAGCCGCGGCTCCCTGACCCCGGGGGCGCCCTGGGTGCCGGGTCACAGCGGCGGCTCCCTGCTCTGGGGGGGGGGGCGCCTGGGCTGCCGGCATGCGCTGGCGGCTCCTACCCCTTGGGGCGAGGGGCGTCCTGGGCTGCTGGCAGCGGCTCGGCTGCCCGGGGGCGGGCGCCCTGGGCTGCGGCGGCGTGTCTCGCTGACCCTGGTGGTAAGGGCGCGCCTGGGCTGCCGGGCCTGCGGCGGCGGCGCACTGACCTCAGGGGCGCGCTGACCGGCAGCGCCCTGACCTGGGGGACACCTTGGGCTGCCGGAAGCAGGCAGCTGCTGCCGTTGGCAGCTCAGCCGCTCCAGCAGCAGCGGCTGCAACCATTTAAAAAATTTGGGGGGGGCACCACTTTTTGGCGCCCCCAAATCTTGGTGCCCTAGGAACTGCCTAGTTCGCCTAAATGGTTGCACCAGCCCTGGGTGTTGTGTGTCCCCACCAAAGCATGTGAATTCAACGGAGTGCGTCCGCAGTACTGAGGCTTGCATCAAATGTCAGAGCGGTGCACTGTGGGAAGCTATCCCACAATTCCCGCAGTGCCCGCCACCCATTGGAATTGTGGGTTAAGCTCCCAGTGCATGGTGGAGCAAAAACATTCTCGCGAGTGTTTCTGTGTGTGCGCCATCACTCACTCCTCTCTCCATGAAAGCTACAACATATGCCATACTACCAGCAAATGGTACTCTGAATCTACCTCGCATGTCCTCTCGTCTTTCTTTCTATTCTTTTATCTAACCATTTCCTGCCTTTTTTCGGCTATCGTGAACCAAGCAGCACAGCTTCTGCTGCTAACTCTGCTCTCCCGCTCTTGCATCACTAGCTAAGTTTTCCATGTGTTCTGTCCTGGGCTCGTGTGCAAGCTACAGAAGGCAACAATTCCCCACCGTTTTTTGGCCATCATGAACTGAACCACACAGCTTCCGTCGCTTTTTCCATGTTGTCTGTCTTGGGCTCCCATGGAAGCCACAGTAGGCAACAATTCCCTGCCGTTTTTCAGCCATCGTGAACTGCGTCGCACAGCTTCCACTGCAAACTCTACTCACGCTTCTGCCGCAAACTCTGCTTTCCTACTCTTGCAGCTCTAGTGAGCTTCCCAACTCCGTGAAGACAACCATTTACTGCCTTTTATTGGCCATCTTGAACCGTACAGCTCTCCTACATTTTGTGCCCTTTTTCTAGGATTACCTGTGCAGATGACATAGCACGGCAAGCATGGAGCCCACTCAGATCTCCAATGCAGTTTTGACCATTGTAAATACCTCGTGCATTATCCAGCAGTATGTGCAGTACCTGCAAAACTGGGCGAGGAAGCGAAGACAGTGCGATCACTATACTGATGAGAACATGGACACAGATGTTCCTAAAAGCACAGCATGTGGCGATTGAGAGATCATGGTGGCATTGGGCTAGGTTCATGCCGTGGAACACCGATTCTGGGCCCGGGAAACAAGCACAGACTGGTGGGATCACATAGCGTTGCAGGTCTGGGATGATTCCCCATGGCTGCGAAACTTTTGCATGCATAGGGCCACTTTCATGGAACTTTGTGACTTGCTGTTCCGTTCCCTGAAGTGTGAAGACACCAGAATGAGAGCAGCCCTCACAGTTGAGAAGCAAGTGACCATAGCACTATGGAAACTTGCAATGTCCGACAGCTACCAGGCCAGTCAGGAATCAGTTTGGAGTGGGCAAATCTACTGTAGGGACTGCTGTGCTGCAAGTAGCCAACACAATCATTGACCAGCTGCTATCGAGAGTAGTGGCTTGGGAAATGTGCAGACCACTGTGGAAGGCTTTAATGCGCTGGGGTTCCCTAACTGCAGTGGGTTGATAGATGGAACGCATATCCCTATCTTGGCCCCGGCACACTGGGGTGGCCAGTAAGTAAACCGCAAGGGGTACTTTTCCATGGTGCTGCAAGCACTGGTGGATCACAAGGGACGTTTCACTGATTTCAACGTGGGATGGCTGGGAAAGGTCCATGACGCTTGCATCTGCAGGAACTCTGGTCTATTTGAACAGCTGCAGGAAGGGACTTACTTCCCAGACCAGAAGATTACTGTTGGGGATGTTGAAATGCCTATAGTTATCCTCGGGGACCCAGCCTACCCCTTAATGCCATGGCTTATGAAGCCGTACACAGGCACCCTGGACAGTATCCAGGAGCAGTTCAACTATAGGCTTAGCAGGTGCAGAATGGTTGTTTACTGACTCGGTTAGATCTCAGCAAACCAATATTCCAACTGTAATTGCTGCTTGTTGTGTACTTCACAGTATCTGTGAGAGTAAGGGGGAGACATTTATGGCAGGATAGGAGGTTGAGGCAACTCACCTGGTGGCCAATTTCACACAGCCAGAAAACAGGGCGATTAGAAGAACACAGCAGGGCGCACTGCGCATCAAAGAAGCTTTGAAAGCCAGTTTCATGACTGGCCAGGGTATGGTGTGACAGTTGTGTTTGTTTCTCTTGAAGTTACCCGCCCCCTATATATATGAAATGAAATAAAATGAAAATTATTTAAAAACTGTTCTTTGTTATTTGTTGCACAACACATCGAGAGAAATCTGAAGGTAGATCGGAGAAGGGTGGATATTGGGTTAGGGGAGTGGAGGAGGAGGGAAGGACAAGTCCAGAAACCAAATCAAAAGTTCGCAAATGCCAGCTTTCTGCTGCTTGGGCGATCCTCTGGGGTTGAGTGTGTGGGTCCCCGTAGCCTCCTCCCTTGTGTTCTTGGGCGTCTGGGTGAGGAGGCTATGGAACTTGGGGAGGAGGGAGGGCGGTTATACAAGGACCTCAGTGGCAGTCTGTGTTCTTGCTGTCTTTCCTGCAGGAGATCCACCATACAGCGGAGCACGTCAGTTTGCTCCCCCATGAGCTTGACCATAGCGTCCTGCTTGCTCTCATCATGCGCGTCCCTCCTCTCTTCGTGTTCCTGTAATGCTTTACGGGACTCCACAATTGTTTCCCTCCATGCATTCAGCTGGGCCCTATCAGTGCAGGAGGACTGCATGAGCTTGGCGAACATGTCTTCCCAAGTTCGTTTTTTCCGCTTTCTGATCTGGACCAGCCTCTGGGACGGAGTAGTTAGGGGCCGTGTTGAAACATTTTCACCTGTGGGAGGAAAAAAAGGGAGGGTGGTATTTTACAAGATACATTTCAGAGAACAAAGGGGACACTTTGGCTTGAGTAAGTCATCACATATGGCCGGGCAACAGAATTCAGCTTGCAGGCAACCTAAGGGCATGCAGGTTCTGCTTCTTCTGCATTCATTTCAATGCTGTCAAACTGCTGTGTCCCCTTTCCTATAGCAAGCAATGCCTGGTGGATTTGCCATATAAAAGGAGGGCCTGCGGGCTCTCTGGGATGATGACTTCACACAACCCCGCCCCTTCCCCCCCTCACCCACCGCGTGGCTCCAATGAGGCTTTGAGCAGGGATGAGCCCAGCGCAGCTGGGTTCCCCCCCCAACCTCCACCATGTGGCTCCGATTAGGCTCTCACTCACCAGAAATATCTTCTCCAGGGTCATGGTCTGGGAACCTGCCTTGGGAGTCAGGGGAAGCTATTGGATCCAGCATGGGGAGGATCCTGGCTGGGGAGGAAAACGGATTCCCCACTTGCCGTCTGTGCACTGTCTTCCTCCTCTTTGTCCTCCAATGACCCTTCCTCCTCTCTCCGTGCCACTCCCCCCTGGCAGGTGTCCATGGACAGTGGTGGGGTAGTGGTGGCATCACCTCCCATAATTCCATGGAGCTCGCGGTAAAAGCAGAATGTATGGGGCTGTGATCCAGAGCGCCCATTTGCCTCCCTGGCTTTTTGGTACACTTGCCTGAGCTCCTTGATTTTTGTACGACACTGCTCTGTGTCCCTGGAGTAGTCTCTTTCCATGATGGCCCTGGAGACTTTAGCGTACATATTTGTGTTCCTTTTTTTGGAACATAGTTCTGCCATAACAGACTTGTCTCCCCAACATGTGATGAGATCCAGTACCTCCCGTTTGGACCATGCTGGAGCTCATCTGCGAATCCGGGACTGCGTGATCTCTCGTGGTGATGGACTCTGCATGGTCCCCTGTGTTAGTGGACTGTGCTGATGTTCACCTGTGCTGATGGTGACTAAACAGGAAATGAAATTCAAAAGTTCCCGGGGCTTTTCCTGCCCACCTGGCTACTCCATCAGAGTTGAGAGTGTTGTCCAGAGCAGTCACAAGGGAGCATTCTGGGATAGCTCCAGGAGGCCAATAACATCAAATTGCATCCACAATATCTTTAACCCGGGATTGCAATCTCGATTTAACCGCTACTCCACTTGGCGTGGTGGAGTACAGAAATCAAATTAAAGAGCCCTTTAAATCGAAAAAACTGGTTTGGTCGTTTGGATGGAATTATTTTTTTTTCTGAATTAACTTGGCTAATTCTGAAATAACAGAGTAGTGAGGACCAGGCCTTTTTCACTTTTTTCTCTCAGGGCAGAGTTAAGGTTATTTGGGTGCCTAACCCCATCTCCAATTCAACATATTTATCTGACAATGATTTTCAGTGGCACAAGTGCTCCTAAATCACTTAGGTTCTTCTGAAAATCCCACTTTGTGACTTGTTCAAGGTCACACAGGAATTCTTTGTCAGGGTCAGGAATTCAAGCCACATCTCCCAGGTCGTAGTCCAATATTTTACACAAGATTATCCTTCATCTCTATATAATAGTAAATAATGAACTCCTTTGGAATAATTTACAATGTCTAAGATAATTAGAAACACTATTATTTTATTAGGATAGAATAATCGAGACTGCACCTTCCCAAAACAATTTCTTTTAGAATGCATCTCTGATCTGGGGAAACAATTTTATTAATATTTAATCAGGAGCACAGTTATTAAGCTTTTGGGGGTTGTACCACAGGATTTACTGATACAACTGTATAGCCATGTGTGACTGCAGTTAATTTCATTTTTGGCACGTGATTTCAAGGTGGAAATATTGCACGTTTTTGTGGCCACAAGCCATCACTTTATCAGCCATAGAGGTTTGTGGCTGAGAATAGTTTTTGCAATATTCCTATTGATCTCATGATAAATAACCTGTGCCTTCAGTGTATTAGCATAAAGAAGCTCAGAAAGGAAATAGAGATCTTTTGAACTGAAAGGTTCTCTCTACTTGATTAATTTAGAAGCACCAGAGCAAGACATCTAGACATCCATATAATCTGAATATAATGATATATGAACAATATGGCATTTAGTCTGTTGAAATTCACTTTAAGACTCTCAGTATTTGATGCACCCAGTCTTTAATTTGTTATTCTAACAAGGAATAGAATGTATAGTCTTTAATTCAATTTCACCTCCAGTGTCAAACTGGCACTTTCTGCAAGAATTCTGAAAGAAAACCTTTTCCCCTTGAAATGAACACATGCTACTTTATTAGCCAAGAGCCAGATTGATTTCTTTCTTAGCTAGTTTTAACAATAATATGTTTGGGTTCAGTGCAACAATTGCTCCATTATGTAGAGCCATTAGTAAGAATACAGCTGTACTGCATATGCTCAAAAGCTTTAGATACCAAAAGTGAAATCCTGGCCCATTGAAGTCAATGGGAATTTTGTGTCAAAGGGAATCCCGAGGCAGTGGGTGCCTTATACATGCTCTGTTGAATAAAGAACATGGCTGGACTATTTTTAGATACTTTTCATGTAGCCTGATGTGAGGAGCTGATGAAAAAGGTCGTGTCAAGAATTCAGGGATGATCTACTTCTAGAAAACCTGGACCTAGGGCAGATTCACTCTCTGCACTGTTGGTTCTGTAGATGTGTGGATATAGATCTAGATGGCTATAGATAGCAATAATTATTTAATTGCTAAAACTAATATTTTAAGCTATCAATACTGTATAAACGTGTGTGTGTGTGTGTGTGTCTGTCCAGTATGGCCCCAAGTGAAGCACTGCATGTGTCCTCATTCTAAATTATATGATCATTATGTAACTTTAACGTGGCTTAAACAAAACAGCTGTAATGAGGGAAAGTCTTAAGGAAAACAGCTAGACATGATACTCATTTAAGTACAAGTGACCAGGTCAGTCCACTGTGGAGCAGCAGCTGTAATTAGATGAAGCCAGTGTGAATGTTGAAAACTCTCCTGCTCCACATCTGTTCATTCAGGTATTCTGTCGTTCTGGAAGGCACATTCAGAACTTTGCAAGGAAGATTTCAGAACTGGAGGTTGAATACTTTCATTACCACCACCATATGTTTACAGATGAAGTTTATGTCATCAAATACATGACTGAAGAGAAATTTGTTGTTGTGGAAAAAATTTCTGTGCACTAAACTTAAAGGGACTGATAAAAATGTGCAGTTACTGCCAGCACCGGTGTCAGTTTCATTTAGTTCATTTGAACGTGCAGTAAATATATAACTCAGTTAAAATATTTCAATAGTTACTTGCGGATTAATAAATCTCTGTTGAAACAGACCTTAAATATTTGGTGCAAGTATATAACCGCCTTACATTCTAGGATTAAATCTCTCAATATACGGCAGAAATACTTGAAGTGAAGTCCTGGCCGCACTGAAGTTAATGGGGTCAGGATTTCACCCTTGGAGTGTCAGAATTATCGCGGTATAAGGTGAAACCAGCTCAACCCCATTGCTGACCAGAGCATTTTATCTGATTAAGATCTATATGAGCCAATGGAAACCACATTGGCTATCAGACTATTCCTGAAAGGGCTTTATCATGTCCTGGAGTTGTACCCTCAATATCATTGGTGGAATAAGGCTGTCATACCAGTACTGAGATCTGTTCATTGTCTTGGAAATTGGATAAATAGCAAATCTTTACTTTAGCTCATGAGATGGTGAGCTACAGTCTCACATCACACAATTCAGCATGAATGCCAGTTTGAAGCTTTTGTTTTGCGATTTAAAAATGTATATAAAACATATGCATGCATTAATGACAGTATAATACAAACGCTGGGAATCAACATCTGGTTATGAATTTCAGATTTGGAGGAATTGAATTTGCTTCTAAATGGCAATGAAAAGCAGAAAACATCTGCAAATGACTTCTTGCTGTAAGATGAGACCAGGAAACATTGATCTTGTTGTCAGTAGTTAGTCTTAGAGCTCTTAAAGTTTCTCACAATTGCTTACAAGTAAACATATCTGTACTTCACAAGCTACCAACATGTGGCTCTTGCCTCCATACTCTCTTGCTAGTGCAACATCCATTTTCTGGCTGCTATGGTCCTGATTCAATAAATCATCCTTATTCATGAAGAGCACTTAAGTATATACTTAAGACCTGTTGAAGACAGTGGAACTTAAGCACATGCTTAAAGTTAAGCAAGTGCTGAAGTGCTTTCCTCAGTCAGGACATATATTTAGTTTGAGGCTTTTAGAGTAGTCTGTGAGTTGGTGCTTTTTCTTCCTAATTTTTGTATGAAGATTACAAAGTTAAGCACACATATGTAAGGAGATTTCAGAATTAAGTTTGCTTGCAGACTTCTGCATGTAAATTATGATTCAGTCTTTAATTTATATGATCACATACTTTTTTTCCCACAAGACAGCTGCCTTGTCGTGCACAGGATGGATTGCTCTCACTTAGTGAGCAGCTATTTAATATTTTGGTTTATTCTCCATTTTTCAGTGTGTGGCTCCTTGCCCTGTTTACTGCACACTATTCAAAACCAGATCTGAAGACAGCATTATTAATTTCCTCATCACCTTTTTTTATGATGCACTACATTAGACCCTTTTTTCAGTTGCTCAAAATTATACCAAACAAACTATTTTGGGCTGAAACTTTTCAAAAAAAAATTCAGGCTCATGCAGACAACCAGCATGGAAAATTTTAACCTAAACAGTGTGTTTGACAAAGTTATAAGAACTGAACAAAAAAGGGCCTATGTAATCTTGTATGTATTATATAATGAATCCGATGTTTGTCATGTTGCCCAACTAACCAGAGTAGTGAAAAGAGCAAGCAAAGTTTGGTACTCTGGTGGTTCTCGCTTTAATTTCTGGAGGCAGTCTTCGACTTTCTTGCCGTTTGGTCCCTGACTTTCTGTAACTCTTGGATGCTTGCCTTGCCATCTTTGTTTACAGTAACAACCGTGGAAAAGTTACTTCCTGACAGTGCTGCTGAAGTCTAAGGTGAAAATATTCACAGATGAAAAAACATAGCTCTTCCACTTTGCACTTGGAATGTGTTCCATGTAAAATACCAGTCAAAAACTGGGTAGTTAACAAAGGTAAAGCCCTCTCTTGCCCAAGACCAAATATTAATCACTTTGTCAGCAATTTCACTAAGAAGCTGGTCATAGTGTGTTTCAGTACAGTTTTCACTTTGGAGAATGCAATTCGTAATCCTAAAACAGATATCAATTGGTTATTTAATTTGTATTCCTATGCAGTGTGAAGTCACCAGGCAACTAAAGGCAGTTGTTCTCACCATGAACTCCTGATTATTGTGCACACAGATCTTCAGTCTCCTTGGGGCATCTCCTTTACAATGATTTCTTCTGGATTGTAAAATATGTACTGTGAGCTTGTTTGTATAAGGAATTCATACTTCACACTATATTATTTTTATGGTATCTCCATACCATCTAGAACATATTGTGTTCAGAAACATTTTGTGATACGGGTACTACAAGCAACAAGGCATCCAAGGAAGAACTGATATTTATAGCATATCTTAAATCTGGTGCTTTTATACTAAATTCTTAAAGTTTGGGACCACCCCTGAATGGCTGTACTGTATTTCAAGACTTAGGGCCCAATTCTGTCCAGTTGTTCAAGTCTCTTTGACTTCAGGCAGAGTCACGTCCATGTAACTGAAAGCAGAATTTTGGCCCTAGAGTCAAAATCAAAGCTATACGTGAAGCGGATGCAAATTCTGATGGAAATCTTTGGGTCAAATGTAGTGGTGATGTTATTGGTGGCATAAGTTATATATTTGGATGTGGTTTTATCAAAAAATGAGCACAGGCTAAGTAGTATAACTAGCACCAATTTAATATTCAGCTTTTGTACTCAATAAATAAAATTTACTCTGAAGAAATAAAGAGGGAAACATAGCAGTGTGCACACCCACTGTATATCAAAATTAGTGCCAGTCACAGTACTTCAACACCAGCTTACACCCAATATGTATCTTACACTAACATTTACATTGCTGCTGAATTTGTAACTCAGAGAAGAATTTAGCTCCAGATCTTACACAGTGATTGGTTACTGAAAACAACTCAAGAGTAAGTCTGAGTAATAATGGCAGTTTGAACTCTAAGAAGCTTCTATCAATGTGAAGTTGGTATTTTTCATCAAGGGTGGAGGCTGCTCTCTTGGCTACATTTACTTCATTCGTGGTGCCATATCTTTCCCCAGTAAAACTCTAAATCACTACTATCCTCCAGCACAATAGGTGAGGTTTCACTTCAGACTCGGACAATTTACCCATGCGTCAGTCACACAGCACTGAAGAATCATAGACTCAGGTCTTTAACGTGTTCAGATGCAGCAACAGAAACACAGATTCATA
This sequence comes from Chelonoidis abingdonii, assembly GCF_003597395.2. Classification (NCBI taxonomy): domain Eukaryota; kingdom Metazoa; phylum Chordata; order Testudines; family Testudinidae; genus Chelonoidis; species Chelonoidis abingdonii. Next base: position 190,219,650 of record NC_133770.1, read on the forward strand.
TTTAAATCTTTTCAACTATGTGATTATGAGAACTGAGTGAATACTGAAGGGAAAAAAATAATAATCATTGGAGTTTTTAAACACGTTTATTTTATCTTTGTCCCAGACCCATTTTGTGTTTTCTGTCCACAAATGTTCTAGGGATTGAGTTTTCTGGCAGGAAGGAAGTGTTTATGGAACAGTACATTTTAAGGAAATACTGCAGAATATTCATGGTAGATGAATTTCAGTGTCCTAATAGCAAATATTCACATTGGAAACCTAATTCTAAGTGTTACAATCAATCAGGGAATAAAAATATCCCATGTGACCTATCCTTTCAGTCAAAACAGATCAGATTTTGAATAATTGCAACATGCTGTTCACAACTGAACTGCAGGCCAAGAATTATTGAGAAAATTGTCTAGAAAGTAATTTTGAATAACATAAATTCAAGTAAATTGTGATCTGTTACTGGATAAATTTCAAAAAGAGAGAAGATTCATTGAATAATAGTTATATATTATTTGCCTATCCCTATTGATAATCATCTCCCAGTCTTTTCCCTAACTGAAAGTATGGAACTTATATTGACCATAAATTATACATTCTCAATAACATATTCTAGAAAAAATCAAATTTTCTGTGTATTCTAGCAGTATGGAGCTCAGGCACAGCTACTGAATCATTACAGATAGGAGGGCCCTGAGTTTCCATCTGAAGAGATGGGCAACCAAAGCGATATCTTTCAAATGAGACCACTCTAAGCACTAAGCATCCCATGGCATTCTATGCAAAGGGTAAGTGCCCTAATATTTTGGCCAACGTCCTGCCTGGCTCTTTACTAGCACCATGTGTAGCATTGAGGTTTTGTTCACTTGTGGCTGAACAAGTGTGTGTTTTGGTTTCAATCCACAGAGTTCACCTACCTTAGTTTCACTTTGAGGTTTCAGGTTCAGTGACAAACCCCAAGTTTTGCCTGGCTGTTGTGTTGAAACCTCAAGCATAACCATAACTCTCTCTCCAAAGCTTGTATGGAGGGAGACAGTTGACTGAAAACACCTTAGATTCACTGAGATTTGTGACCCACTGAAGGCAATCTGGGCTGAATTTTCAGTGAACCCTTCCTTAATAGGCTCAAGGGGGGCTTTAGAAATGTTGGCCAAGTTTCGGATTTGTAATAAAACTAGTAACCAGAAAGTTCATCTGATTTGCACATGTCCATTAGTGATATTCTGGTTCCTGGGGAATTTAGAATTTCTCTCCAGTTTCAGTAGGATGTTTATTCCTCACTTCCTGCCACAGGCAGTGCTGCTGTGTGGTGTTAAAAAGGAGTTACCTTCCACCCCACTGTAACAGCATTCCATTGGTGGATGAAATAACTCCTGTATTTACTGCATATACACTTGTAGTTCATAAAGAGTATAAAACTTTTCATGCTGAAACATGCTAAACAAATGTAAGCCATGTTCCCATAGTGAGATTTAAAAGAAATCAACATTTCAAAAATGTCCTACCTAGATTTTACACGGCATACTACACAGATGTTGACTTACATGAGCAGAATGGTGTATGTACAGTAGTGATGAAAAGATACAGAAACTGCTTTGGAGGACAGGGTCAAAATTCAAAATGATCTAGACAAATTGGAGAAATGGTCTGAGGTAAACCGGATGAGGTTCAATAAAGACAAATGCAAAGTGCTCCACTTAGGAAGGAACAATCAGTTTCACACATACAGAATGGGAAGAGACTGTCTAGGAAGGAGTATGGCAGAAAGAGATCTAGGGGTCATAGTGGACCACAAGCTAAATATGAGTCAACAGTGTGATACTGTTGCAAAAAAAGCAAACGTGATTCTGGGATGCATTAACAGGTGTGTTGTAAACAAGACACGAGAAGTCATTCTTCCGCTCTACTCTGCGCTGGTTAGGCCTCAACTGGAGTATTGTGTCCAGTTCTGGGCACCACATTTCAAGAAAGATGTGGAGAAATTGGAGAGGGTCCAGAGAAGAGCAACAAGAATGATTAAAGGTCTTGAGAACATGACCTATGAAGGAAGGCTGAAAGAATTGGATTTGTTTAGTTTGGAAAAGAGAAGACTGAGAGGGGACATGATAGCAGTTTTCAGGTATCTAAAAGGGTGTCATCAGGAGGAGGGAGAAAACTTGTTCACCTTAGCCTCTAATGATAGAACAAGAAGCAATGGGCTTAAACTGCAGCAAGGGAGATTTAGGTTGGACATTAGGAAAAAGTTCCTAACTGTCAGGGTAGTTAAACACTGGAATAAATTGCCTAGGGAGGTTGTGGAATCTCCATCTCTGGAGATATTTAAGAGTAGGTTAGATAAATGTCTATCAGGGATGGTCTAGACAGTATTTGGTCCTGCCATGAGGGCAGGGGACTGGACTCGATGACCTCTCGAGGTCCCTTCCAGTCCTAGAGTCTATGAATCTATGAAAATCCAGTTGTTTTTTACATGTTAATTTTAACACCTTTAAGCCAAGTCAATATATAAGATCACATTTCATGTGGCAGGCATCTAGTCAAATGTGATTGCTCAGACTTAAAGAGGGAAAGCCACTTGAGTGCAAAGAGGGCTCAGTGTCTGGCTGTACCTTTGGGAGCGACTTCCTGAAGCAGTCAGTAAAAGCAGAACTTTGCAGTGGTTAAGCAATAGGGTTGTCATGATCAAAGCTTAACAATAGTGGAAATAACAAAACATAATGAGGTAGGGTCAACTGCTCTGCACTAATTTAATGTTTTGTTTATTACATCGGCCTGCTTATAGAATAGCTTTCTGGGCTTAATTGCTTTTTCTGTCATAGGAACTGTAACAAAGGTGGTGGTCTTTCACACTTGATTTGTACAGTACTTGTAAATACTCAATGCGATATTGCAATTTCTTATTGCCGTACTTCCTTTGTGACTTTCCACAGAGATCCCCATTATTGTTTCAATACCAGTTCACTTGGGCATTCTATTTTTTTCTCTTTATTCATTAGGGAAGTATATCAGTGTCACAAAAGGCTGAGTTTTTAAAACGCTCTGGTCTGTATTTTGCTTTTGCTTACGCTATTATAAATCAAGAATAATTCCACTGAATTCAAGGGAAGCTACAACTGTAAAATCATGGTGAGATGAGAATCCGGTCTCCAATTATTAAAATCCTGCAGTTAGCCCACAGATCGAAAAGATGTACATTAGCATGCTGGCTTAATAAACTGATCTATTTTGAACATGGTTGGTCATATAAAGGAGACCATCAAGACCCACAAGGACCACTCAACATACCTCAGGATACTGTGGTACTTTTCACTCTCTTTGTAAAGGTACTTTTCATTCTCTTGAACTTGGGACCATCTAGATGTTGTCCAGTCTTTGACATAAATTAAAGCAACCTGAAGGGATCTGAATTGGCCCCTCTTCACCGAGATAATCTTCCTGTGGTCAGGTACACCAACTTTGGATTGCTAGAGTGATGCAAAACTGCCCTAACACAGAGCAGGATCTGGGCAGGAGCAGCGCCTGAGTTTCTGGCGCCCTAGGCAGAATTCGGGGGGCGGCATTTTGTGCGCTCCCCACGGGGTGCACGGGAGCTTCTGGTACCACTCCCATCGCGCCGCTGAAGAAGGACCCTCCGCCGAAATGCCGCAAGCAACAGCGGCAGTCGTTGATCTGGTCAGTTGGCTGCCGCTGTTTTCCGTGGCACGTCAGCAGAAGGTCCTTCTTCAGCGGGAGCACACAAAATGCCGCCTCCCGAATCCTGGCGCCCTAGGCGACCGCCTAGGTTTGCCTAATGGAAGCGCTGGATCTGGGATCAAATATATGGGGACAACTCTTCATACGTTGGCACCTTACATTGCATCTGGAAATTATTATTATTTTATTTATTAATTTACATTGTAGTAGTATCCAAAATGTGTTAAGTGCTTTCCAGGCATTGTACAATCTAAAAGTCTGCATTGGAGCACAAAAGCTAATATGCCATCCAGAGGTGCCTATTTGCCCCCTAAATTACCTGTGTTGTGTGCACAGCTGCCTGTTTCATTGCTCAGTGCTTGGGTGGACTAATGTTGCAGATTGCAACTTAGGTGCTGGGCCTGAACAGAGAAATAGTGATTTTTTCAGACAGATGATTCCAGAACCTGAATCTGAGTTCAGGAGTTAACATATTATAGATAAAATCATAGTATCCAACAATAACCTGAGACTGAAATATTGAAATCAAGGATTTCTGGGGGCTGTGGTTGCTCCTGTTTCTCCCTAGCAAGGTTTGGAAATGCAAATGACAGGACCTCCTGGTTGCATCTGCAGATATGGCTGGGCACAATTTCTGAGGCCGATTAAAATGTATCTTACGGTGTTCATGAAAGACATTTGATTAGCAGTCTAAAGAGACTGAAGTCCTCTATCCACCAAACAGGTTCAGTCCAGGCAACAGTAGTGAAATCTTTCCCATACTCTGCCCCATCAATGTGTCTCAACTCTGGCTTGCAGTGACTAGCTTTAGTGTGAGTGAGTAATTCAGGTTCTGTGCTCATTCAGTCCTTGATGTTTCCACTGAGATGGTCAGTTTTGTGTTGTGGGCTAGGATCTGAAGTGAAATCTCTGGACCATTTTACATATCCATTAGATGGCGACAACTTTCAGACACAACTGACCTGAGTTGGATTCAGTGACCAACAGGAGAAAAGTTTCACATTCCATTACCAGTCATTGAAGTCACAGCACCTCTTCCATGTGAGTGTGTAATATATAAATATAAATATATATAATATGTATAAAATACACTGTAATTATGCATGGCCAGAACAGAGAAATGACCTAATGGATAAAACAGGAAAAGGTCATCAACTCACAGAGACAAGGATTATGTATTAGAAACGAATAATAAAGGAAGATGAGCGCAAAAGGAACTGCTAAACCTTTCTGTCTGACTGTTAAATGAGCTCCAGGGGTACTTTTGCTAGGATAATGAGGATGAGACTTCTCTCCACCCAAGACAGCTACTTTTGTCTTGTTTGCCAAAATTTTGTAGGGACTTCGAATATATCTCTTCCTGGTGCACACCATCCCCTGCCACTACTAGTCAATAATGCTTCCCACTTATCTTGTGGAAAGCTTGTTTTGAAGTCTTCATCATCCAGATTAAACCAACACTGCAGCTGGAATACAACTGGCTAATTTTAATTATGCACTGGCCACAGGCCTGAGTTTGTGTGCTGATGTCAACACAGCGATGGAAAAGTGATCTAAGTGTAACTGGTCGTGCCATGTATAAAAATGCCTTTTGATAGTTATCTAATGTTCCTATGATGTCTGTGTGTAAGACACTAGTCCCCAGAGTTCTCTGCACAGACTTATTTGGCATTTAGATAATGTTGCACGTGGACCTTGGCTCCTCATAGGTGCAGCTCTTTGAAAAAAACCTTTCTGTCAGGAACCAATGAAAATAGATACTAACTGCCTTGTGCAAATTCTTGTAATGTGCCATTGCATGAGCAGTTGGGAAGGTTGAAAGCACACAAAAGAGCACTCTTTCATGCTTTTACTCCCCCTTCCTGCCCGAATGCTATACATATCTTTCTTTTGGGGAATTCTGTACTTGAGTGCTGTGATATAAACTTCACAGCTTGCAGTGAGATCTCATGGAAAACAGCTGTGTGTGCTCATGGCACTATCCTTTTACATTTTCCTGACATCGTTTACAGTTTCAGTATAAAGAGCCAGGGAGTATGGCATCGCAAAGTGATGCCCTGCTTTTGCAAACAAACGAGATGGGGGACTGTGTGCCACCTGCTCTGTCATTTTCACAAACAATAGAGTAAAACAAGCTTCAGACTGCTAACTGTGTGTGTTGGATGATAACCTTATGCCAGCAGTGATTCCATCAATAATCCAGATCAGCTTGCCCCCCACCTTAGCTAGCGACTCCCTCAGTACTATGCTCCTATAGGCATGATGGTAAAGCAAGGAAGAATGTTAACCTCTTGGAGACCTGACAGCAAACAGCATTGTGAGGTTCCAGGGCCTTAGTTGGGCATTGCAAGTCCTGCTGACATGCTAGTAAGTTAAACAATGTGGCAGAGCACCTCTGCAGGAACTAGCTGGCCAGAGAGTTCGCCTGTTTTGTCATTGCTGAGAAATCTAATCCTCAGCTTTGATCGGAAACTCTTATCACAGCAATGTTAGAAAAAAATAATGCAACTGTTTACAAACACAATATACCCCACTGCAAACAAGAGCCGTGTCTTGTTCAATAAAGCAGGAGACAGCTTTTGCTTGTTTTTCCTGACTATTTGTGGGACAGGTTGTTTAGTAAAACCACCATTTATGACAATGATGAATTCAATCTCTGTTTCCATGTTGCACTGGGACAGGCTTCCCCACCTTAGTAAATCTAGCCTGTGGTGCTAACTGGGGAAAGGAGCAGTCTTGGCAAACATCTTATTAGTCTAAAATAAATTATTCAGAATGCAGGTTTGGATACAGATTGCAGGGAATGATAATGGAATTGGTTTTCTGAGCCTGTTCAGGCTGTAAAGACATGGAGTATGCTTTTCAGGAATTCACTTAAGTGGAATCAGTTTTGTGTAATGCAGCCTAGAAGTAATATTGCTGCCATCCAGCTAGTGTCTGTGGAACAGCATCCTCTTAGCACTTGAAGTATCAGTAGTTTATATAGAGATAGATATCTAATTTTTTTTGTGTGATTGTTAAAAAAGGAAATTCTAGCCGCTAGAGAGGGGCATGCCTTGTTCAGCATATTTTTTGTTGTTCGTTGAAATAGTTGACCACATCAGCATCCAATTCGGGTGTGTCATGTGGTTTCTCATGTGATGCTGGACTCCCTGCGCTTTGGAGAGTGAGCCTTTGTGACTCGGCACTCCTGGACAGTAACATTCAGCAACACGAGACTTTGGGGGAGGAGGGGAAAGAGCCCCCGCAAAAGCCCAGAACAATAGAAATAAAGTTGAACCAATTTATTATTATTATTATTAATTCTTAACTCTTTGGCTTTTATTTTTCATTTTGGGTCTTCCCATTCCTCCGTTCCTGCAGGGTTCGAGTTGCGCTGTTTGGAAGAAGCAACGTCGTCTTCTCTCACAGCTACGACGCGGCACCGCTCTCAGCATATCCTGCTTTTTTCCCCCATTTACCTGGGCGGCTTCTGCTGTTTCTGTTGCTGCTGCTGGGGCTGCTGCAGTTTCGCTGCCTGTGCTTCACCCTGGCATGTCTGAGTCGGGAATCACTCGTCTGCACGCTTCTAAAGAAGAGCAGCGATGGAACTCTGACCACATTTTTTTTTTCTGGAAGAGAAGGGTTGTGATGTGGGGTGGGGGTTTTTTTTGGAAGGGTGGGGACATTAATCCAAAGTGAGGTGGGAGAAAGTTTAAAGAAATATTACGCAAAATAATCCAGCGCACGACAAGGGCAGCAGCAGCAAGAATCCAGCCTCTGCTGCTCGAAAGGATTAACATGGGAAAAGCCACAGTGGTGCAGTAGTGTTTCACATCAGCATTGTGCTGGAGATGGATAAATAAGGTATCTGATATGTCCGCTTGTAAAGGCAAAGCTATGGGCGGAAGAGAGCGAGAGAGCAAATGAAAAGGAAGAAGAAACACTGTATTCTGTTCGTCTGATTCTGTGCGTTCTTATTCTAGAGACGGTTGCATAATTTACCAAACAATGTATGGATGGAGGGACTGTAAATTGTAGTCTGAACACTCTCGACGCTGTCAAGGAGGGAACTGATGGGCTAGGTGACTGCACTGACATCCCCAGGGAAAACAGCCGTCATGCAGTATATATTTATATATGTATGTGTATCTTTTGTGTGTCCATGTGTAGACATGAAAAAAGGCATTTCTGACCAATTTACACAGGAAGTTTGTCACTTTGCTAGATCAGACTTGATTACAGCTTATATTTTCAGCTACAACTCTACACCCATTTCCTGAATCAGAAGGTGCTTTGTGAAAACAGGCGTATGCAGAATTCTTTTAAGAAATGTGAAAGCAGCTCCTTTTGATTTAACACCTTGAAGCACTGAATCTTCTGCACTGTGCCGAGAGGAACTGTGTGGGTTTTGTTTTCTTCGTCTTAAAATCTTTATAAACACAGCTGTATTCAGTGTGGTGAAAAATTCTATATTGTAAATAGAAATGTGATCAATCTAATCAAAATAAATGTATCCCAGATGACTGCTAGACCAGCTGGCTACCACAGTCTTCAGATGGCTAAATGCTCAGCTGAGATGGATTCAGCATTATATTTACTACTACTTTTTTTTATTTCAAAATCAGCCTAAAATTAAAAAAAGATTCTTGGTCCGGTTAAAAGAGGCAATGCTCCACGACTGGCAGTGCATCATTCTGAAATGGACACTGATATTTTTCATTTCTGGACGTGCCTTTGGAAGATTCTGTTTTAGAACAGATGGACTTGTCATCATACAGACATACTTAGTATGGTGAAAACTAGTAGACAGCTCAGGTTGGCCATATTCATGTAATGTGCAAAATGAAGTTAAGGGAAACAAATGCTGCACTCAAGTAGTGGAGACTTGGTAGGATTTTTAGCAACCACCTACTGTCAGAGTTTTGGGGGTTTTTAAACACGAATCCAAAACCCATAAAGTCATCTTAAAATTTGTATGAGGGGATTTCCCAATAGTCATGGTGAGCTATTCTGCAAGACGCCTGTCTGGGCCTTCCACTATTTGTTACCAGGTCTACAAAGGCAGCCCTGTATGTTGGATTATATTTAGCCAGCTGTTGGATAACATTCCTGTGTTGTGGGTGGAGGAGTCCTATTACTTCCAAACTGTAGTTATCTGCTTAAAGGAAAAATAGTTTTGGAAAATACATTGAGCTCAGCTGAGGATTTGCACCTCTCCTATACCTTTCTCAAGTGCTGTGTTTCCAACCCAGCCACTTTAAAACAAAACTGGGAGGAGGAAGAGAGACTTTAACTCAGAGCTTCAAAGCTGCAGAGACAAGCAAAATGTCAGCAGCTTGTAATTAGCTGCTCATGGTTACGTCAGTGACTGTATCTCTCCAAGAATAACTGTGATGTGTGCCACAAAGTAAGGAAGATAGTCATAACCTAGTTATCAAGCCTGGTTCAAACAAGAGCAAATGGATTAATGAATCTGCCGTGTTCATAAATCAAATATGGATGGATTACATATATAAGACTTTCTGAATTCTGTATAATTGAAGGGTGAATTAGGAACTTGCCAGAGGGTATGTTCACTAAGTAAAAGTGTGAATCCTTTTAAAAATGCAGATGAACTATCCCTGAAAATGTCTTTAAGGGCTCCATCTAGTACAAGCAACTGTGAGACACTGACGCATGCTACAAAGGAAAAAACCAAGAGACACACGGAGGTGCTTAAAAGAAAGGGAATAATAAAACACAAAGCTTGCTGAAATTCTGTTTTGGCATTACAGATTTGATACTAAAATACCACCCCAGAGAAGACTTATTGTGGTCTGATGTGGTTTACATTGACTCCTCTGTTTGAGTGCAAAAAGAGAAAAAAGATTTTGTGAGGCTCAGTGCAACATCTTGGAGCCAAGCAGAAAACCATCAATACTGCAGAGTATCAGGAATGCTTGCTTTTAAAGGGACAAGATCAATCCATGCTAGGATCCTTCTGTACTCGGCAATTATTTTAGGTCTATCCTGGCAATTCAGCAACATTTAAACAGTGAGATTGTGGGGGGTACTTAATCTGCTCTGATTGGCCTTTTTCCGCATTGTTGCAGTAAAATGTTTACATGGCTTTTATGCATACACCTTACAACATTCAGTTTGCGTTTCTATTTGTGTTCATGCTGCACAATTGCTACAGGCCTGGTTTGTTTCCATATTCCCAGCAGAAGTCAGTTTCAGTTCAGCTATGTTTATTTAGCCCCTTAATAGAACAAGATAGGTAGATAGATTGTATTTTGCAAACACAGATTTTTTTCTTTTCTTTTTATTTTTTTTGCTGTGAACACAAATTTGTAGGAGGAGATGACTGTACATTAAACCAATACCTCTTTGAAATGCATGTAATATAATATACTTAATTTAATTAATAGAAGGTTACAAAAGCTGGCATTGTCTGAACCTGTTTAATTTACATCTTAGACTTAGTCAATGAGCATAACCTGCCTGATCAGAATAGTGTATTCTGTGCGCCCAACAGGGTGGAAGACATTATTTTGTTTGTGTTAGTTCAAACAGCTGGTCATTAATGCAGGACCCATCTCCAGAGTGAAGTGCTAGTGGACATGAATGGCTCCCTGATTAATGCTGCCCCTCGAAGGGTCCTTCATCCAGCAGCGATGCTTGCAGCAGAATAATGCAGCATGATTTGATTGCGCTCTAGCGGGGTAGTATGTCATTGTGTCACCAGGCAATTGAGGTTATTATGGAGCAGGGCAGACAGACGGGACAGTGGGGTTACTAGACCGTGGCATTTTTAGAAATACAGGCCTGACCTACTTAGAGTTATTCTTGCTGGCTGGCAGCTTCATGGTGCATGGAGTGTCCTGATAGGCCGAGGCTGTTGCTAGGGGGAATTAGCATGAATTTTTCCACATACAGGCTCAGTGATTGAATGATAAAAGGTGACTGGAATTAAAGAGATTCGGTTCAGTATTATGCAGATTTATCTCCCTCATTTTTCTCTCTCAAATGCAGAAAAAGGAGCAAAAGACAGTTTGTTTCCATTTATTCTTTGACCTATTTTTTGAGAGGAGGGCAAAAGAGTTATGAAATGTTAATCATTTACTGTTTTAATGTCTAAAATGGTGATGCCTAGGGTAAGATATTAAAGTTCATGGACTGCTTGGAACAGGTAACAGATTAGGGTTTTTTTTCTCTCTCTCTCCTGCGCACTGCACTATTTTGAGGCGTGCATCTTTCATGTACTGTATATTTGAACTCTGTCCCCTTTAGAAGAGAAGGAAACACATATATAAATTTTGTTCTATCCAAACAACTGGCTTGTTTAAAAGAAGCTATGTAGGATTCCCAGTTTGGAAAGGAAAATATAATCCAACTTTTATTGCATAACATAATTCTTGACTCCTTTTTAGCTATCCTTGCTTCACAAAATTAGTCTGTTTATGTTCCTGGATGAAAGTCTTCTCCCCAGTCTCTGTCTCCCATATGCACAGACACACCCAAGATTTCCTACAGAGAACAGTGTTGTGTGTAGTGTTTATCTGGAAAACTGTTTGCATACTGATGCCATATCTGTACTGCATGTACAGTAGATACTTATAGCTGGCCTGTGATCAGTTAGATAAGAGAACCTCTTCTGGATTTCCAAATAGCTTTCTGTGTTCAGTTTGGAACTGGATTTTCTCAGTAGCTCTTTTTTTATACCCATCCCCTTAAATCAGTGTGACAGTGTTTTTTTTAACAGAATTCTAACCTCCCTTCAAGAGGCAAATAAAAACAATAGTCAATCAAGACTTCTTTGATGTAATTGTGAATATTTCCTTTGTTGTTATCATTAATTATAGAAAATCTGTGTTTATATCACAATTCTCCTCTGTTATCCTTCTCCATTCAAAGAAGTAACAATCTTGTGCTTGCAATTTTAAATTAATTTCCATGAATACGTGTTATGATCTCACAAGCAAAGAATTATAACTTCTTGAAATAGAGGGAAGAGATGGAATGTGGGAAAGAGAGACAAAAATATTTATTTCTAAAATAAGAGTGTGACTGTATGATCAAAGGCAAGTTGATTTGTGTTTGAAACTTGTCATTTAAAATTTCTTTTAAATGCTTTTTAGAGTGATGTAAACCGTGTTCACAACTGTCTAGACACCCAGAATTCCCAGTGAATGCAAAGTTTTCTGGCCCCTCTACCTCGCTCCCCTTCAGATTCTTGGACAGGTATGAAGATGAAGCAATTGAAAACTGAGATATACATTCTTATCTCTTAGTCTCTCCCCCCCCCCCCCAAAAGCCTTTAAGTTTTCTAATCACTACTCACATACAGATTTAAATTTCTGCCATCTCTTCTCCACCTTTGATTCTCTCCTCAAACACAGACCACCTCCTTACCTCTTCCTCAGTCCAAGGGATTGGCTGTGTTTTTTAAGGAAAACTGACACTATCTGATGCAACTGGCTGACTTCTTAAAGATAAACTCAGTATGGGATGCTTGAGGTATCCTTCTCACTCTCTGGTTCTGACCTCTCAATCTATTCCTTTGACCTCATCCCTACTTTTCTTCTGATTGGTGTCCCCCTTAGCTCCGTCTTTGGCTGCCACTTCTTCTGCATGAAATCCTTGGGTGATCTTAACTGATCTCATGGCTTCAACTACCCTCTCTATGCTGACAACTCACAAATCTACCTCTGCACTCAGATCTCTTCCTGGTTCAGACTTGCATCTACAAATATCTCTCTGACATCTCTAACTGTATCAGCTCAAACGACATGCCTCCCAGAGCTCTCAAGTCTTCAGGGAGTATATGCCCGCGGCTATATCTTGTAAGGGGATACATTCTTACTACTTTGGTTTACCAGCTCTACTGATAGATGCAGAAGAGGGTTGGTCTAAGGCCACGCTCGACCCCTTCCTGTCCCTTTGGGTATGCATTTGGGAGCATGCCTCCCAGCTCAGGTTTACAGAATTGTGCTAATGGGGTTCACACTAGCATGGTAAAAATAGCTGTGTACATGTTGCTTTGACATTGTGACTTGGGCTGGAGCTTGGGCTCTCAAGTCTCCCTCCCTTCCCCTAGGCTTGAGAGCTGCAATGTCTACCCAGCTATTTTAAACCTCCTGGTGTGAGCTGTGGACCCAGGCTAGGAAGCTTGCTCTCCTATGCAGTGTAGACACATCCTTTTAGGGTGGCTTGTGCTTGAGGCTAGCAGGTGGTCAGCCTCTGTGCTAAGGAAAGGAAGGAATTGGGATTGTGGCTAGCTCCTGCTGGAGGAGAAGCCTGGTTTTGCCCTCCTTCCAGCATGCCTCTTCCCAGGCCAACCACAATCCAGATTTGGAATCTCTTTCAAAGGGCTTTTAACAGCCCCTAGAAATGAGATCTCTTGTCCACAGAACTGAAACATCAGTCAGTAAAGATGAATATGCAATAAGATATGTGTGTATAAGAGGGAAATATGCTTGCAACCTTTTTCTAGGAAAAATGAATGATTAGGTGTCCTGAAATTCTAGCACAGCGCTGGATGCAAAAGATAGGAGGAAGGATTCTAAAGGAAAGCAATAAATAATATGGAAGCTTCCCCAAACAAGCATTGTCTACATATTCCTTGACGTTTGGGATTTCAGTGCAGAACATGTCTCTTCCCAAAAAGAGAATGTTTTCTTACCACAAGCTGCAAAGTCAGTTGGTTTAATAAACCATTGCATTTTTCTATGCATCTAATAAGCCACTCAATGTCCCATAAATTATATTTGACAATAGGTTACTTTTCTAAAATACTTTTTAAAGTGACTCCAAAAAAAAAAAAAGAAATATCCCGTCTGGTTTCCTTTGCAGTACCTTAAGTTCAAAGGCATAATGAACTGACAACCTGTACTTGGTGGAAGAGGGACAAAAGAAGATTCATGTAATAAACCTGTTTACCCACATTCTTGTCTTGATGTTGGTGGAAACTATAAGTGGCAGAAACATACGCTTAATTAACCCAAAAGAGCAAGAAAAATGCTTTTACTGAACCTCACAAAAAAGCAGCATGTCCTGGAAGATTTTGAAAGAAACCTCTACATTAAAAATATTGTAAATTCTCTGCATTCCTTTAAAAACATGTTTATGGTAATCTTTCCTGATTGCCTTCCAATGACCTCCTTTGAGACTCCTGTTGCTGCAGCAGCTCCTGCTTTTTAATTAAATGTCACTTGTCTGCAATGACGATTCTAGTAGGCTGCCTGCCATCATCAGATTTGCTCAAGAGTGTGTCATAAACCCTAGCATCGCTGCAACTAAAGATGATTCACCTTTAACAAAAGTGACTGTGTGATTTTGGTCCTATCTCCACTTGGAACTGTGAAGTCCTAAAAGTGTCCATGTTGTTTGGTATAGTGTTAACAGTGAAGTCTTGGGTGGCTATGGATTTGTCAGACATTTTGTACTGTAACCACGCAACCTTCCAATTTGCTAAAAATGACCATATGATATAGCATAAAAATATGGCCATGCAGGTCTGCATTTTCTTGCCATCAAGAGAGTAGAGCTGTGAGGAGTGAACCACCCTGTTTAGCCTTCACCATTCTTCCAGGACACCAAGATCGACATTGCCTCTGCAGTTGTGTTTAAGTTCTGAGTTCAAACCAAAAGTGCAGGGAATTATAATTCAAGAGTAGCAACTGGCATATTTCTTTTATTGCACTACAAGGTGTACTGAGTGGTTTACAAATTCAAAAATACACCGTCTAGAAAAATTTGGATATGGGCAAAATTTCACTTCTTACGGGAGTACTATAATACTCAAAGAATCTACCAAACCAGTGGGGCATGAAAATCTATTCTTGCTTCCACATTATTGATACATGTGCCGTATATGATGTAGAATGACAATCTATGTCAGGAGAAGGTTGCAATTCATGGCTCCAGAAAATAATTATATTTGAAATTAAGTTATATCTTGACATAAAACTTGCATAATTCTTGTGAGTGGCAAAGCCACAACTGAAAATACAAATATACTAGTGTTCTATACTAGAGATAAAGAAGAGTGTGGTGTAAAGACAGCAGATAGACCTTCATAGCAACTGACATGGTCACACATTCTGTTTTCAAGCATTAGAGAGGTAATGTAGAGTATTGATACTACAGAATATGCTCTTTAAGTTAGAAAGGCAGATCTTAAATACTATTTTTCATGCCCCCTTCCATTAAGCCTTGTCCATTCCAAAATGTATCTAGATGGGGTCCTTGCAAGAAATTCTGGCCCCAATGAAATCTATGGAAGTTTTGCCATGAATTTGAGTGTGGCCAGGATTTTCGTTCCTTTTGTTTTCCCCTATCTTTGAATTCACCCTTTTCTGTATCCTTGCTCCAAAAATGTGCTGGCCCTGCATAAGCATCTGTGATGAGAGTCTTGCACTTAGGAAGGAAGAATCCCATGCACTGTTACAGGCTGGGACTGACTATCTAAGCAGCAGTTCTTAGACAAGAATTGGATTACGGTCGACAAGAAGCTGGATCTGAGTCAGCAGTGTGCCCTTGTTGTCAAGGCCAATGGCATATTGGACTGTATTAGTAGGAGCATTGCCAGCAGATTGAGGGAAGTGATTATTCCCCTCCATTCGGCACTGGTGATGCCACACCTGGAGTATTGTGTCCAGATTTGGTCCCTCCGCTACAAAAAGGGTGTGGACAAATTGGAGAGAGTCCAGCGGAGGGCAACAAAAAATGATTAGGGAGCTGAAGCTCATGATTTACGGGAGAGGCTTAGGGAACTGGGGTTATTTAGTCTACAGAAGAGAACAATGAGGGGGATTATAGCAGGCTTCAACTACCTGAAGGGGGTTCCAAAGAGGATGGAGCTCAGCTGTCCTCAGTGGTGGAAGTTCACAGAATGAGGAGCAATGGTCTCAAGTTGCAGTGGGGGAGGTCTAGGTTGGATATTAGGAAACACTATTTCACTAGGAGGGTGGTGAAGCACTGGAATGGGTTACCTAGGGAGGTGATGGAATCTCCATCCTTAGAGGTTTTTATGGCCCGTCTTGACAAAGCCCTGGCTGAGATGATTTAGTTGGTGTTGGCCCTGCCTTGATCAGGGAGTTGGACTAGATGACCTCCTGAGGTCTCTTCCAACCCCAATATTCTATGATTTTATGAACTGGGGGCTATATCAGTAAAAATTATGAATTCTGGTTGCTATTGTGAAGTTGTATTATTAAATATTACTGTGTCATGAGAGCCTATATGTATGTGGGTCAATCACTGCTGACTGGTTCTGTAGCAGGTACCCACCAGACGGATGCAATGGGGGTCTCAACGACACAATTCAGGTACAGACACAATGGGTTTAGGAATCAATGACACAATTGAGATGCAAACACAAAATGGGTGAGCTGCCTCCTTAGAAAACCAGTTTAGCTCTCTCCTCTGAAGAGAGGCAGAAAGAAGGAGCAGTGAGAAGTTACCCAAAAGAAAGAACAAAGGAAGCTAGTGGGGGGATAATTAGCAAGCCACACAGAAGCAAAGGGAGCCAGACAGGAAGACAAAGCAATGGACAGGAAAGAGCAAGGTCACCAGGATGTAGCAAGTCCCTGCCCACTTTCTTGAGTCCAGGTGATCCCAAGGAATTCTGACCCCATCCAAGAATCCCCTGGAATGGAGAGGAAACTGTCGAAGGGACATGTGTAGTTTGTCTTGTATGATCTGTACTCTCCTGTGCTTTGCATGAGTAAGTTTAAAAGAGCCTAAAGGTGTTAGACTAGGTGCAGTGCGTGAGACTGTGTGTTAATTGCTTCATAATTGCTTCATGCATCTGAGAGAGTTAAACTGAGGGTATGTCTACATTACGGGATTATATCGATTTTACAGAAACCGGTTTTTTAAAACAGATTGTATAAAGTTGAGTGTACGCGGCCACACTAAGCACATTAATTTGGTGGTGTGCGTCCATGTACCGACGCTGGTGTCGATTTCCAGAGCGTTGCACTGTGGGTAGCTATCCCATAGTTCCCACAGTCTCCCCCGCCCCTTGGAATTCTGGGTTGAGATCCCAGTGCCTGATGGGGCAAAAAATATTGTCGCGGGTGGTTCTCCGTGAAAGCAGCAGACAACCGTTTCGTGCCTTTTTTCCTGGGTGAACTGTGCAAACGCCATAGCACAGCAAGCATGGACCCTGCTGAGCTCAAGACAGCCATCATGGACGTTGTAAACACCTTGCGCATTATCATGCAGTCTATGCTGAACCAGGACCTGCAAAACCAGGCGAGGAGGCGGCGGCTATGGCAGAACGGTGATGAGAGTGATGAGGACGTGGACACAGAATTCTCTCAAACCGTGGGCCCCTGCGCTTTGGAGATCCTGCTGGTAATGGGGCAGGTTCTAGCCATTGAACACCGATTTTGGGCCTGGGAAACAAGCACAGACTGGTGGGACTGATAGTTTGCAGGTTTGGGACGATTCCCAGTGGCTGCGAAATTTCCGCATGCATAAGGGCACTTTCATGCGAACTTTGTGACTTGCTTTCCCCTGCCCTGAATGCCATAATACCGAGATGAGAGCAGCCCTCACAGTTGAGAAGCGAGTGGTGATAGCCCTCTGGAAGCTTGCAACACCAGACAGCTACCAGTCAGTCAGGAATCAATTTGGGGGGAAAATCTACTGTGGGTCTGCTGTGATGCAAGTAGCCAAAGCATCATTAAGCTGCTGCTACGAAAGGTTGTGACTCTGGGAATGTACCGGTCATAGTGGATGGCTTTGCTGCAATGGATTCTCCTAACTGTAGGGGGGCGATAGAATGGAACCACATCCCTATCTTGGCACGGAGCACCAGGGCACCCAGTACATAAACCGCAAGGGTACTTTTCGATGGTGCTGCAAGCACTGGTGGATCACAAAGGACATTTCACCAACATCCACGTGGGATGGCCCAGGAAGGGTTCATGATACTCGCGTCTTCAGGAACACTACTCTATTTAAACGGCTGCAGCAAGGAATTACTTCCAGACCAGAAAATAACGTTGGGATGTTGAAATGCCTGTAGTTATCCTGGGGGACCCAGCCGACCCCTTGATGCCATGGCTCATGAAGCCATACACAGGCAACCTGGACAGCAGTCAGGAGCTGTTCATCTACAGGCTGAGCAAGTGCAGGATGGTGTAGAATGTGATTTGGCCGTTTAAAGGTGCAGTGGTGCACATTACTGACTGCTCAGACTCAGCCAAATCAATTCCCCTTTGTATTGCTGCTTGCTGTGTGCTCCACAATCTCTGTGAGAGTAAGGGGGAGACCTTTATGGCTGGGTGGGAGGCTGAGGCAAGTCACCTGGCTGCTGATACGCACAGCCAGACACCAGGGCGATAGAAGAGCACACCAGGAAGCGGTGCGCTCAGAGAAGCCTTTAAAAATGAGTTTCATCACGGTCAGGGTATGGTGTAACTGCTGTATTTGTTTCCCTTGATGACCCACACCCCTTGATCCCTGTAAGCACCCACCTCCCCTTCGATTACAGCTTAAGGAAATAAAGTCACTATCGTTTAAATCATGTATTCTTTATTAATTCATTATAAAAGAGGGAGAGAACTGACAGGTGGCCCTGGTGTGGTTTGGGAGGAGGATAGGAGGGAGGAAAAGGCCACTAAAAAAAATTTCAAAATAATGGCAGCCTTTTGGTTGGGCTGTCCACGGGGGTGGAGTGGGCAGGTACACGGAGCCTCCCCCCACGCGTTCTTACACGTCTGGGTGAGGAGGATGTGGAACATGGTGAGGGTAGTTATACAGGGGCTGGCAGCGGCACTCTGTGATCCTGCTGCTGTTCCTGAGCTCCACCAGACGCCGGAGCATGTCAGTTTGATCACGCAGCAGCCCAGAGTTGGGCATCCGCTACCGCTGATCTTTCCTGCCTACACTCTGATCTTCCAGCCGCCATCTCTCATCTCGAGCGTCCCTCCTGTCCTCACGTTCACTGCAACTTTCGCTAGTAATTGATAACACGTCCTTCCACTCATTCAGATGAGCTTTTTTATTGCAGGTCATTTCCATGATTTCGAGAACATTTTGTCTCACATCTTTTTTTCCGCTGCCTTATCTGAGATAGCTCAGGATGGAGTAGGGAGGCTTGAAAAATTTGCAGCTGCATGAGGGAGGGAAAAAAGAGAGAGAAGTATTTAAAAAGATACATTTTACAGAACAATGCTTACTCTTTCAAGGTGAACAACACTATTCACCTTACATGGCACATTGTGATTTCGCTACAAGGTCGCATTTGCATCTTAATATTGAGTGCCTGCGCTCTGGTGTTTTAGAGATCTCACAGAGGCAGGTCCAGGCAGCAGAATTCGGCTTGCATGTGGCCATGGTAAGCATTGTCTTTCGGCTTCTGCAGCCTTCATATATCCAGCGCCCCCTTACCAAATAGCAAACAAAGCCCGTTCATGCTGCTTCTTTCTGTTAACATGCAGCAGCAGAAACCACCCTCACATCCAATTATCTGGGATGATCACTTTACCTCCTCCCCCCACCGCATGGCTGGTATCATGGCTTTTGGGGACCTCCAGGAGAGCTTCATGGAGATGTCCCTGGAGGATTTCCGCTCCATCCCCAGACATGTTAATTAGACTTTTCCAGTAACTGTACTGGCCGCGAATGAATCCCAAGTCCTCAGGGCAAATTAATCATTAAAAAACACTTGCTTTTAACCATGTTTATATTCACAAAGGTACACTCACCAGAGGTCCCTTCATGCTTCATTGTGTGGGATAGTGGCTTGGGAGGGCTGGAGGGTAATTCCGTCAGGTGAGAAAAAGTTCCTGGCTGTTGGGAGAACGGAGTGCTGTGTGCTCTCTGCAGGCTCGTCCTCCTCCTCCTCATCTTCCCCATTCGCAGAATCCTCAGCCATGGCTGCGATTACAACCCCACCTCGGAATCCACAGACGGGGTGGGTAGTGGTGGCGGACGCGCTAGAATTGCATGCCGCTCAGCGTAGAAGTGGCATGTTTTCGGCCCTGCCCCAGACCTTCCGTTTGCTTCTTTGGTTTTCTGGTAGGCTTGTCTGAGCTCCTTACTTCACAACGGCACTGTACTGAGTCCCTGGTGTGCCTCTCTGCATCATGGCCTTGGAAATTTTTTCAAATGTTTTTTCATTCGTCTTTTGGATGGAGTTCTGTAGCACAGAATCCTCACCCATACAGCGATCAGATCCAGTACCTCTCGTGTGGTCCATGCTGGAGCTCTTTTTTGATTCTCAGGAGACTGCATGTTACCTGTGCTGATGAGCTCTGCGGGGTCACTGTGCTAGTGAGCTCTCTACGCTGGCACACAGAATGAAATTCAAATGTTTGCGGGGCTTTTCCTGTCTACCTGTGTGTGATGGGGCAAGGCCAGATGGCTGCAGTAAAGCATGGAGGAACAGGTATGTTAGCCCCAGGCTAAACAAATCCCTACTACTGTGGTAACCAAATGGCAGTTGCGCCAAGTTAATCAAGGCACCTGGTGCCAATTAAGATCTTTCTAGAAGGCAGTGGAGATAGCTACTTTGATTAGAACACCTGCAGCCAATCAAGGCAGGCTAATCAGGGCACCTGGGTTTAAAAAGGAGCTCACTCCAGTCAGGCAGGGAGAGCCAGAGGAGAAGGAGCACGTGTGAGGAGCTGGAGCAAGAGGCACAAGGAGCTGAGACTGAGAGGATGTGCTACTGGAGGATTGAGGAATTATCGGACAATCAAGCATTATCAGACAGCAGGAGGAAGATCTGTGTGATGGAATAAAGAAGGTGTTTGGAGGAGGCCATGGGGAAGTAGCCAGAGAGCTGTAGCTGTCATGCAGTTGTTACAGGAGGCACTATAGACAGCTGCAATCCGCAGGGCCCTGGGCTGGAACCCGATAGAGGGCGGGCCCGGGTTCCCCCCAAACCTCGCAACTCCTGATCAGACACAGGAGGAGTTGACCCAGACTGTGGGTTCCACCAGAGGGGAAGATCACTGAGGTGAGCAAATCCGCCAATAAGCGCAGGACCCACCAAGATCGAGGAGGAACTTTGTCACACTGGCCAGTGCATCCGAGTTCAGATGGCTCTCCAGCGCGGTCACAGTGGTGCACTGTGGGATACCGCCTGGAGGCCAATATCGTCGAATTGCGGCCACACTAACCCTAATCCGACATGGCAATACCAATTTCAGCGCTACTCCCCTCGTCAGGGAGGAGTACAGAAATTGGTTTTAAGAGCCCTTTATATCGATATAAAGGGCTTCGTTGTGTGGACGGATGCAGGGTTAAATCAGTTTAACGCTGCTAAATTCGGTATAAACGCATAGTGTAGACCAGGCCTGTAACTGGAAGCATCACACCTTCTGGATGGAATTCTGGGGGAGAGGTGAGTTTAAGTACTAGAGAGTTTGAGGGGTCACCGGTGTGCCCAGAAGGGCTAGGCAGCTGGACAATCAGTGCCCTGAGAGTGTGTCTGGAGACCCTAGGATCCAGGCGGTGGCTGGGCTCTGTTTGGCTCCAGGGGCTAAAATATACCAGAGATCAAGAACATAGTGTCCTGGATTCCCGTCACAGTGGTCCTGGTGAGTGGCCAGGAGGGGGCATTCCCCAGGATCTGTGACAGCCTCTGTCAGTATTGCTCTGAAAATTAGCTGGCAGCACTAAATTAATGAACTGTGTCCCAGAGTGTGCTCATGACTATAGGAAAGAATGTGGGGAAGTTTTACCTCAGTCCTGGATGCGTAAGGAATGTGGTGATGCTCTCCATTTCGTTTTTTCATACACAAAGGAAAGCATATACTTTCAACCTAAGATGTCTTTTATTTTAAATAAAGTAAAACAATAACAAGAAAGAACACAAAGTCTCCATGAGAGTACACTGTCTCCTCTGTAACAGACTGTAGAACTTCTGAGAATAAGATTGTTGCTGTCACACAGAGCAGTGCTCCTAGATATAAAGAGGTCATACCCAATAATAAAACATAAAGCATTGTAGTAGGTTTCTGTATTTCATCCCTGTTTTGGTATCTCTGACTGTCTACAGCAAAGTTGTTCATGCAAGTTTTAAGTCATGATGCAGTCCATCTTTCTCTGTTAGTTTGCCACAGATTTTTCTTTGTATTTTGACTCCTAGTGCTTGTTTTTCTACAGAAATAATAATTACAGCCCATTCCAAGGTCATGGTGTTTCAAATACTTCAAAGGTATTTGAAATAACTCTGCTTTTTAGAGGAGGAGGGTGGTGGTGGTATTTCTTTGTATTACATTAGGGCTCAGAGGCTCAATCATGATGGTGGGGGTGGTTTGGGGGGCGCATTGTGATGGGAGCTTATTTTCTGGGAAATTTTTTAAACAAATGTTCAGTGAATCTTAATCAGACGCTTTTATAATGCAGATGTTGCTATATCTCCTAGCTGTATTCATGTTTACGTATGTAACACATACCCCTTTATTTCTCAGTGGAATATGTTGAAAATAGTAATGATATATATGCAAGAATACTACAATGTCCATGTTATTCTTTTCATTCTCTTTTAAATCTCAAACATAGGTATTTACACATGGGGCATCCACTTCTTTTATATGACTTGTTTACATATATAGATTAGCCATTGCAATAAGGACTGTGTTTCAATTTTTTTTTTTTAACATTTGAGAAGATTATGCCCCCTTCCTTGTAGTGCTGTGTGATATCTGTTGCTGAATTCCATTAAGAGTTCTGTGGATGTTTCCTCTCCTTAAAGAAGTAGAAACTGCATCATTATGCCCTCCACTTACTGTCACAGTCAGTTGGTGTAATTTCCATCAAGCATTTTTATTAGTAAAACATGGAGTAACACACTTGTCTTTACAGATTTCATAGCCTTTGTGTTAGACACTATTCCTACTATTTTCAGTGGCATAAAATATATATTTTAAAATAGAATTCAGATAGTTTGATGGTTTTATTTGTAGATGCAGTTCTCCATTGGATGACAGATTAGCCTGAAATGAAAAAGGAATGGAAGACATGTAAATTAAGGATCACCTTCCAAACTATTTTTCTTCTCCTGTTTTAAGACAGTAATCTGATTTCCTATAGGCCAGTTTATGGCAAACCAAGGAGTCCAAGCAGCCAGATGACGTGATTTCACAGAACAGATATTCTTCCTGCAGAATAATGAGAAGTAGTGCAGGGAGGTAGTCACATATGGATCCAACTCATTCTTTGTATTTTCTTCCTGAAAAGCTAAAATTAATAATTTGCAATTAATACTGCAGTAATAGTGCCATGTTATATAGTATAAGTTATATTTGTACTTATTGAACTATTCTAGTGATTTGTCTAGACTCCAGTTTCCAGTACAGATTTAGAGAACTCTTAAAAAGAACTGTCCAAAATGTTAAGTGCTGTCCACTCATGTGTCATAACAATTGACAGGCCATCCAATCCTGCATTCTTTGCTCAACGAAACCCGCATTGGCTTCAGTGGACATAAGTGCTGAAACCAGGGGGTGCTGCTGCACCCCCTGACTTGAAGTTGTTTCCATTATATACAGGGATTACAGTTTGCTTCAATGGCTCCCAGCACTCCCACTATAAAAATTGTTCCAGCGCCCTGGCCTTGTGGGAGTTTTGGGTGTGGAAGGAATACACAATCAGGCTTGGTTTGGAGCAACAGTGTCTGCTACCTCATATGTCTCGATGGTCTTTCATGCCAGAGATGCACTCATTGTAAAACAGACTGGAAAAATTGAAGGCAGGAAAGCTGCAATAAAATTTTCACCATACTACAGTGCTACATAATGAGAGAGACCAATAAACATGGTTATACTGTAGCATTGAAACTGTAACTTGCTTGCAAGCCTGCAAATCACATTAGACAGAAGAAAAAAATCAAGAACACCAGCCATCTTTTTTGAGAAAAAGAGAAATCTCTCATAGAAACGGAGTTTTATGGATTTTATTTTGCCCTTGATGATTCAGCTGGAGCCCAATGCGCTCATGTATTTTTATGATGGATGCAATGAGAAATCAGTATGTATTTTTCTGTCTTTTATTTGAATGTTTTTAAATTGAGTATATTTAGTGAAAGCCCTGCACTTTACAGTAGAACTGAAGTTGCTCATCTTTGTAGGCTGGAAAGTGGATCTAGGAGATCAGAGTGCTGATCATGTGGTATTTTCTGGAAAACGTTTAAGGCATAATGCTGGCATATCTCCACACCTTTTTTGGTTTTCTTTAAAGATACTGGCAAATCCCAGAAGCTTATGGAGAGAAGAAACATCTTTAGACACTTCTGAAAGAAGGACTGATTTATTGCTGGAAAGAAGTCATTGCAATCTATGACTGATTAATTTGTTTTGTTTTCAGTGATTGGGGTAGATAAAAAAGATTGATCATATTGCGAATGGAAGACTACAGTAATAAATATTGCAGTAAAGAAGGGAAATATTTCTCTTAGCAAAATAAAAATAGCAAATTAACTTTTTCAAATTTTAATTCTGTTTTTGTTTGTAAACTTAACTTAGGGTAGATTTACTGTATTAGAATGCATTATATTGTTGCCTCTTTGGCCGAAATTTAGGAACTTGTAGGGTTGTTTCCATTTGGATGAAAAGTTGGTGATACAAGTCATTTATATTTTTGCTGTAATTTTGTTTATTCACAAAAAATGCATGCAAAGGTCTGTTTCCCTGAACACAGTGGAAACAAACAGCAGGCAGTCTCCTTATTTAGAAATCCCCAAGTCTGCCCCTTCACTGAGCTTGGTGCCCAAGAAGCTCTCTCTGATTCCTTTCAGGGTCATGCTCACAACTTCTTCTGCTGTCTTTCTTCCTCCAGCATACCTGCAGCCTGAAACTAACATCACAGCCCTTATGTTTGCAACCAGTAAACCCCTCTTAATCCACCAGGTTTTAGCTGTGCCCTGGCCGTGTGGTTTGGTCTTTGAGTGGTCATCCTTGTTGTCTACAAAAGTTTTTACTATATAAAAAGGGCTTGATTGCTCCTTCATTTGAACCTAAAATAGAATAGTTGGCATACCCATTTGCTTTAATGAGGTCTCTGATTGTCTCTGGATCCAAGACTCATGGACTTTAAGGTCAGAAGGAGCTATCATGATCATCTAGTCTGACCTCCTGAACCTTGCAGGCCACAGAACCTCACTCACCCACTCCTGTAATAGGCTCCTAACCTCTGGCCGAGTTACTAAAATCCTCAAATCGTGTGTACAGACTTCAACTTACAGAGACTTCACTATTCACATAGTTTTAAACCTGCAAGTGACCCGGGCTCCATGCTGCTAAGGAAGGCAAAACCCTCTCTGCCAATCTGACCCAGGGGAAAAGTCTTTCCGTACCCCAAATATGGTGAACAGTTACACCCTGAGCATGTGAGCAAGACCCACAAGGCACATATCTGGAAAAGAATTCTTGGTAGTAACTCAGAGCCCTCCCTATCTAGTGTCCCATCCCCAGCCATTGGGGATATTTGCTACTGGCAGTCACTCATGGGCCACATGCCATCGTAGACAGTCCCATCATACCATCCCCTCCATAAACTTATCAAACTCAGTCTTGAAGCCAGTTAGGTTTTCTGCCCCCACTGCTCCCCTTGGGAGGCTGTTCCAGAACTTCACTCCTCTGATGGTTAGAAACCTTAGCCTGATTTCGAGCCTAAACTTGTTGGCAGCCAGTTTATAGCCATTTGTTCTTGTGTCCACATTGATACTAAGCTTAAATAATTCCTCTCCCTCCTTGGTATTTATCCCTTTGATGTATTTATAGAGAGCAATCATATCTCCCCTCAGCTTTCTTTTGGTTTTACTAAACAAGCCAAGCTCTTTGAATCTCTCTCATAAGCTAGGTTTTTCGATTCCTCAGATCATCCTAGTAGGCCTTCTCTGCACCTGTTCCAGCTTGAATTCGTCTTTCTTAAATATACGAGACCAGGATTGCACACAGTGTTCCAGATGAGGTTTCACCAGTGCCTTGTATAATGGGACTAACACTTCTCTGTCTCTACTGGAAAGACACCCCCACCCCTTCCAAGGCAACCTTTAGCACTTTTCAGCACAACAATATATATACATTTTTTTAACATTGAAATTCATAGGGATGAAAGGAACCACTCTTCATACCTTAATCCCCTGCCAATGGGTAGGAGCATGCAGCATTTTAATACGGACATCAGAGAGATTTTTCTTCTTTCTCTGGTTCCCAGAAACCCTGCTTTGAAATAGTCTCTGAAGAGATAAAAAAGAGATAGCTGCAGCTTTAAAACCATGAATGTTATACCAGTGTAAATGGATCTTCTCTTTTTATTCCAGAGCCCAGTTTGACATACCACATAAAGGTGAAAAAAAATATGGACATCTTCCATTTTTTTTTCTGCCACTTTATTTTTTACATTTTTGGGATTAAAATGGGAAGAAAAGCATAGGAAAACCCAAATGAAAA
This sequence comes from Chelonoidis abingdonii, assembly GCF_003597395.2. NCBI lineage: Eukaryota > Metazoa > Chordata > Testudines > Testudinidae > Chelonoidis > Chelonoidis abingdonii. The sequence goes on from NC_133770.1 coordinate 190,245,713, forward strand.
CAACTCAAAGTATATTGATGTGTGAAATTTCTCATTGTTATGATCCAGAAACCCAGACATTTGATAGGGTTGATGTAAAAAAATGCACACTAGAAAACACAACTATAAAGGAAAAAGACCTTGACTCTAGAGTGCATTCATACAAAGTGAAGAATGCTACAACTTTGAAAGCATTAAACCTGATCCAGAAAAATGTGAAATGCCCCAGCTACTTAGATGTGGATCTCTTTAATCCACACAAGTATTAGAAAAATCCAAAATATGTGAAAGTTCAAAAGCTATAACACCATGAAATTACTTCTCATTCATTTCTCGAATATTGGAACTTTTTCTAGTGTGTTGAATATTTTTTTCCCTTTTATGCCATAAACAGACTGCAGTCACTTAACAATATATCACTGAATATTACAAAGCTGAAAGTAATTTCCATCCAATAAGATCTATTTGTCTGTTTATCCTTGGCTTAAAGTAGGGTACTTTACAATTATACAATGTTTAAACAGTAGGTGATGTGCACAATTTCAATAGTTGATGTTAGGAGAAGGAAGGTGACAAGACTTTTTTTTTAAATTATGCTAATTAAACCACATTTTATAGTAGATTTAAGCCATTTTAATCATTATCTCTGTTTTTAGATGGTGCTTTATTCACAGATGCAGGTTAGAAAAGAACAACAGCCCACCAACAAACAAAAGCTACATTTTTGCAGTTTCCCTGCACGGTTCTAAAATACTCAAAAGCCACCTGTAATTGGAAAAGGAAATAATTGTAGAGTGATTGATATTTACAGATGTAGGAATCTGAGTAGTTACTAAAATTTCCAGCCCTAAGGGCTGCTCTAACTTATATCCATGTGTCAATGGCCACTTTGAGGATTTGGAGCAGCACATAACGGCGTCTACCCACTCCTGTCCTCAGATTTCCTTCTCCTTCCTATGTACTAGCCTGAAACACCACCAGCTGCTGAACTTTCTGTGTTGCTGGAGCTCTGAACCAAGAAATCTTATGCATTTCCTGCAGCCCCATTGTGCTGACATAGCTGGTGTAAAATGGCTACAGGGCAATGATGAATTGGGGCCTGTATATATGTGGAAACATATTGACCTCTGTGGGCTGGCTGCAGTTAAGAAAGACCAGGTATGTTTTTCTAGTGCTGAAAGCCAACAGAGATCTTCCTTTAGCTCAAGTGGAAGAGGCCTGTGCTTTTGGGGCTGAAGAAGCAGATTTTCACTCTCAGTTCAGTAAGCATGCATGATTTACTATAGAGAGGGGGTAGCTAAGTTTGTAACTACAGTTTAATTGTAAAGCTAATTTTTATATCCTTGCCCCTAGGTAACTGAAACAATATAATGATCCTCAGGCTTTCAAATGTTTAGGGTTGTTTCATTGGGAAATGGAGCATGCTTTTGACATTTTGATTAAATTAAGTACTTTTAAAGATTAAGATACTTTAGAATAGCTTTTTTGGAAGTTGTTGCAAAATGTCTAATGTTTTTGTTCTTTGATCTTCTCAGTTAAATGACATTACATGACAACATTTGAAGCAAAGGTCGATTTCAACATAGGTTTATGCAAGAGGCAGTTTAAGGGCAGAAGTGTAAAATGTTTAAGAAAAAGTGCTTATTTTAAAAAGAGCCATGTTTTCTTGTCAGTGAAACTGATACAGGAGAGAAAAGGGTGACAAAAATATTTTCATTATTGATGTCTAAAGCAGTCCAGGCTGCTTTTCCAAAATGACAAGCAGTTGCAGGATGTGATAGAGGGCTTGTCAGTATACTTGCAATGTGAATTAAGCTACGCTGAATCAAGGCCACTTTCTTTCTGACTGAGTGTGTGCAGGACTTTAATGCAGTTTAACTGATCTACTTTTAATTCATACTTTTAGTTAACTTGGATTAGCTTTCCTGACTGTCCTTAAGTAGACAGGCCCAGAGACTTCTCCCCTGTGTTTCTCACTGAAATGCCTTCTTCACTTGTGGGAATGCACACAGGTCTATTTTGCAGAGGACCAGAGTTTAATTGACTTGCCAAAACTTAAACAGAAAGTTTGTGAAAGAGCTGGGGCAAAATCCTGATTTCTGAAGTACTAAAATAGGAAAAGAAAGTGAGTTCTAGTACTAGTTCTCTGAGCTGCATAGCAGGTGAAACAGATATAAAACCGAGAAAAGGGGAAGTCATTTAAAAACTATTAAGATCTTTTTGAGGAAAACAGATCTTCAGGTAAAGTTGATGATCTAGTAGTAATGAAGAACTCTGCCAAGAAGCAAAGAGACTGGAGTTTGAATTTGAACATTAGATTAAGATTAGCTCTGGAAGGTTTTTTTAATATTATTATTATTTTGCCAAGGGAGAAATGGAACAACAACGGGCAATTGATCCAGAAGGTCATTTAGAAGGGGTGGTGTTTGAAAAGAATGGAATTACCAAGGCTGAGAAAAGTATAAAGATTGTAACCCAAATGTGAGTGGAGTTCTGGACATCGAGCATTCAAGATTCAGGGTCTTATGTTTGTGTATACAGATAGAGCACATGTCTATAATTCCCTTGATGTATAGGACGATATGGAAGCAATATATGACGCTCCTCCATGAATCTCAGAAGCTGAAATGATTGGTAATTATATGTATTCCTCTAAGTAAAATCGGAAATGTAGTTTCAAAAGGCACAATATGGTATTTTATGCCATTTTTCCTAAGGTATATTGCTGTTCACAACCACATGATAATGTCCAATGGCCACTACTCAAATATTACTCTGGCAGACAAACCTTCACTCAATAGCAGCAGCTGTTATGGAGATGATGCAAACATGCCGTTATCATGATTATCTTGACTGAAAACCTCTCTCTCTGATGGCCCGAAAAGCCTCTCAGTGCATTAATCTATCTGCTTTTTAGATGGCTGTATAAAGAGGGGATACTTAATGCATTCTGCATGGGAACTTCAGATTATCAACCTTTCCTACCCTCAAAAGATAAATAAAGGACAATTGCACTCGGAAAACTGCTGTAAAAGGATTCTAAAATACACTGACTCCAGAGACATTCACAGATGACAATCTGGTATGTAGTTGTGGGGAAGGAGAACAAGTGTTTCCTGTGAATGACAAGTGCCAATCTCATAATGTCATATTACCATTATTTATGAATAAAGAAAAAGGCCAATTATGTACTATTTAACTAGATGAAATGTAACAAAGAAATACACTGTGTTGATATGGACAGGAAAGAACGGATCTGTCGTTTAAAGGACTGGCCTAGATTCAAGAGATTTCCTATGTGACATGGATTCAAGAGATTTCCTATGGATTCAAGAGATTTCCTATGTGATCTTGGGCAAATCACTTACAGCCAAATGTTCAAAGCACCAACAGTTGAAACTAGGTTCTCAAAAGAGCTAAATTCCCATTTAGACACCCTTAATGTCTCAATGGGAGCTGTGGGACCCTTTTTGAAAATCTGACCCCAGTTGTTAAGGATACGATTTGATCATGGAGGAATGGATTCTGGGACTTTAACAGATCTTCACAATGACTTCAGCTTCAGCCCTGCTCAGGCTTCAGCAGTCAGTCCCACCAGAGGCAGGGGTTGGGCTTCCATGATTTATTGTGTCTTGCCCATGTCCTGTCCCTGACTTTTAGTAAAAAAAATACCTGTGACAAAATCTTCGCCTTACCAATTGTGAATGCTGAGCACTTGGGAATCTGAATCTCTCTTTTCCTTTGTTCACTATCTGAAAATACCAAAAATAATTCCTTTATCCCACCCCCTCTGCCTGCTTGTCTAGTTAAATTGTAAGCTGTTTGGGGTACGGCTGTGTGTGTGTACAGGGCCCTGATCTTGTTTGGTGGTGATTGGTAAATGATAAACGGTACAGAGATTAATAATTGATACTGAAATTGATATCTTTGAATTAGAGGTGGGTTCAGGTCAGTTCAGGAATTTTGGATGTGGGATCTTGATTCAGCACTTCATATAGGGAGAAGTCAATTTGTAAAGTTTGGGTCTGGATCAAAACTGCTCTGAGCTTTGGGGGTGTTCAGGTCCACGATTTGACTGTGTGCTTAACGCCAGTTAGAGTGAAATCACAGTGTGTATTAAAGTATGTTTTCAATTATACACTTTAGAAAATGATGCTTAAATTTGTCTTGAGTTGTCACACTGCTTCAAAGCAGGACCTTTCTCTCTCTCCAAGGCCTTGAATAAGTGCAGGAAGTGTAGAGGCAAAACTGTTTCCAATTAGGCTGGTATATACTATATTTGAATTAGCATTGAAATCCTTAAATATTAAAAGGAATGTCCTGTAGCCCGGTTTCAAAATGATGATGCATAGAAAGCTGCCTGGACATCAGAATTGTTTGTCTGAATTACTATCTCTGCACACTCTGGGCCAGCTTTTCAGATGATGCAACTCAACATAGCTCTATGATCTTCAGTGGTGCTATGCTGATTTATACCAGTGGAGAGAATGGCCCTTAATTGTTTTTTTTGTTGTTTTTTAGGGCAAGAGAAAATTCATTTTTTTTTAAGCCTAGGATAGCAGTATGATGCCTTTTCTCTCTTGATAGCTAATGGAGACTCTTAAAACGTTTCTTGACTTTGAGAGAGAAAAAGCATTCCAATGGGTCTCTCCCTTGATTTTATACAGAGGAAGCAATTCTATTTTCTTTCCTTTACTGAAGAATCATTGTCCATCACCAATAGTTTTTTGTGTGGAGTGCTGGCCTGAAAACTGTCATCCCAAAGAGTGGAAAAGGATTACAGGTGAGTGATGGGTTCCTCTGGTAAATGTATGTACGCACACAGTGCATTAATTGTTAAGGTTCAGTCCGCCTGCTCAAGACACATACCTGCATGGTTATGTTTGATTCTTTTATTTCTCAAATCCTGAAACTGCTGCAGCTGTTGTGAACCCTGAGCAAATTGCCTTGGCTCTCTTCTGTAGCCTCTCCCTCCTCTCATGCTTAGGCCAACATGCTTCCCTGCTAAATGGCCTTTGAAATCAGCGAAGTTACCCTATGGCTTAAATCTGACCCATTGCTAGCAGTGTTTTGAAATGCCTGTTCAACTTTCATTTCCTACGGGGTGAAGCTAAGACTACTCACAACACGTACTGTGAGTTGGTTTTGGCAAAAGTAAATTGAGTTTGGAACTAATAATAAAAATAAGTCCCTGTTTGTTTGTTTTTCATGATACCAAACTAGGCCCCTCCCCCCTGCCCCCAAAAGAAAGTAATCTGGAACTAAATGTCCAGTTTCTCTGTTAGGTCGTGAGCTCTGTGCAGATGGATCCCCACACTCACATGGGGCCCCCTTGACTTCAGTGGAGCACCATGCAGAGCTCTTTCTGCAGGGGGATCATTGCCTAGTGGTTTTTTCCTTGTAATGGAGAAGAAAAGGGTAACTTTTCCCTTTAAAAATATCATTCAGGTCTACACTACAGATTTATATTGGTATAACTATGTCATTCTGGGATTTGAAAAATCCACACCCCGGAGTGATGCAGTTATACTGACCTAACTCCTCTCGGGGAGGTGGATTAACTATGCCAACAGGAGAAATTCTCCCAGTGCACGCTGCATTGGTGCAGCTGCACCTTTAGTTCTATAGAAGATGATGTGTGAGGAAGAGGAGCTGCTGGATTAATCTTCCTAGCATTGTTCACTTAGTTTGAAGGAGTGAGTGTCCACTTAGAGCTGAGCTAACCATCCTAAGGCAACCATCAGGAGAAACCTAGGTATTTTCATAAATTGCCGAGCTTCTCTGATAAAGATTAGAGTGTTGCCATTAGTTCTGCCTCAGGGGATTCACTTTAAAAGAATCAGATCCATGGGATCCTGAAGTCTTCTCACCATTAATCTGACCTGTTAGCTATGCTGTACATATACCAGGAGTTCTCAAACTGGGGGTCGAGACCCCTCAGGGAGTTGCAAGCTGTCAGCCTCCACCCTAAACCCCGCTTTGCATCCAGCATTTATAATGGTGTTAAATATACAAAAAAGTGTTTTTGATGTATAAGGGGGATCACACTCAGAGGCTTGCTGTGTGAAAGGAGTCACCAGTACAAAAGTTTGAGAACCACTGATGTATACTCTAGACTGTGTGGGACTAAATGGAGACTCTGGCTGTGAGAAGAGAAAAGCTTGCATTTCAACCTGCCTCTGGGTTTTGTGGTGTTAATTACTTCAACTTTCGATTTAGGACATTTAGGTACTTAATCAATATACAAAAACCTGTAGGAGAGCACTTCAATCTCCCTGGACACAGTAGCAGATTTAACGGTAGCCATGTTGCAACAAAAAAACTTCAGGACCAGACTTCAAAGAGAAACTTCAGAGCTTCAGTTCATTTGCAAATTTGTCACCATCAGCACAGGATTAAGCAAAGAGTGTGAATCGCTAGCCAACTACAAAAGCAGTTTCTCCTCTCTTGGTGTTCACACCTCAACTGCTAGAAGAGGGCCTCATCCTCCCTGATTGAACTAACCTCATTATCTCTAGACTGATTCTTGCCTGCATATTTATACCTGCCTCTAGAAATTTCCACTACATGCATCTGATAAAGTGAGTATTCACCCACAAAAGCTTATGCTGCAATACATATATTAATCTATAAGGTGCCACAGGACTCTGTCGCTTTTTAAGTATTTAAGTGTGCCTTTAACTTGGCCTAAACCGTGGGCACAATTATATGAGCTGGCAGTTATTAGCCCTCAAAATTTTCAGCTGCAAAGTGACTTCAAAACCTGGCCTCTAAGACATGTGCAAAAACTGTTTAAAAGTATGCAATTAAAAAAAAGAAGAAAAGCTAAATACACTATCTTGAATTATAGTATGGTTTTATTTACGTTTTTATTGAAGATTCAGGTCTGGTCCATCTTTCAGTTAAACCGGTTTTCCCATCCTTAATCATAAGCTGTTTTAAATAAACTTCTTGGACACAAAGGCTGTTAAAATTTTTAGTTATTGACATATGCACCACAGGATAATTGTTCCTCCACTTCAGCATGATATTTGGTTATATTATCCATGACAAGTGTGGTATATCCTTTGCCTGCATTTATAGTCTCAGAAGTCTGTTTTCTTTGTAGACATGTATCACTTCTCTTAATTTATATATCAGCAATTCAGGGATAACCGAAGAGTAAATTGCCCCACTCGAGTTGGGCATCTTTTAATAAAAATTCGTAGGATGTTGATTTAGCTTTGGAAAAAAAAGTGAATTTTTAGTGGCAATTTAGATAAATTCTGGAATGGTGGGCTCTAACTGGTTTCTGCATAACAAGGTGCAAATTTTATATGCCCTTTAGAATTGTATCCTGGTCTCCACCTTTGAATTGATTATTGACTGAGTGAGTGACTCTTGTCCACTTTGTGAGCCCTAGCAGAATAATAATTCACAGGGTTGTCGAGCTGTCACAATTTGAACAAGGGGGATTTTTTTTAAAAAGAGAATTTTTAAACTGTTTCATTGAACCACAGCAAAATTCTTTATCATAAATGGGAAGATGCTTTTAAAAATAATCAGAATGAAGAAATATCCCTCCAAATGAGTGCATGGAGACAGCTCTTAGTGTCATCTATGTATGCAAGGGTTTAATACGCACACACACAGAGTCATGTATAGTGATAGTGTTTTCTGAAATGTTACTGGACAGTTTGCTTTTGTGAATGTTCCACTTGTTCCTGCCTGAGCTCGACAGCTACAACAAACTAGCTATGCATGGTGGTGGAGTTAAAAAAATCCATTTTTCTATTTTTGGAAAGATACAAAGTACTTTAGATCATCCTGCTCTCCCCAACCTCTGAGAGCTCACCACAAGAAAAAACACAGTTGCTGATATTCAAAGAGCATCTGTGCCCATGTGACATGTAATGTGACTTAGCCTTGCATCAATGACCAGTATCCTGTGAGTTATATCTGAGACAGTTACATGGCATATAAGTGAAAGTGTAGGTAACTCTTCTATACAGCAACAAAATGGCCCCTAGTAGTCAGAACCATTAAGCTGTATTGACACATAGTTTGAGAGAGACAGTTTAAATATTACAAATGGTTTTCAAGCTCTGAATAGGTGGTGCATATCAGTAAAAGGTAAATGTGTCAGACACAGATAATTTATGGATTATGTCAGGACTTAACTTTAAATGAGATTATTTTCCAGAGACAGTGATACAGAAACCAATTTTAAAAAACCCACATTATTATAAAAAATTAGAAGATATGGGGACACTGGATGGTTTAGGAGACTGGTAATGGATCAACTTTTACCTCTAGAACCTCATTTTGAATTCACCCCAAGTTAATGGGGACTAAAAGTTATTCCCCACCTAGTGATTGCTGTTAGCTGACATTAATTTGATCTCAAACCAATTTCTACTGAAAAATGTCCATGTTCAATATCTCTACTGCAGTTATCATTAATTGGCAAGCTTGTTAGCTGTATCAGAAGAGAGGCCAGGGCTGAATAGTCATCATGGAGATTAAGGCCCTGATTCAGCACACCAGCACTTAAGCATGTGTGTGGGTTCCTTGGTCTACTTGAGTTCTTAGGGCTTGGCTACACTCACACTTTATAGCGCTGCAACTTTCACACTCAGGGGTGTGAAAAAACACCCCCCTGAGTGCTGCAAGATGCAGCGCTGTAAAGCGTCAGTGTAATCAGGGCGGCAGCGCTGGGAGCACGGCTCCCAGCGCTGCACGCTACACCCGTAAAGGATGTGGTTTACGTGCAGCGCTGGGAGAGCTCTCTCCCAGCGCTGCCGCTCTGACCACACTCACACTTCACAGCGCTGCTGTGGCAGCACTCCCGCAGCGCTGCTGTGGCAGCGCTTTGAAATTCCAAGTGTAGCCATACCCTCAGCTATGCGTTTAAGTGCTTTGCTGGACCAGGGGCTAAATTGCCCTCTTACCTCTAGAGGACTCCCATTGACTTCAGTGGGCATTGGATTAAGTCCTAAATCAGGACTCAGACATGATGGTAGGAATTTGCTGTCATGGCACTGCCAATCCCTATTCTATAGTTTGTGTTAATGTTGGTACTTACTGAATATTTTTAGCGTGACTTCAGTTGGAGGTGCACATGTGTCTCTCAGATCAGAATATTGCATACTGTATGCAAATAGAAAGAAAATGTCTAAACTCATACCATTATGACTTTTTTATAGTACAAATTCAATATTGTTTAGAATGTTAGGCTTAAATGGCCCTGATCTTAGCATATTTTGACAAATAACTATTATTAGAGTGAATCAGAATGTTCAACTTTTGGTTGACCTAGGACCTAATTCCAAACCCATTGAAGTTAATGGAAAGGCACTCAGTGATGCCACTGGGCTTTTAATCAGGCCGTTAAGTGCTTTGGACAAGTTCATACTTGATTATGATTGGGTGGGCTTACTTAGTATTGGGAAAGAGAAGCCTTAACAGAATTAACAGCAAAATCCTCTGTATGCTCTGGGGCAGATCTCTTGGCTCTGCCAACTGGCCCAGATTACAGAGGGAAAGACAGCTCAGACAGTAGTTCAGCATCAGTGAGGGAAAAAAACCCGGAGAAAATTAGCCACTCTTTCAGAGATAATAGATTTGCACTAGCGGAATTTCAAACCTACTTATGAACATTGTTGGATTTCACAGAAGGAAAGGTGTTTTTGTTTTGTCATCAACATAATGTACTTGGGAGGCTTGAGGGGGTTTTAGCTGTTTTAATGTTTACTTCTCAGTGGACATAGACACCCATACGTGTTTTTAAGGGACAAGTTCTGTTGTCTTTAATCAGGCAAAACTCTCACTGAGTCAATAAGACTTCTCACATGCTTAGAGCTATGTACCAGGCGGCCTTGGTATCAATAGAACTTCTCTCCAAGAACCCCACTGATGTGTTCCACGTCAACAACCTTCCTTTTACCATATATCAAACCACCTCTTTTTTAGTCAGGGCTTGAAAGGCCCACAAGAATTACTTCATTGTTTAAAAAAATAAATAATAATAATAATAATAATAATAATAATTCAAAAACAATCCTTCTCAGGATTTTTAGTCCATCCCATTTTCTGTCTGTTTATCTTTTAGGCTGTAAGCCATTTGAGGCAGGGGCTGTCTTTATTTTTGTTTCTGGTACAGTGCCCAAAGTATACCTTTAGTGCCAAATAAAGGAGTCTGGTTACACCTTTTATTCTTCCAGAGCCAGTTAGAATGTGTGTCATACTTTCTCTTAGCCTCCAGCATCTGTAGATAATAATTCAGTTTAATATCCTCTTTGATTGCTCCTTTCCACTCCTCTATGCATAGTCATTAGGGTTAATGATCCTTTAATCCTATTTTTGAGATCGGCCACTAACAATTCCCAACCCACCTTTGGTTATAAGTCGGGGCATTTTAGTTGGGTAAGGCTTTGCTCCAAAACTGCCAATGTAAGATATTAATATTGGAATTACCTTATGATTGAGAAGTTCTAAATCAGTTATAGCTATTTGTTATAGTCACTAAAGGAAAAATGTTCCCAGGCACAAATTGCAGGTGAAGTCATCTAACGCACATTGAAAGTCTCCCTCTACAATATCAGAGCCTGGGGTAACTAGCACCACTTACCGTAGTTCTAAAGTTTCCTTAAATGTTTGTGTACAAGTTTGGATCTGGATGTTAGAATAAGCTTTGTCTGGTCAGACTACTGTCATTATGTACAGCCCTCTTTGACTGTAGTGGGTCTTTGCATTGGCTACCTGCACAGATCCAGTTACAGGATCAGACTTTTAATGCCTGTGAAAGGAGCAAGCCAATTTCAATCTTGCGGTGGTGAGAGGAGCCCACCAAAGCAGTGAAAAAGACTGCCCCTCAGTCAAGGAAGGGCAGAACTCAGTATTTACTGATTACAGGGGACAAAGAATGGAAAACAAAACAAACAGGGATGGGAAGTGCAGGACACAGGTTTAAAATGAGAGATCCAGAGGGGGATGCTGAGCAGAGAGCCCTGCACAATACACACTGCTGCAAGAAAGAGTCATTCTTGGAGAATGAAATTGGTGACATTTGAAAACCTGGGCACTAAATGTGGAGTAAACTAGACTAAGTACTCACCGTTCATTTAATGTAATACAAGGCGTGTGACTAAATAAGGTAGTTTTGCTGGCCACCTCAAACTGTCACAAATAAACATAGACACCAGCTTGTAAAGGTTTTTCAGTGGCTCAGGAGACACTTCTTGGATCATGTGCTGTCACTATGACTTCTTAGGTGCACTCAACAGCTATTTCAAAGATGTCATTTTCCTGACACAGAGAGAAAATATTGAATTAAAAAACCTCTTATATAATTTGAATCCATTTAAAGAAAAATAAAAAGCACCCCAAAAACAACAGCTACAAAAAACAGCCAGTATTAAGGTTTTTAAAGGATTTAAATAATTTTCAGTAATTGTTTTGTATATATTAATGTTTGAGTCTCATTCTTCCCAGTGAAGCTGATAGTTCAGCTGCCTCTCTGATAGACAGCTGAGTGAAGAGAGGATGGGGAAAAAAGGAAACAAACTAATAATCCTACCTTAAAATGAAACATTTTTCTCAGGAGCTTGGCTGTTTTGTTTTCCCGGCTGGTTTGAGTTTAACATGTATTTTAATTATTTTATTTTCTTGATAATAAATATAAACACATCTACCCTGAACATATTTCTATACCTACAATATAAGAGCTTGTATTCTGTATTCTCTCCATGCACAAGTCAGGGATGTTTCATTTAATAAATTACAACTAGCTGCATTGATTAAACAGAAATTGCAACACGAGCACCTCCTCCCTCTATGCAGCAGGATATGCAATAACAATACCAACTTACCACAGGTCCAATTGTGCAAGAGTTTGTATCCATCACTTTGTATCTCCTCAAGTCTGAGTTCTTCTCTCGCTTACAATGAGTAGCAGTACCACACACTGAAAGCAAATAGAAATCCCTGGAAAGTACTGCAGTTTGAGTTTTGCTGCAATTAAATATTTTGCCCCTTTCTATGAGAGTAAAAGATGATTCTGGCAGTCAAAAAGCCTCTTCTTTGGGGGGAAGAGTAAAAAGTTATGCTCAAGCAAAGATAAAATACGAGGCAGATTTGCTTTAGGGTGAAACTTTTATTCTACAAAAAATGTGCATGCTGGCAATAATTTGGCCTTGTCCATGTAAGTGAATTTTTTCACAAGCCCATTGCTGTCTCAGCTTTTCTAAATAAGAGTTTACATCTCTAATGTTACTGGGTTTAAAACAGAAATGGGGAGAGGTGATGATTGACATTTGCGGTCAAATTTATACCTGTGTGATGTCATGAAGTCAGTGGAGTTACATTAGATGTGAAATAGGACTCTGGCTCTACTCAAGTTCTCTAGTGTTCCCAGTTGCCATGTTTCCCACATTTATACTATCTGCAGCATCTTGGTCCAGTGGTTAGGACACTAGACTTGGGGAACCTGGGTTTAAGTCCCTGCTCTAACACAGACTTACTGTGTGACCTTGGGAAAGTCATTAAGCCCTTTCCTTGTCTCAGTTCTCCAGCTGCAAAATGGGGTTAATAGCATTTACCAATCTCACCAGCATGTACTGTGAGGATAAATATGTTCAAGTGGCATTTATGCTATGGCAGTAGGTATAAGTATCTAATATAAATAGATTGGTTTCCACCACCTTCTTCAATGCCCTCTGTCATTACCCTCTATGGGTATGTCTACACTGCAGCTGGGAGCATGCTTCCCAGACAGATATCTGCCTAGACAGATGTGCTAACTCTGCTTGAGCTGGCATGCTAAAATTAGCAGTGTAGTTTGGGAATAGCATGTCCAATAGCTTGCACTAGCTGCCTGAGTACATACCCAGGGCCTCTGGATGGGTTTGTAATCAGGCAGCTAGCCCAAGCTACTGCCTGTGCTATCCCTGCGTACAGGGATTTCTCTACCCCCCCCCCCCGAATTTCTCCAACGTTCCCCCAGTTTTATGAACTAGTTACATGCAGTGTTGCCAATTTAGTGACTGTTTGAAAATTTGAATTGAAACTGAAACAATACAAACGTAAAGCATATAAAATGTATGATAAAATACATGTATCTGAAAAAGTATAATAGATTTCAATAGTATGAACATAGACTAGCTTCCTTACACAGCTGTTTTTTATGACAATGTCAGTGCATTCATTTCGGTGATGTTGGACAACCTAATAATTTCAAATGATGATTTGTAAGCAAAGTCTAAATGAGCTCTCCCTGACAGCTAGTGATGAGCTGGGGGCTAGAGGGAAAGACTTCAGGGCCAGACTGTATTTACAGTCACACCTAATCTACCTAGGTATCCAGCAAACAGAGCTGTGTTGCCCAAGTGGTAGATTTTGGTTGTGGTTGGGTTACAAAATCACTTGAATGCAGGGGCAAGGGGGAGTAATGAAATGTTGTTGTTCTTATTGTATGAGTAAAGGGCAGTAGAACTGTACTTAGCCTGTGCTGATTGAGGGCCTCAAGACAGAGGGTGGGGACAGGTGTTTTGCTTGATGGTCTGCCTGAGTCACAAGTACTATTTGACCCGCTCCTCTCCGCTGTTTAAAGACATAGCTGATTAGGCTCCATAGATAGTCTTTTCTTTTGTTAAGTGACCACTACAGCTGAAATCACTGATAATCAGGTCTAAGTGCTTAGAACTTCTGTGGGATAGTGTTTCTGTGGAAGAGATATCCCAGTCTGCACTAGCAGCGAGGTTCCCCCACTGAGAGCTCAGCTGAAATCACTGAGAGCTGGGTGGAACCTCAAGAGACCAACTCGCAGGAGGTCTCAGTGGCTAGTGGCATCAGAAGGTGATGGCATAGGGCCATTGGTAACAGAGCGATGGAGTGAATGGTGGTACAATGAACAACAGTGGCTGAAGCGAACAGTGAGCAGCTGGAGGAACGAGCAAGGTGCCTTCTTGCTCCCCACATGGGAGATGAACTCATGTGAAAGCACCTCTGAACTCTGAGTCTCCACTGATGAAGGACAACACCAGTGAATGTTAATGAGGCTGTTAAGAATGCTGGAGACACAACACAGTTCATGCAAACAAACATGACTATGGCATCATACTTTCTGTTTAGGCAAGAGATAGCACACGCTACAACTGGAGGTCAGTGTTAAGTGCATTGTCACTTGTTCATCCTGAAGTTGAACACTGGTGCCAAACAAGACCAGTAAATGCTCAGTATCTTTCTGCAAGAAACTCAACTGACTGGCTAGAATCATGTGGTGCAACAGTGAAAGACTCAACAGTTGAAAAAGTGAAGGACTCGCACCAAATTAAAAAAATTTGCATACACGGCTGATGAGTAAACAGATGCAAATGGACATCAGGTATTAAGTCATTGTGTATGTTATCTTGATGTCATTGGTAGGCCAGTAGCTGCATTTCTAGATGTTCAAGATATAGAAGACACAATGGCTGCATCTGTGACAACTCTAAGAAGAGTTGAATGCTTGTCAATTGGACTCCAAACAAATGGCTGCTTGTGCATTTGATGGAGCTGCAAACTTCTCTGGAAGACATGGTGGAGCACAAGCTTTGCTCAGAGAAAAGTGTAACCCTAACATCTCCTATAGACACTGAAGAGGCCACCTACTCCAACTAGCACTAGTATAAGCTGCAGACTCTTCAAAAGACATTAAGCTGTAAATTTAATGTCTTTGTAACAGGTTGGGACTCACCACCCACGGCGCCTCCTGCTGGTGATTTCGGAAATTAGCTCAATACCAGTGGAGCGCCCCCTCCTGGTGGTATCCCGTCCATTGTTCTGCCCTCTGCTGTCGCTGGACCCGCATTGCTCCCTGCTCAGCAGCATCCTCTTCGAGGCCACTGCCCTCCGGCAGTGTCCCTTAGTCCATCAGGACCCCCTTCCAGGGATCGGTGATCAGCAGTCCTCCACTCCAGCCACCATATGCAACCACACCCCCCAATGTCTAATCCCTCTTGTCAGGGATCGGGCATAGTCTATAATGGCCACTCCCTACAGCCAATGGCTGGATGTACTGCAAGGAGGAGGGCGGGGGGGAACCCAGGCCCACCCTCTACTCTGGGTCCCAGCCCAGGGACCCTCTGGCGTCAGCCTCACTGTCATCTTTCTTTCCCCTCCTCTGTCTGTTCCCCTGGGCCGCATCCCCTACAGGCCCTTGCACCCGCTAGACCCTTCCCTTCAGGGCCTGCAGCCTGGCGGCTATGGGCTAGAGCCTTCTAGCCTCCCTGAGCCTGCCCAGCACTGCGCTGTCCATGGTGCTAGTCTCCCCCTTGGAGACTGACTGACTGACTGACTGACTGACCAACCTTCCCCTGTCAAAGGCCTGGGACAGACTGACCGCTCCTGCTCTGGGCAGCCTTTATATATGGGTGAGCCTGGCCCTGATTGGCTCCCCATAAGCCCTTTTATGATTGGCTCCTGGGCTGCGCAGGCTCCCTGGCCTGCCACAGCCCATCCTCTCAGGGAGTGGGGAAGTCCGCCCCACTACAGTCTTCATTATATTCTTTTTTCAGCAAGAGTCCAAAAAGACTGAGTATCTTGGAAAATATAGGAGATACATTGGGACTGAAGTTCAAATTAGTCCAACCAGGGAAAACCCTCTGGCTTTCTCATGAGCAATCCTTGGCTGTTGTCTTAAAATTACTCCAGCTGTTATTACTGGCTTTGGAAAGTATCTACCAAGATGGGATGGATCTAAGTAGTGAGGCTGGTGGATTACTTTTGCTACTACATTCAGAAAAGACTATTGCCGTTCTCTCTGTTGTAAGGCTACTGTTGAAATCATTTGGGTCATTAAACAATGCCATCCAGACATCTGCTACAACACTAGTAGATCTTTGTCCAGCAATAAAAGCTACATTTGGCTCAATCAGAGAGCTATCCATTGAAAAAGTACTGGAAGAAGCAAAGACTTCAGTCCAGAAGTTGACTAATGAAGGCATTTATATGGAATCTTTAAGTGAAGACGACAAGAAGTATTTAAGACAACTTAAAAAGCACACCGACTTGATAATGAAAAATCTACAACAGAAACTTCTAGATTCTACTCAGCCTCTGCGTAGCTTTTACAGCTCTCTGTCCTATAAACACTGACGGCTGAATGGAGTGAGGCACTACCAGCAATGGGGCTGCCATGTGTTCAGGACAGAACAGAGAATTTGAACATAGAGTGGAATGTCATATGACGAATGAAGATTTGACTTCAACTTCTTTTTTTTTTCATTACTAGTGGCTCGACCCGATCTTTATGCTATGTTTCCTGGGATGAAAGAAGTAGGAATTCATCTCTTGCTGCTCCCAGTCACAACAGCTATAGCTGAGGATTCTTTTTCATCATTGAATAGAATTTTGTCTTCTGAAAGAAGTCACCTTCTGCCTGTTCATGTGAATGAACTAATGAGCATATCAATTGAAGGAATGGAAGTTCCGGACACATGAGAAGCCACTGAAGATGAATGCATTGCATTCAAGAAGTTCATTAACAGAGTTGTGCAAAATTATAACAAGAAACCAAGAAGGATGTAGATGTAGTGCTTCATAGAAAGTTTGAGTAGCCAACTTTAATATGTGCGATGATTTTAAAACATGAATTAAATCTAATAAAATGGTCATGAAACATTTTTCAGTTTTTACTATGGTGTCACACAGCCCAGCATCACCCTCAGGGTCTCACCCTATATCAGCCCTGACCCTCCCACTCCCCCCCAACCCCGTAAATTCAAACACCCTCCCCTAATTTCAATTCCTGGGGAAAACACTGCCCATGTAAATTGGTATTTTTAGTATGCTGGCTCAGGCAGAGTTAGCATTTGTCTAGCCACGCTAGGAAGCATGCTCCCAGCTGCAATGTAAACATTTCCTTAGATACTATGCGATAGAGAGTCCTCCTTCCCTTTTCAACTGTCACCAATTCAGCTTAGTAGCTTCCTCCCTTATCTAATGGCAGCACCAACCTTTCACTTCTGTTTTCATTCTAACAAATTCCCTTCTCATTTCCACTTCTGCCTCTTATTCTTCTGCAGAATCAGTCCTCCCCACACATGCCATTTCCCTTATATCTGCTCTGTCTTCTTCCACCTGATGAGTTCAGTCCTACTGTGCCTTCATCAGCTCCCATGCTGACTTCCATTCCTAGAACTCCTCCTGCTCCATCTCTGAGAAACTTACCTTAGTCCATGATTGCTTATTCCACTATTCTCTCCATGTCCCCTCCTCAGAGAAAGCTGGCTCTCTCCATTTCATTTGATAGCATTTCCCTTTACCTTTACTGCAGTGGTGGTAATAGTGAGTTCTTGTTCTAAGCCATCTGTTGCTTCCAGCTCCTCCTCTTCTCTCTCATAGTCTATGGTTTATCTGCTGCAAGAATCTTCTTTTAAGAACATAAGAACGGCCATATTGGGTCAGACCAAAGATCCATCTAGCCCAGTATCCTGTCTTCTGACAATGGCCATAAGAACGGCCGTACTGGCTCAGACCAAAGGTCCATCTAGCCCAGTATCTGTCTACTGACAGTGGCCAATGCCAGGTGCCCCAGAGGGAGTGAAGCTAACAGGCAATGATCAAGTGATCACTCTCCTGCCATCCATCTTCATCCTCTGACAAACAGAGGTTAGGGACACCATTCTTTACCCATCCTGGCTAATAGCCATTTATGGACTTAACCACCATGAATTTACCCAGTTCTCTTTTAAATGCTGTTATAGTCCTAGCCTTCAGAGAACTGTCCATGATGACTCCAAGATCTTTTTCCTGACTTGTTGTAGCTAAGTTAGCCCCCATCATATTGTATAGTTGGGGTTATTATGTATAGTTGAGTTTATTTTTTCCAATGTGCATTACTTTACATTTATTCACATTAAATTTCATTTGCCATTTTGTTGCCCAATCACTTAGTTTTGGGAGATGTTTTTGAAGTTCTTCACAGTCTGCTTTGGTCTTAACTATCTTGATAAGTGCTTCACAGGGAATGAACAGAACAGGTAATCATCATGTGATCCTATTTCATACTTGTTTCTTCCTGTTCCCTTCTTTTAATCCCCTATTTGGCAAGTACAGCTTCCACCTTCATGGCTGTCCAATTTCCCCCAAGCAGTCTTGCATCTGCTAAAATGATCTCCTCTCCCAGTGCTCTGTCACTCTTCTTGAAAGGTAACCAGTGAAGGGATTCACTTTTTAGTCTTAAGGCCATTCATAACTCTGCCTCTTTCTCAATTTCTTCTGCTCCCCCTTCTATTGCATATGTGTCTTCCAACTAAAGTCCCTTTTTACACACTTCCCCTCCATGATTATGCTATTTTTAATGTACTCTTTATGCTTGGAACAGTCTCCATTTCTATATCAAGCAGCCTGTCTCTTTTTATTCAAATCCCTCTTTAAGACATCTGTGGCAGAGTGGACTAGGTCCGGAGGTCTTGTGGTCCTGCATCACCCTGCCTCAGAACAGAGCAGTGAGAAGTCCCTCAGGCAGCCGAGTGTGGCTGCAAAAGAGTGACCAATCAGAGGGGTTGCAGGAGTGACCAATAAGGGGCCAGAAGGGTCAGATAAAAAGCAAGCAGCAGAGCAGAGCCTTCAGTTGCTATGAGGAGCTTGATGGAGGTGGACTGGGTGCCTGGCTGGCTAGACAAGCAGTAGGCCACAGGCAGCTCACTGCAGAGAGCTCATCAGGCAGAACTGAGCCAAGGGAAGGCTGCCAAAGATCAGGTGCCTGTCTGGCTGCATAGTGTAGCAGCAGGACCATGAAAAGGTCAATGTGGGCAGGCTGAGCCCAGGGGACTGAGCCCAGGACCTGGTCAGACCAGACGAGGGTACCGCAATGGGCCCTGGCTGGGTGGTTGAAGAAGGCAGTGCCTCAGAGAAGAAGCTTTAGAGCTACAGCCCCATACCAGGGCCAAGATAAAAACTTGGGACTGTATACCCTGGAAGCGGGGACAGTGTGTGCAGCTTGGCTGAAGGCTGAGCTGCTGAAGACCAGCCAAAAGAGCCAGCGGCCAGGGGGTGCTTGCGGCAGGCAGGCGCCACCCTGATGTAAGATAAAAAAAAAAAAAAAGAGGCAGGCTCACAGCTAACTGAGAGAAAGGGGGCCATGCATGAGAGGTGAGTGCCCCCCACATCTGAGAAAGAACTGTGTTTTCAGGCACTATTGGCCAGAGAAAGGCGGGTCCCGACCCTGTTACAACATCCTTTTGTGTAGTAGACAGGGATGTATTAAAAGAATTCTCTCCCTCAAGATTAATCCTTCATCTGGAGTATTGTATATCTGATATGTATTGCCAGTATCTGATTCAGGGCAGTGGTAACGTCTACCTTTGTTTGTGGAGAATGGAGGGTATAAATAATTATAACATGAAACACTGGGGAAAATTGGATGTTGGGACTGTTCCTGCAAGGTGAGAAGTAGGTTGCATTCTCAGAGAGCTCCATCTTGATCAGCTAGGATTTGCTTCTAGTATAGGGCTTTTTGCCTGTCTGGGCTCAGACTGAGATGAGGATTTGTTTTGCTGAATAGACTGGAATTAGTTTTCACCTGGTTGATTTTTTCAAATTCTGTGCTTCATTCTTTGGTGTTGGAGTCATACCTGCAGTTTTAGTCAGAAGTCAATTGGTTGGATGGAAGTTGAACCTCTCATCCTGAAAAATATATTGATCAAATCCCAAGCTTTTAATACCTGCCTAGTTGCGTAGCTGGAGAACAGTGTCTCAAGAGTAGAAAGGGTCAGGCAGTCTTTCATCAGCAAGCTCAAAGACTTGGGAGGTGGGGAGTCTGCAGCCTAGAAAATGCTTTGTGTTTATCAGTTATAAAAGCCAATAAAGTGTTCCGCCAACCAGGGAGTAGATGATCGCTGGAGAGCAAAAGGAGAGTAGTGAGCCTTTAAGTGAGAATACTTTAAATAAATGAATCTAGGGATCTTAATATTAACTAAACATTAATTAAGCAATGTTTGCATAGTGCTTAAAACATGGAAAGCGCTATGTACGTGCAAAGTATTATTATTATTTTATTATCGTGAATAATCCTGAATGTTACTTTGCTTGATGGCTTGTGAGATTGTTCAAATAAGTGGGTCCTTTAGAACCCTTTAGCTGGCAAAAACACTTCAGCATCATCATAAAAGAATGTTTTGGTTGGCACTTCTGAGGGTCGGTATGTAAGGCTGTCCTTAGAGCTAAGTGGAAGACAGCAAAACTTGGTATCCCATCATTTGAACATTGCCAAGTTTCCTGACTAGAAGAAGAGAAAACATTTTCAAAAACGTTACAGTGAAATCTGGTGTTGAAATTTGCCCACAAATTCATACGTGGAATAATGTCAGATGGAATTTGAGGGACAGGTGTTTCTGATGTTTGTTTATTTCGCTGTTGTACTATCTTTACCACTCACTAGGCAAAATCCTGCCCATAACAATAAGAGTTGTGGAAAATGAGCCAGTCATGTATCTGCTCCAGCAGCCATCCTTCCAGCAGAGGGCAGCATGGCTCATGGAGTTGTGGGGAGGAGTCACAGATCACTTATTGCCGCTACCGCTCTTAAAAGAAGCAGCGTTCAACTGTGGCTAGCAGATGTTGCACATTGCAATAGGCACCCAGGCCTGCTGGGAGATTGCCCTCTTGTTCCTGTGTAAAGCATCAGCAAAGCCTGGTAGCCCTGCTCCCTTGAACACTAGGTAAGAATCCCGATGTTCTGTTGCCTGAGTGCGTTAGAGAGAGAGAAGCTCATGGCCTTCTCTCCTCAAATGCACATGTTCAACAGCACTCGCCCAAGACTATTCAGGCTTCTGGTCCGTATTCCTGACCTCTGATGCTCATTCTCAGTGATGGGTCCTGGATTGCTTGACGATAGCAAAATGATCCCTAATATAACAGGTTTTTAGACCTTGAACAGAAGCTTACTGGCAGTAACAGAAAAAAGGGAAATGAGGGAAAGCAGGAGGAAGAAGCAAAACCAAATTGGTGTCTGAATCATAGGAATGCAAAACTAGAACCCATTAGTGTCCTCTTAACATTGCATTTGGCTGCCCCAGTGCTAGTAATTTATGCAAGGATACTTTACAAATAGTTTTAGATCAATAGATACTTTTCTAAGATTTTAATTTGCTTTCATATTCTTGGCACAGTCTCACATGCAGAGAGATTGGGAGGATATAGATGCTAAAGACAACCAGATAGCAAGACAAATTATTCTCCACCATTTCTAAATCTCAGCTTGTTTTGCCAGACTTCGCACTCCTTCTTAGTTCACTTTTTTCCAAACACCTTGGCATTCTATTTAAGGTGATACTGCTCTGTTTGCAGCAATCATCATTTATTAAGACTGACCCAGTAGCAGCCTTTGGGCTAAAAGTATAGTCCTAATGGGTTCTGGAGATAAAGAGCAGATGTGAATGATGGTGCCTCATTTTGGAAAGCTTGTACTGTATATAAGCCATGGCTTCTTAGTAAATGAAAGCCCACCCAAGATTTGGGAAATCTGATGTCACTGAAAAGCTACTATATAAATTGTTTGCTGGCACTAATAGGTATAATGATTTTGAACCAGGCCTGAAACAAAACCCGAGATGTGAACACCACTGTATTTTTGTGGAGGGAAAATGTTCCAAAACCTATATTTGAATTTTGCTGCTCAGGTTAATTTCTAATAAGGATGCTATTAATAGTATCAGCTACACAAGAGTCCTGTAGTAACACTGTCTCAGTGCTTGAAATCTTACTGAAAATCTGTTCTTTTGCCTCCTCATTCCCTAAGTATCTGTGGCTTTCCTGCTAACCCCTATGCTTGGGTTTTTAATCACCTCACAACATGCAGGGCTGGATGTGGGTAGGGGGTCTAGAAAATTCCCCTTCCCCACAGGCATTTTTCACTGTGCAGCTGCTGATTGTGTGAACATATTCAGGTTTCCTTCACAGCTGACACTCTGCAAATGTCTACAGTGATTGGGAATGGTAAATGTGTGCTTGGAGGGAAAGGGGCTTTTTGTGTATAGGGTCTGCATGTAAATTTCCCTGAGGGGTTAGGGGATTCTTTAGTGGCAGTAAGACAAGCAGCATGTAAAATTCAGTGCCATCACCAAATAACAAAAAAAAATAAAGCAATAACCCACAAAAAAACCCCAAAAAACTGATCCTCTTGGGACGATGCATTAGATGAGCCATGGAATCCAGACACAGTAAAAATAAACACTTTTCTTTATTCTTTTTCCTTGAAAGGAAAATGTTACCTTGCAGAGAAATTGAATTCTCATTTCTAAACTGGATTTGGGAATTTATACCATAATCACTTATTTTTTGTGTTTTTTTGTTTGTTTTAAGATCTCGATTTACATTTTTCTCTTTCCCCATAACCCCACAATTCACAAACAGGACTAAAACATAATGTTGCCCCTAAATAGTCATTTGCAACTCCCAGTGATGATTTGTAATTCTCTGATCTGACCAAATACATTCTCTAAGGTAGGATAGTTTTTTCCTTTATGCCTTATGGGTGTCTGAATTTTCCTTTTTGTACGATGCCAACAACAGTGCTAATTTTTTGTCGACTAGAGTGTGCAGGCTGGTTGGGGACCAGAATTCTCTTCTATCACTTCTAAAACTTTGATTGTAACACATTCTCTTTTATTTTATTTCTAGTGTTCTTTTTCTTGTTTGAAATGAAGTTTTGTTTTGTTTTTTACTATTCTAGAAAAACTCTCACCATATTCTATTCTATTTAGTTTCATATACCCTATTATCATGATTTCGCATAAACTCACATCTGGTGAGCAAAATCAAACCCAAATTACAGTAAATCCAGAAAACCTCAATGTAAGTGCAATTATATTTTTGACAAGAGTCTAAAATGTTTAAAGAAGAATCTCTAAAGCATGAACTTCTGTCAGCACTTGTCTTTTCAGTAACACATGGCTCGTGCTCCTATACCAGGATTGAATAATCAAGACACCTAATTAACTGTACATACTGTCATATTTTACAGTCCTTATATTTGAAAGCACATGATGGTTTCCCTCCGTAACCTGGTGAGCCTAATATAAGGCAGTGACTTGTTATTTGAGCTAATCTCACCATATTCTTTTCTCTATTTAAGGAAATAATAAGACTACAAAGACACATTTATTGCATTCCAAATTATTCAGGTCTTTTGTACACAGTGAAGCTCAGATCAACAAAATTCTGATATGCAACCATGGGGGTGCTTAAAAACAAATGGAAGTGGGGGAGAAGAAGAAAGTTTATTGGGTGTAGATGACATATCTAATTCTAATATTAATGGACTGAGCACCAGTAGATAGACATGAACACCTCTGTATTTTCTGGTGCATAAATCACCTGATTAAGTATCTTACTCTTGTATGCCAGCAAAGTGCACAAATGTGCTGTTAACCCTTCAACAATTTACAATAATTACCTTCTGTCAACATGTGCCCCACAAGTAGAGCTTGTTGGAAATTTTTTGGCTAAATGGTTTTCATAAGAAAATGCCGATTCATTGAAACCTGAAATTTTCATGAAATTTTGTAACTAAACTTTCTTGGTCCAGGATGGAATTTGAGAGAAGGGGGAATGGTAGAGAGAGGGACACCCCACAATTGCCAAGGGCCCTATGGATTAGGTTAGGGCACTCAATTGGGATGTGAGACCCACACCAAGCAGACCTGAATCTGGGTTACGATATCCCAGACCATGTGGACTGCTCTCACCAGCAGGCAATGAGCTATTCTGGGGTCTCTTTTTCTTTCTCCTCTTTTTTGTGAAGCATATCTAAAGGTCTCATTTTTATTCCAGAGCAGAACAAAAACAAATGTTGATACCTTTAAATTGTTAGTGAACCAGAATTCTTGTTTTCTGGCCAGCGTTACTGTCATAAACAGATAGCTAAGGGTTAATGTCTCTTTCACCTGTAAAGGGTTAACAAACAACACCTGACCAGAGGACCAATCAGGAAACAAGATACATTCAAATCTCAAGGGAGGGAAGTTTTGGGTGTGGGTCCTTTGTTCTGGGTCAGTGTGCTCTCTAGGCTCTGAGGGTGATCACACTATCTCCAGGCTCTCTACTCTTCCTGTCTTCCAATCTGTAGTACAGTTAGAATCACTATAGCTTTTATATTGTTTTTTCAGAGTATTTGCAAGTGTTGTAGTTTGCTGGAAATTGTTTAAATTGTATTTTTCTGAATAGGCTGTTTATCATTTTATAAATTTTAACGGCCTGTAAATATTTTCATACTTGATTACAGAGACGATTTTTATGTCTTTCTTTCTTTTATTTGAAGCTTTCTTTTTTAAGGACCTGTTTGATTTTCTTTTCTGTTTAGGGCTCAAGGGGATAGGAATCTCTGTTGCCGGATTCTGTCTCTCTCGGGAAAGACTGGGATGGTGGAAAGAGGAGGGGAGGAGGTGAATGTCCTCTCTGTTTTTGTAATTCAGGGACTGTTAATTACAGTAATCTTCCAGGGTAACCCAGGAGGGGGAAGCCTGGGAGGAGGTAAGACGGGAAAGGAAAGTGGGTCTATTTGCTCTTTTTTGTGAGACTCACGGCATCTGAGTCTTGGGTCCCAGGAAGTGAGGGGACCAGAGTGTAGCGGCACCTGGCAATTCCTGGTTGGTGGCAGCGCTGCAGGATCTAAGCTGGTAATTAAGCTTAGAGGATTCATGCAGGTACCCAAATTTTGGACACTAAGGTTCAGATTTGGGAATTATACCTTATGACAGTTACCCATGACTCTCCCTGAACCATTGATCCTTTCCTTTCCTCTGCTCCTCAAAAGCAAGTGATCCAATCCCCACATGCCTTGCACCTGTCCACAACCTTGCTGAAACTCATCCCCTTGCTACACAAATGCTAGTTCCCTCCAGCTGCTCCTCACCCAGGCAATGGTGTTCCCCAGCCCCCTGCAATTACATGACCTACTTCCCTGACTACGGAAGATTTGACCAACTTCCCAGCTGCTGAATCCTGCCCTTTTCCAAATGGGGAACAACAGCAATGAAGCAGACTCTCATATCTTGTGGGATTTGGGGGTTTTCTGAGGGCCAGGGATTAGATGATGTCTCTCTCCAGTTGAGACCTATCCTTAGTACCAACTACCTGGGAAACTCTCCTCAGTCTCTGGATTAGCTACTCCGTCTCCATCTTTTTCCCAAATCTTAGGTATATCCAGTTTCCAGATGTCAGCCAGCTGCAAATTGGTCAGTATTTGAATGGTTAAACTCTACTGTAGCCATTAAAATGGTGTAAAATATTCCCATTGCTAATGCAAGTTCACATTTTTATGAAGTGCAAAAAACCAAACCAAACAACAAAAAACATAACAAAAAAATTCTCCCCCAAACCTCCTGAAATATTTTCAATTCTTGAGGGTTTTTGTGCTCTGTCTGAATAAAAATCTTTTCTCATTTTCCCATGTGAAAGCTCTCAAAGAGGAAAAATGGTTTATTTTCATAGGCAAGGATGGAATTGCAAGGTCCATAATTACTTTCCATTAAGGAAAGATAAATTTGGCAAAAGTAATGTGTTGGGTGCTTTTTAAATTGATTTTAATTGTTTTTCAGTTCTCAGATTTTAAGAATGTACAGTTTGTTAGAAGAAAGAAATTAATTTATTAGCTTATGGTAATAAATGTTAATATCTTAGGGACTGATCCTGCAAAGACTTTCTGCTGGGTAAACTGTTAATGAACTACTTATTGTAGTAAGAACTATGCCCGATAGTAACTGTTTGCAGCATTTTCTTTCCAGTATTTTCATCTAGGACACATTTAGATACACTCACAAACACATTTAAAAGCATAGGGTCTGCTCTTGTAAATGCTTACGTTTGTGAATGGGCTCTACTTTTTGAGTAATCTTATTAAATTAAGGGGATTACTCAGATGATTTATTAGCAAATAAACAGTTTGACCAAATGAATTCAAGCAGAAGGACAAAAACAAATACAATATAAATTAATAAACCCTCACCCACCCACCAGCACAACATACAATAATTACACAGTATAGTGACTGGAGTATACAGTTGTGCCCCTGTTGACATACAGCAAGGTGTTAGTTTTGCCCTGCATTCTGTCTCTGAACATTCATTTGACAACATTACGGATCAAGGAAAATAACCGTTCTTTCACTACATTGCCATGGCACAATCATCTAAGTTTTGTTTTTAATATTAAGATTATTTTGCAATTTTTTTTCACATCTCTACCTTACATTATATTGTTTTTTTTCTAAGGAAAGAATCCTTTATTTAAAAGATTACAGGATAATTAGGAAGAGGCCTTTTTTATATTTTTGTGTTTTGCTTGGGACTTTTAGTGCTCACAGTAAAAGGACCTCCAGGCATGTGTTACTGTGAGATAAAACACATTTTGCATCATTGTTTTCACCTTTGCATCTTGGGTTGCTGTCTTCACCTCCTTGCTGTAACTGGCCCTGAGGCATGCATTATCCTGTATCAACATGCATTCTGACATGTCTTGTCCCCCGAATGAATAAAAAACTTGTTTAGCAAATAGGGAAATGTTGGGACAGATTGAACCCTGTAGATCTACCTGGAGGAGGCCTGCTGAATGTAGATCTACCCCTTCCCACATGCTGGAGATAGTAGGGAACACCAGCCTGATGGCTCCATCTTCCCATTCTTGGAACTATAAAGGGTTTGGTGCAAGTCTGTGAATCTACATCTTGTTTGTCCTGATCCACGTACTTAAGCACGTGCTTAACTTTAAGCACGAGTAGTCCTGTTGGACAACTTATGCTTGAAGCTTAAAGCACATGCTTAAGTGCTTTTCTGTATGGCTGCCCAAGAAAGGTTATAGTGGGGCGTGCTGCCTGGGAAGCAGTGAGGGGATACACTGTCTCTGCCATCACGTGTGTGGCATCCACTTGAATTAATACAACATGAGGCTATAGTATCACAGAATTAGAGTGCAGCTGAATTTTCATTCTAGGGGAAAGGAAGGAAGGTTCCATCTGTAGCTCTTGGCACAGGAAACCCTGTTAGCATGGCTTTATCAGAGAAGAACAGAAGGATGCCTTGAGGCAGTGTGGACAGTCCTTTGCCTCCAGCAAGATACAGCTCTAAACTGATATGTGGGGCTTGGGTTCTTAACTACCAGCTGGAGGTGGTGACAAGACACTCTCCTGCTCTATGGAAGAAACTCAGTGAGGAGGAATCTCACAGTGCTTTCCTCCCACCTATCCCTTGCCCACAAGAGGACATGATCCAGGCCTTAATGATTCTCACTTATTAAAAAGATCATATTAATAGCTGTTTATCTTTGTTGTCACCACAGAGAGATTCCGTTAACAGATGCTATTGCTATATGAGTTATTGAACAGGAATTCCCTTAAATATCAAGTGGCAACCATATGCTAAGATTAGGACCAAGAGACACATTCTCTTGTTTTGAACTCTGAACTTATTGGGTGACATTTATCTTAATACAGAGGGCCCATGCAGGGACATACACATTACTTATACCCAATTTAAAATCGTAGAACCTGATCACGTAAACCATTTTCCCCTTCTTTAATTTCAGTGGATATCTTTGTACTACTCTGTACTGCCTATTAGCCATTTTCATCATTATGCCCTAAGAATACTGTCCCATAGTAAGCTACTCCAATTGCATAATAGCCAGAAGAGGTCATACAAGAAGGAAGGGGATGATCACATTACCATTTATTTGGGGATTAGCATTGAGCCTAATCCTGACATGGACCCCTGATATTGACAAGTTTTCCCAACCTCTGGTGCAAAATACACACACACAGGGCTCAGTTATGGTTTTGCCATGAGCCCTGAGCCAGGGAGATAATTTATTGTTGCCTTACCCTGGAGTAGACTGGAAGGCAGATTGTAACTCTGAGTTACACTCTCTCAGTTTGCCCTTGCTGTGCAGAGGAAGTATACTACACCGGAGTAGCTACTCTAGACATAGCTCCACCCACAAACCAAATCACCACCTCCTAAGTAGTGTGGTGAGGGCATAGCAGCCAATTAAGTACAATCCAGGTAGCTGGTGCAAGACAACAAGGGGGCATCTTATACCCACATACTTATTTGTGCTGACATGCAAACTTGGCCAAGATCTGGCTCATAATATTATATCTCCATTCTTTATTACACTTTGTTACAATTTATGTTAACACTCCTTGGGGATTAAAAATCTAATTCAACAAAATTGATCATTCACTCCTTTGTCATCTGAGTAGTCTCATTAACGTCAATGTGAATATTCACATGAATAAGGGATGCAGGGTAAGGCTTTTAATTCCTATAGCATTCTTCTTTAACTGAATCAAAATATTACTCTGTATTTGGATTAGGTTCAGTTGCAGATGAGAGACTGTTGTTTGTCTTTTGGGTTCCATTCACATGACTCTACTCATAACCCATATATGGTAATTTGTATGACATGCTCTCAAGAATATGTCATGGGAAAAATAATATTTAAATAGCCAGATATCTGATGCAAAATGTATATGGTTAACCCTTGTACCTCTCTAGGAAACCTCTCCCAAGTTCCTCATATCTTTTCCTTTCACTGTTTGTGCTGGTTTGCATAGTAAATACAATGGCAGATCTTTGGCCTGCATTCTTGTGCCAAATGAGGATGAGAACAATCTGCACCAGAGTCACATTCCTAACATAACCAAATCTAACCAAATCTTCAAAATTCAGTATCTTCCACATTCCATGTGTGCATTCGAGCTAGCAGGACATGTATTTGCATGTGCAGCTGGTTAGTTGTGTTTGTGAAAAATCATGTTTTGAGCATGTCTCATGGGCACATTCCTATTTTGCAGGAGTAATGTAGGCAGCAAGTTGTGAAAACCTGGCCTAGTGAGCAAAAATATTAAACTAAGATTGATTGACCAATGCAACCGATAAAAACAAAGAAATATAAAGCTTAGGCTGTCGTCTTATTCTTTCTTCTCCCTTTTTATTCCTAATTATTTCAGAGTTCTAAGTGCCATTAGTGAACCTACTCTGTGTGAAGCATTTCCTAGCCCATCTAGGGACACAAAAAACCATTTTTTTTTACTTTTCCATTTGAACCTAAAGTCACTGGGGAAATACCGTGTAGCTAAGATTGTGGGTAAGTGATTTGGAATAGTTAGATGCTTCTTAATATTGCAGCTCTGTACTGCTCAAAAATATTTGACTATTGCACTTCCATCTGAGTAAGTTTATGGCACCATTTTTAATGCTATTACAGGAAATACTTGTTGCTTCATGGAAATACCTCTGGGAATGCACTGTACTATGCTAATTGTCCTATGCAGTAATATCACTCTTGGAAGAAATGATACTTCCTGATTGAGTAGAAATTGAGAGGATTGTTCTGTATCTTTAATGTGTCAATAATTGCTGGCTATCAGATAGTTACAGTGATCTAAATTCTGTTCTTGGATGCATGTGAAAGTATCTCTCTCATTGAAGTGAATGGGCGCCCGATGGTTATTTGTATACTAGGTTAGAGTTTTGTCCCCAAAAATGTTTCACAGGGATAACTGGAAAGAGATTGATTCACTTGATGTAAATGTTAGACAGATGTATTGGTCACTATGCAGTCCAGGAAATAAGGAATCTGAAATTCTGAATTTTTTTCGCTATAGAATTATGAATGCAATCTGCATTTTGACCTCTGTGTGTATATCTGTGACACTGACAGTTCTGGAACAGGGGAGTAGTGGGGAAAAACCCTAACTTGTTTCAAGACTGGACTTGATACGTTTATGGAGGGGATTGTATGACGGCATATGGACCATCACCAACTGCCGGAGATGGGGCACTAGATGTGGAGGGTTCTGATTATTCAAGAGAAGTCTTTCCCAGGTGTCTGGCTGGTGAGTATTGTCCAAATGTTCAGGATTTAACTGATCACCATATTTGGGGTCAGGGAGGAATCTGCCCCCTCACTCCACTCCCCTGGTCAGATTGTCAGAGGTCCTGGGCATGGGTTTTTGTTTGTTTGTTTGTTTGTTTTGTTTTTAATGCAGCATGAGGCATGGGTCTCTGGCTGGTTTGAACTAGAGCAACGGTGGAGTCTTTGTAACCTGAAGTCTTTAGGTCCACGCAGTGTGCAGCGGCAGTCAAAAAAGCAAACAATGTTAGGAATCATTAAAAAGGGATAGAGAATAAGATGGAGAATATCTTATTGCCCTTATATAAATCCATGGCACGCCCACATCTTGAATACTGCCTGCAGATGTGGTCTCCTCATCTCAAAAAAGATATAGTGGCATCAGAAAAGGTTTCGAGAAGGGCAACTAAAATGATTAGGGGTTTGGAACGGGTCCCATATGATGAGAGATTAAAGAAGCTAGGACTTTTCAGCTTGGAAAAGTGGAGACTAAGGAGGGATATGATAGAGGAATATAAAGTCATGAGTGGTGTGGAGAAAGTGAATAAAGAAAAGTTATTTACTTGTTCCCATAATATCAGAACTAGTGGCCACCAAATGAAATTAACAGGCAGCAGGTTTAAAACAAATAAAAGGAAGTTCTTCACACAGTGCACTGTTAACCTGTAGAACGCCTTGTCTGAGGAGGATGTGAAGGCTAGGACTGTTACAGAGTTTAAAAGAGAACTAGATAAATTAATGGTGGTTAAGTCCATTAATGGCTATTAGCCAGGATGGGTAAGGAATGGTGTCCCTAGCCTCTGTTTGTCAGAGGGTGGAGATGGATGGCAGTAGAGAGATCACTTGATCATTGCCTGTTAGGTTCACTCCCTCTGGGGCAGCTGGCATTGGCCACTGTCGGTAGACAGATACTGGGCTGGATGGACCTTTGATCTGACCCCATATGGCCATTCTTATGTTCTTATGTACATCAAGATTTGAGGACTTCAGTAACTCAGCCAGAGGTTATGAGTCTGTTACAGGAATGGGTAGGTGAGGTTTTGTGGCTGTGATGTGCAGCTCACACTAGATCATAATGGTCTCTTTTGGCCTTAAAGGGTATGCCTACAACTGCAGTTAAAAACCAGCAGCTGGCCTGTGTCAGCTGATTTGCACTCACAGGGCTGTTTAATTGAGGGTATAGAGATTCAAGCTTGGGCTGCAACCCAGGCTCTAGGAGGCTGCAAGGTGGGAGGTCCCAGAGCTTGGGCCGGAGCCCAAACCTGAATGTCCACGCTGCAGTTAAACAGCTCCTTAGCCCAAGACCTGCCAGCCTGAGTCAGCTGGCACGGACCAGTTGTGGGTTTTTAATTGCAGTGTAAACATATCCAAAGTCTGAGGCTCAACAGGCTGATCCTTTCCTGGAGAAGGAGAGGAATGTGACTCAGAATAATATCCTGGCTGGGGAAAGCCAGGGTAGATTTTCTTTAGAAGGAGGCTTCTTGTACAAGAAGGCTCTCATAGGGAAAAAAAAGATACTCTGAGGTTTGCCAGCAGGTGCTTGTGCCTGATAAGTATGGGACAGAGTTGCTGCAGGTAGTTCATGATTGTCCCTTTGCAGAACATTTAGGAGTGGAGAGAACCTGTGATAGGCTTGAACAGAATTTTTATTGGCCTCGTGTTTGAGACAGTAAAAAATTACTGTAAGAGTTTTGTTTTATGTCAAAAGCATAAGAGGTTAAACGGACTCTGCAAGGCACCTTTGCAGTCATTGCCCATCATTAAGGAGGTGTTTGCCAGAGTATCTGTAGATGTCATGGGATCCCTACCTAGACCTTCCAGAAATGGAAAGTAAATAAATACTAGTTGTAGATTTTGCCACCAGGTACCCTGAAATCACAGCTTTGTCTAATATAGAAGCTGAAACCATGGCCACTGCCCTAATTACTATTTTTAGCAGAGTAGGTTTCCCCAGGGAAATCATGTCAGACCATGGTGAAATTTTCATGTCTGTAGTTTTCAAAAAGTTATGGGAGTTGTTTAGAGTGATGCATGTATAGGCTGCCCCATATCATCCAGAAACTAACAATCAGGTAGAAAGATTCAGTGGGATTATGAAGTCTACGCGGAGGATGTATGTTATCTGGTGAGAGAGTGACAGGGATGTGTTGCTTATTTGTTATTCACATACAGTAGTGAACCCCAAGAGTCTATGGGTTTACCCCTTTTGCTCTCCTTTACAGGAGAAAGGTGAGGAGACTCCTAGACTTAATTTGAGGCTCATGGGAGGGTAGAACAGAAAAGTCAGGACTGCCTGCAGGGGAGTATATTGTTCATTTTAAAGAGAATTTAGACTATGATGGGCTTAGTGCATCAGGACCTTGAAATGAGTTAGGTGTCTCAGAAAACATGCTATGAAAGGCATGCTGGAGAAAGATATTTTAATATAGGTGATTTGGTGCCAGGTTTAACTAACAAAATAGTGCATTCCATTGAAACTGTAGGGCCAGGCCCTACCCCTAGCAGAGCATACCGTGCTGAAGGAGAACTGCAAAGACGAATTCAAGAGGAGGTGGAGAGCGTGCTAGCCATGGGAGTGATTACTAAATCAAAAAACCTCTGGATGGTTCCTAGTATAATAGTACCTAAAAATGATAAATCCACGAGGTTTTGTGTAGATCAGTGGTTCTCAAAGCCAGTCCGCCTCTTGTTCAAGGAAAGCCCCTGGTCGGCCGGGCCGGTTTGTTTACCTGCCAAGTCCGCAGATTCGGCTGGTCACGGCTCCCACTTTGCTGCTCCAGGCCAATGGGAGTGGCGGGAAGCGGTGCGGGCCGAGGGATGTGCTGGCCGCCCTTCGCACAGCCCCCACTGGCCTGGAGCGGCGAACCGTGGCCAGTGGGAGCACCAGCCGAACCTGCGGACATGGCAGGTAGACAAACCAGCTCGACTCACCAGGGGCTTGCCCTGAACAAGCGGCAGACCGGCTTTGAGAACCACTGGTGTAGATTTTAGAAGGGTATATGCCATCACTGAACTTAATCTTTCCCCCACACCTTGGATAGAAGACTATTGGATCTATTGGGGGACTGCAAAATTCATAAATTCTCTAGATTTAACTCAAGGGAAAAGAAAATATAGTGGCAGATATCTTATTGAGACCAGAGCAATGGGGGGTAACCCGTGGGCCACACACAGCCCATCAGGGTAATCCACTGGTGGGCCGCAAGACAGTTTGTTTACATTAACTGTTCGCAGGCATGGTCGTCCACAGCTCCCAATGGCTGCGGTTCGCCATTCCCAGCCAATGGAGCTGTGGGAAGTGGTAGCCAGCACATTCCTGCGGCCCAGGCTGCTTCCCGCAGCTCCCATTGTCTGGAAACAGTGAACCGTGGCCACTGGGAGCTGCGGGTGGCCGTGCCTGCAGATGTTCAGTGTAAACCAACTGTCTCATGGCTTGCCAGCAGATTACCCTGATGGGCAGCGTGCAGCATGTGGGCCGCAGGTTGCCCACCACTGGACTAGAGGAAGCCTAATGCATATTCAGGAGCATCAGTGACTCCTCTTCTTGTACTATATTTGTGTTGGTGGTATGACACTGGAAGATCAGGCGCCATTTCATGCCAAAGTCCCCATTTCTCGACTGAGCATTGATGAATACATAGCTGGAGTCAGTCTGTTTTACCTGTGTGCTACTATTGTAAAAATAGGTATTAGAATTATAAGAATGTGGTTTAGTGTTTAGACTTTATTGAATGCTTGTGAGTTGCTGCATGAATTAATCTCACTTAAACCTTCTGTATCCTATATTGTAAGGTAATATTTGAACAGTTGGCTGTGTAAAGCACAGAAGAGAGAGACTAATTAGTGTGAAGGCTGATATTCAACACAAGGTCTTATGCCCTTCCCAGAGGGAAAGGTCCATTGATACCAGACAGACTATTGTGGCAAATTACAATTGGAATTTCACTAGATACTGTCGACAGGAGGACAAAAGACTTTTTTTGTTCTGTGCTTCTATGAAGATGAATCATACAAGTGGACTCCTCTCATCAGCTGATTTTGTAGCTCAGAGCACATAGCAGGAAGGTGATAAAAAAACCCAAAGGAACATGGTATCGCTATGCTACTTAAACTCCGGGGTGCAAAGATTTTCTAGGCATAAGCTAGAGAACCCCAGCTGCTTAGCCTGGGTTAGCCGTAAAACACTTACAGAGCTTGCTGATTATGGAAACTTCTATTACCTTTTGGAAATTAAGATTGTAAGCCATTTGGGTGTATATGATTACCTGCATGAACCTTGTAAATAGCCTTCATTTCCTTTTCCTATTTAATACATTTTTGTACAGTTAACTATAGGATTAGGGTGACCAGATGTCCTGATTTTATAAAAACAGTCCCGATATTTGGGGCTTTGCCTTATATAGGCGCCTATTACCCCCCATCCCCTGTCCTGATTTTTCACACTTGCTGTCTGGTCACCCTATATAGAATTGACTACAAGCACAGTCTTTGGTTTGATATCTAATGTACGATTGACCTTGGGTAAGTGACTGGTCCTTTGGGACTGAGAGTGACTTGAATATTGGTTGATTCTTGGTATAAGGGAGCCTTCTGTTACAAAGGTTTGCTCACCTGGTGGCAAGATAGATTGGAGTTTCCAAGAGAACTGTCTGTGACTCCATGGTAGGGATGTTATAGTGCTGAGGAGTTTACACTAGATAATTGGTTGGTGACATCAAAGTATATAACTCACAGACAATTTGGGGTTTGTGCCCTGCTTCCTAACCGTCTGCGTCAAGATTGATACTCAGGCTCTTGAGTCACTGCAGGCAGTGTTATGGTATCTTTGAATAAAATAACATAAAGCTTAGACTGATTTGTCCAAGTAAGAAGCTTATTTGTATTGTTACAGTCACCTCAGGAAATCTTTTGAATATTGAAAGAAAATATTTTAAAATGTAAAATATGTGGTAATTTGTCTTTACTATTCCTAAATTATTATTTCCTATAATCTCTGGCAAGTTGTAGAAAGATCAAAGCTCCTAGAAGACAAGCACAAGGACCCAAGAGCTAAAACTCTAGGAATCTTATTTGTGAATACAGCTGTGAATGTTAGAATGCAGGGATATTTTTTCCTCTTGATGGCTACACATACAGTATAAGTGACAACAGAGCTGCCCCAAGTCTCTGCTGAAATTCAATATCACCTATAGGAGTCTGATTGAATTTGGCAGGTGTCTGACTTTATCAGCTAGCATGTAATATCACATACTCATCAGAAGTTGTGGACTTGAGAAACCTGGAAGAATTTGAGTTTTGTCTGCTATTTTCAGGTCTTTGAGGCAGGGTTCTAAATGTGTCCTGTGGTAAGGTGGTTCCCCTCCAGTGGCTCAATATACACACCAGCCTGGTTTGAGTTTGAAAACTCAGCCATGCCACTTGGTTTTCTTTCTTCTTTTATATGCCTTAAAAGGCTACCCACATCCTTGAGGAAAAATCCAATCTTTGCATCTACATGGAGCAATGTGTTGGGATAATTACAGCATCAGATCTTACTAATTCTCTCCCTATACTGCTATGGGATAACCTGCGCCCCAGGATCAAGGCCAACTCCACGATTAAGACAATTTGGATTAAAAAATTAAAGATATAATAAAAGATGATAGGCTGGCCTCCTTTGATTGCATATGTAACAAATATTAACCTCGGGGCTGTAACACAGGGGCTATGCTTCTTTCAGGGGCTACGTTCAATGGTTCAGGCCTGGATAGGGGACAATTGCTCCATTTCAACTCTCTCATCTCTAGAAGAACATGTTGAGAAATATGGAAACAAAACTCCCTTGGTAGGAATTAACTATGGATGGCTTAATACTTTGCATTACTCACTCAGGCTCGAAGAAAAATGGGGAAAAGAACTTAGCCTTACTATCTCAACAGAAACATGGGAGGATACCCAGCTTAACGGGAAAGATATTTCAAGTTTTTTATCCTTGTGATTCTTCCAGAACACAACATTAAACAGGTACTTCTGGACTCCAGAATGTCTGTTTAAGGCTAGATTGACAGCACACAGTGAATGTTGGAGATACGAACAATCACATGTCAACCTTTCTCACATCATCTATACCTGTCCAAAATGCATGTATTCTGGAACATCATATTCAGTGCTCACTCAAAAACGTTAAGTGTCACTATCTTTCCTTCTCAAATCTTGTATATTTTAGTGGTGCTGGATGAGCTGGCGTCACCAATTAGCATTAAAAATTGATTGCAGTAACTTTTAGTGACCAAGACAGTTATTCTGAGAAAATGGAAATCTGCAGTTCCTCTGTCATACACAGACTGGTATAGTGAGTTCTTTACTACTGCATTAATGGAAAAAATGACTCAGTCTAATAGAAACACTTGGAAAAAATACAAGGATGTCTGGTCATACATGAAGCTATTGCATATTTTTGAAGTTTAATATTTATTAGTTCTTGATACTCACAGGTTATGTTCTCACTTATATATTTATTTAGTTACTTTAATTGATGCACTGACCTCTATGGGTTCAGGGTTTTTGTTTGTTTTTGTGTTTTTCCAGGTTTTGCAAATAACTAATTTTATTTATATACCATTTCAAAATCGTGTATGTGTTTATATACATTTTGGTTGGTTACGTGTTTATTTTTATTATTTTAATATAAAAGACAAAGTTTTTAAAAATACTATGTCAGATGCCCAATAATGGGAAGGCTCAGGAAAGTGGAAGAATTCTTTGGACATGAAACATGCAAACTAGGAGAAGTTGAATGATGATGACCCTCAACAAAATTGACCCAACTGGACAAGACACTTCAAAATGACTTCACAGAGGTCCCAAAATGGCTCCAAGTCATTCCTTGATTCCTGGTTGTTGTTATGCTACCAAAAAGGCTGAATATTAATTTTTAGGAAGACTTACTACCGTATATCATTCAAAATAAGGAGCACATACGGTTCTCCACTCATGTCACAACTTCTAGTTCTTATCCTCTGAATACTACTCTCTCACATCTGAATCTCTAGCATTTCTATGTTTGTTGACAATGCGCATGATTAACATGGTTTTTTCATATTTCAGTGCAGTCGAGGCCCCTTAAAGCAGAGGGCTGTGAGTGCAAAAAAAGCGATATGTTGTTCCCTAATGGCTTATTACCATCACATTTGCAATTCAGATCACTTCTAAATTGACTGAATTTTTTAAACACATAGCAGGCAGTTTAAACTAATGATTGTCTGGAGGTTCACATATGACATGAACTAAGCTTCTGTTCAAAACAAATTGCAAATAATTCCTCCCTTAGAGTCAAAATGTCACTTTTTAAACTGTGCATTGTTGCCAGATTTTGTCAGTTACATTTAGAAAAAAGAAATCTCCCATACAGTGAATGCTTTATAGTTGAAAGTACTGACTGACACCGTTCGTTTTTATTTTTTTGCTTATATTTAAAAGAATATATATTCACATCTCAATAGTCTGATTAAAAATCCTTTTCCCGCCCCCCTCCTCCTCAAAAATCCTAATGGTAAAGTAAAAGGCCCTTGGGGCAGTGGTAGGCCTGAGTTGCTTAGCAACCCTCAGTAGGTAGTAGAGATTCAGCTGCAGCTGTCCTGATTCTTTCCTAAGAATCTCCTTACTACTGTTTGTGTTAATCTTTAACCAGGCTTTTAAGCCATGGTCTTTCTCTTTGGTCCCTTGTTGTTTAGATTGCAGAGGCCTACTCAAATGTTGTCCCAAAGGTAATGCGTTAAGGATGACTACTGAATGTTTGAAGAATGATAAGCTGTGAAAGGATTAGAATTGCATGTTCTAACTAACCTTATTTTACATGCCATGTTAAATATCATGAAAATTGTACCCGAATAGGAACAATGGTCAGTGCTGACACATAACTTTAAACCTGCTTTTTCTTCCAGCCGTAAGGCTGCCTCTGCATAATTGCTTCTTTTAGCATTCTCCTGCAATCATCACTCAAGTAATTCAAAATTCAGATTCAGCATCAGAAGGATTTCAAAGTCCTTCAAAGTAGAGGCAAAAAACCTCCCCTATCACGCACCTTTAAAATATCTAGAGGGGTTTGTGGGGATATGTGATTGAGAATTGAAACAGGATTTTCCTTGAAAGAAATACTCCTGCTGGTACTCATTGGAGAATCTTGATAATCCCACTGCTTGGTAGTTGTGGATGGGAAGGTTGTTGCTAATTTCTAAAGGAAATAAATTATTGTAGAGAAAAAATCAGCCCAATTACCTCTGATACCACCCTTTTTTGCTCCTTTTAAGCGCTATAGCTTGGTATTAGGAGTCCAATTTTTAGCAGACCATCAGCCCAGCCTCACTTTTTTTCGCTCACTGTTACGGGAGCAAATAAATGCAGGCACAATTGATGTTGTTCACATATGCGTCTTACTTGATCTCAGTCATTTGTGTGCACAAAAAAGGCCTATAATGTACTTCTCCTCTGAGAACGTTTTTTACTTTCAGGGCTTGTCTACACTATGATGTTGACAAAACTTTTGTCTGTGACGGGTACTTAAAAAAGCCCCCACTGCGAAAGACAAAAGTTTTGCCGATGCAAGTGGCAGTGTGAATACGGCTTTGTCGGCAGGAGTGCTCTCCTACCAAAAAAGCTTCTGCTGCTTTTATGGCTGGAGGTATTTTGTTGGCAAAAGTGCCAATAAAATACTGATAAAGAGCTTTCACACATGCTGACTTTTAGCGACAAGACTGTGTCGACAGAGCCTTGGTGCTAAAAGCTGCATAGTGTAGATAAGCCCCAAGTTATTAGTCACATTTTTTCTTGATTTTGTAGATTGATATGATGTGATCGACATCACAGTACGTGTTTCCAAACCCTATATATGATGCATTATGATATCATTTGTGTTTCCTCTCTGGATAACCACTGTGGGGAAGTTGTAACACACAAGAAAATGGAAATTGGGTAATTTATGGAGTGAAGACCAGGAGTCTAGTTCTGATATCTTGTGCGGCCATTTAAATCATCTGGTTACTTTGTCCCCCTTCCTCATCCCTCCCCTTTGCCAGATACTTCTAAACACTCATCTAAATTATAGAGCTGGCTGGAATTTTGCATGAGAAAAATTTTCCCACCAAAAATATTTAGTCAAAACTTGTGTGTGGGGAGGGCGGGTAAATGTCAGTTCCAATGGAAAAAAAAATCAGAGTTTTTTCCACAGGACATTTTGAAACAATTTTCATTTCGCATTAACATTTTTAACCAAAACAAAAATTTAAATTTCATTTTGACTTAAAATGTGGCTTTGTTTGTTTTTTTTGAACAGAGTTAATTCAAAATAAACAGTGACCTTTTGTTCAAAATGAAAACTTTTCTGGCACCTTTGATTTTATACAAAATTTCCCTCTACCCCCGCCCCTTTTTTTAACAGAACACCAAAACGTGGGGCTTTTGATAATATTTCAGTTTGAGTTTTTCATTGAAATGAAACAGAACTTTTCTGTGAACCTTTTTGAAAAAACATTTATTTAGGAAATGTTGGCTGAAAATAGTTACCTTTGTATAGTCAGCTCTAGTTAAGACACAGGTATCAGCTATGTTTTCCTGATGCTTTGAACAGAGATAAGTGAGAGTGGGATATTTTCCCCTTAAAAGAGAAAATTCCTCATTTCCCAGTTGTTTTTTAATAGAAATTAATTCTAAAGATATTTCATTGCATGGGTACAGCAAATAAAATAATTTGTAAGGCCTCAGCTACATCATGTAAATCTGGCATTTTACAGGACTGTTTCAACACTGTAAAATCCTGACACAGTTAAAGGTTGTGTGCTCTTGTAGCTTATGCTGCAGTGAACCTAGTTTTAACTTTGGTCCCATATAGTGCGGTACCGTTGGCAGTGGTGCAAGTAAAAATCATTTCTTGCTGGTACACTGCACTCATGAGAGGGACGCAAAGGGGGGGAGATGTGCCTTTTCCATGTGACTCCTTCCTACCCCCAGCCCAGGGCCCCCATGCTCTCCCTGTCCCCTCCCCATTATCCACATCTATCCCATGTAACGGGGGAGGGGTGAAAGGGGGGAGCTCTGTCATCCTCCTGCTGCGCCGGAGACTTCTGCTATATAGACCAGGCAGGAAGACTCAGGAGACAGCTGCATGGAAGGGCTGGGGGCGGGCTCCTCCTGTGTCTTTCCAGTATGCCGTACCAGTAAGATATTTATAGCCAGTATGGCATACTGGAAAGATACAGGAGGAGCCCGCTCCCAGCCCTTCCATGCAGCTGTCTCCTGAGTCCTCCTGCCTGGGGTCTAGATAGCAGAAGTCTCTGGCACAGCAGTATGACGACAGAGCTCCGTCCTCCCCCCCATACCGGCTATAAATATCTTACTGGTACGGCATACTGGACCATACTACTGTACTTGCACCACTGACTGTTGGGCTTTGCAGGGCTGCAGTACAATTTAGGAACACAATTCTATCTTACCTATGCTACAAGAATGAATTGTGTTTTAAATGTCTGGCACTTTTAAGTTGTACTAGGTCAAGTAGTATATTACCATTTTCAATGAGGACTCAGAAACAATTGCATTAGTGCTGCAAATAAAATCAAATGGGTAACCTCCCTTCATTTTTATCTAATACACGAGAAAAACATGGCAGATGCATGCTTCACTGAAAAAGAACATGCACATGCATTGAAAATCCTTACATCGGTGAGTTATGGGGGAGGGGTTGCATTAGTAATTAGTGGGTAGAGCAGATGGTGCAAGCTTGGTTTATAGTGATGTGTCCATGGAAATAATCTGCCAAATGAATGTTCACCGTAATAGAGTTTTTCTTTATTTAAATGCATTTGAACCAAATACTCACCTTCTCAGAGGACTTCCTACGAAAAAAAGCCATGGCAGCCTTAAAACAGCTGGAGGAAACACACTGCTTTCATCTAGGTGCTGAAAAACTCTGCTCGGTATTGTTTAGTGGACACAAAATATAGATTTAATATGCTGATCAGTGATAGAGCCTGAGAGAGAGCCTAAGAATCCAATCCTTCAGATTTTGGCTCATTTTAATTAATCTCTGTGGACTATGCTCAATTCAGGAGATAGTGCATGGTATGAATAAATTCTTTATTTTACATAGATTCAAAAGAGCAAGTGGCTGCTTATTTGTAAGATTATTGCCATCATCAAAAACATCCTGTTTCAACTTGATTACAGGGAAGTGCGAATGTGTTGTTTACGGACTTATTCCCTGATAAGTGTGGTGTATATTTGAGAGACTCAGGCGCGGTCTTAAACTTCCTAATATGACTCTGACTTGCTCCATGTGGTCCTGAGCAGACATATGTAATAGTCATAGGTGTCTCTGACCCCTTAACATGTGCCAAGCCAATATCCACAGTCACAACCCTTTCTTCAAAGGTACAAGATATATAGTGCTAAAATATCGAGGTGATGAGCATTGTATAAATTCCTAGACAGAAATTAAGCAGAGGTAGTAGAATTTTCACTGTACCCTTCACTTTTCACTGGTTATTTTGGCACTGCTTTCTTCTCCCATGGAACAGCAGTGAACCTTCTCTGTGGATGGTATATTGACACAAACTGGAATCATTGTCCCAGAGATAGAAAGCATCACCTCCAGGATAATGCAGTTATCTACCATCTTAAAACAATGCTTTAGATTTTTTTCATCAGGTTCTTTTCATATCTTATGTTCATCTAGATTGATTCGCTAGTGAAAATAAAAAGAAATAGATCCCCCTAAAACACCTTGCAAATACTTATTTAGGCTTTTGCTGTACATTTGTTATGGTACCATCCATCAAAAGCTAATCTCCCAATAAACTCAGACTGCATGTTACACTTTCTTCATTCATATGACCCTTGAGAGAGGAGGGAGAGCTTTGTAGGAGTGATAAAAATATTGTCTAGTTCCAGATCTTAAAGAACAGGATCTTACTGTTTTTATTTTGTCACTTTGATGCAAAAACGACACACAAGGAATGGATTCACCTCAAATAGCCCTAGAGCTGCTTTAAAGACTTGCCCTGTTGGTTTATTGCAGTAGCCTTATCGCAGGGGACCACAGTTTCTATTGCAATGCACTGATTCTCCCACAG
The DNA here is from genome assembly GCF_003597395.2 of Chelonoidis abingdonii. Taxonomy (NCBI): domain Eukaryota; kingdom Metazoa; phylum Chordata; order Testudines; family Testudinidae; genus Chelonoidis; species Chelonoidis abingdonii. The sequence continues at coordinate 190,287,667 of NC_133770.1, forward strand.
GTATTATGTCAAGGCACATTAATTTAAGCAGCTTTTGTCATATAAGGTTACAGTACAGACTCTATAGGTTCAGAATGATGGATGTGCCTCAGCAAGGTTCAGAGGTTTGTTTTGGGTTGGATAAGCACTTAGCTCAGATAAGTATCTAAACTTTTATCTGAACCTTTCTTTGCCAACAAAATTGGGCTGGAAACCTCCTGAAAAATGGGTTCTTTGTAAGCTTATCAGTGCTACTTCCTTCTGGAAATAAGGCATACATTTTGAATGGTGACAGTAATTAACCATTGGAACAATTTACTATAATGATGGATTCTTCATCACTGACAATTTTTAAATCAAGATTGGCTGTTTTTCTAGCAGATCTGATCTAGGAATTAGTTTGGGAAGGTTCTATGGCCTGTAATACAGAGGTGTCGGACTAGATGATCCCAGCGGTTTCTTCTGGCCTTGGAATCTATGAATCTATGAAAAAAGAAAGAACCCATCATCATGGCTGTTTATAGACCTGATCATGCAAACGGTGCATGATGCTTGTCATGAGCACAATCATAGTATGTGACTGTTGCAGGATGTATCCCTATGTTAGCAATAATAAGAAATAAGTTATAAAGAGGCAGACTATGATCTAGACTAGGCTTTGTAAACTGTTTCATCTCATGTAGCTTGTAAGCTCTTTAGGGCAAAGACTGTCTTTTAGTTCTGAGTTTGTACAGTATCTGGGGCTCCCAAGCACAAATAATAAATAGTATTCAGCAGTAACTTTCTTGCAATAATGATAAACTTGTAAATGAAGTTACTGGGTCAAGGAGAGAGAGAGGTTGATACTGAATTATATCGGTAAATAGGAAATTTTCTGGATATGTGGGTCGTTTAGCACCCAACACAATTCACAGGATATAAATGCATATCAGATATTTCATATTCTACGTTCTTCCTTGTTCCACATGCAATGTATGGAATATCAACATGAGTTTTAAAGCTGCTTTGATGTACCCACTTGAGTGATCTTAGCATTTTTGATGACTCACACTGTGTAAATGAACCCTATCATTTATTAAAAAAAGTGCTTACATAATAAGTGTTGTGATGTTTGACAGGATAAGAGAATTTTTGTGAAACTATTGCTATTAAATAGTGTCAGTAAATATGTTTGTAAAGTATTTCCTGCTGGCAGATTGGATAAAAATGCACAGAAATGTCTGCTGTATTGTTTTTCTTAAACATTATGGAACTTTGTCTAGTATCTATATCATAATTTTCCAAGTTGACATGAATGTAGCAATTTCCAGCAAAAGGCTCTGCCTAAGACTTTGGTTTCCAGTAATTGTTTTTTTGTTTGTTTTTAAATTAAAACAGTGTAAATAAAACCCCCAAGACATTATGGCTTTCTACAGGTCACTGACTTTTGTGCAAGTGAACAAGTATTTCAGTGACCCCAAAAGTGCTAGTCTTTCTGTATACTCACTTACCCTGTTTCCACTAATAAGATTACAGTGTGCCTACTAAGTGAATGGGGAAGATGGTGATGGTTTGAGTTACTTCTGATGACAAAATGCAACCATTCAGCAAATTACATGAATGCTGCTCAAAGGGCAGGGGTGGCGCCTGCGGACGGGGCAGTGCGCAAAGCCGCCTGGCTGTGCCTCCATGTAGGAAACAGAGGGGGGGACATGCTGCTGCTGCTGCTTCTGGGAGCAACTTGATGCAAGTGGCCCCTGGATCCTGTATCCCTGAGCCCCTCCCACACCCCAACCCCCTTTCCCACCCCTGATCCCCCTCCAACCCTCCGAACCCCTCGGTCCCATCCCGGAGCATACTCCTGCACCCCCAACCCCTCATCCTCAGCCCCACCCCAGAGCCTGCACCCCAGCCTGAGCCTCCCACCCCCACCCCAACTGCCCACCTCGTCCCGGAGCCCCCTCCTGCATCCTGAGCTCCTAATTCCTGGTCCCACCCCAGAGTCCCCACCCAGAGCCCTCGCCCCCTCCCACAGCCCAACCCCCAATTTCATGAGCATTCATGGCCCGCCATACAATTTCCATACCCAGATGTGACCCTCAGGCCAAAAAGTTTGCCCATCCCATCCTAGGAGATAGAGAAATGCATGGTAAAATTTTTTACCAATTGGTAGCCAGCCTATAGCTCATGTGGTAAAATGCCATTGTATTTCTTTTGCACTCCATAGAATTAGCCTCTGGGGACTTGAATAAATCAGAATAAAGAAAATGGGAGCAGGAAACGTGTCCCCTTTACCTAATGTAAAGACAGTTCATGTTGCTAGCCCCTGCCAGAAATAGATGTAGTTTGCAGTACATCAGGCATCATTGCTCATATTTTTTTCATTTCCTCTTCCCAGCTGAATAAATGAAAGGAAATGAAAAAATCACTACCATAAAAATGTATATTTTTCTGTATTTTCAGTTATGGAGGGATGTCTCTAAACACAAACCTAAAGCTCCGAGGAAGGTAGATATTGCTGAAATGTTGTCTGATAGTCATTTTAACTTTTAGATAAGACTTGCATAAAATCATGAGATATGAGTCAGTGTTTTGTGTTTACTTGTGAGTATGTTAAGCCAGTTTCTTTACATCTCTTTAAATAAATTTGTGATCTGTGGATACAATTCCCACTGGTTTCAAGATTTGGTGTTTGTTTGAACACAAACGCATGCCTGAATATGGATTTTCCAAATACCAGATGATGGCAGTTAAGAAATTCTGAATACGCCAACATATTTTTTTTTATATTAACAACATTTTGTGGATATTCAGTCTTGGCCTTGGGTTTAATTGAACATTGAGGGAAAATTTCAGTCATCTAATCTGTGCCTACAAAATTTGAAACTATGAATTAAATCTCTGATCTTGCAAACACTTGCGTGAGAGTAACTTTACAGACATGAGTAGTCCCAATTAGTTCAGTACGAGTAAGTATGTCTGTAAAGTTATTTATATGCCTATGTGTTCATAATATTGGGGTCTAAATGTATGCAAATATATAGATAAACATGAAATTACCCAGTTTGTATTTGGGCATTACCCTGGCTATTTGTGTCTATGCTGTCTTTCATTCATAATGCAAGTACTCATCTTTGGCAATATGCCCTAAATGATTGGGGAAATCCTTAACTTTCTGAAATTGAATGTAAACTTCAAAAAGGTGTGTCCTGTTCCCCGGCCACAACCCTTAGTAAAGTTGAGTTCCATTTGGAACTATTTTTGTGAAAGTAATCTTTATTGGAGAATTACCAAGTGCTGGAATACAGCCAGTTAAACCTAGAGAAAGAGAGAGTGTCTAATCGACATCCCTGACAGCTAGTAAAGTATAGTCCTCATTTTATAGATAGGAAAAGGGAGACACAGAGTACTTAAGGGACTCAGTCTTGTAAAGTCCGGGGTATTTCTGGCATGCACCACCCTCAACTTTCATTACTGACACAAAACTAGGTATCAGACAAAGTCCCTTCGGTACCTACATTTCGGCCATGGGGCAGGTGCACAACTGCCTAGGATGTGAAGCCACCACGCTGCTTGGCACCTAGCTCATGCATAAGCCCTGGTGAGACTCTCAATCTAGGCATTCCTTGGCTTAGCTCTCCAATGGCACCTGAACCAGTAGGTGTTCTCACAGCATAACTAATCTGCACGAAAGATAGCGAGGAGATGAGGATGCCTACCCCGTCTATACCCAATAGCCCAGTGGTTAGAGAGCTCACCATGTTCAAATCCCCATTCTGCCTGATCTGAAGCAGGGACTTGAACCCCCAGGTGAGTGCCCTAACTGCTGGACTATAGGGAATCTGGAGTAAAGGTTTCTGTTGAAGCTGTTTCACTTTGTGTGGCATACTTAAATAGTTATTGGAGCAGGGACTAGATCCCATGTTTGCCCCTTCCCAGGTGAGTACCTTAACCATCCGGCTATAGAGTCAGACTCTGTCTCTGTGGCCCAACAACTATTTAAATAGTCCATATAACAGCGTTCCCCAAACTTTTGCGGGTCACGCCCCCACTTATACCTGTCCATGCCTCCTGCACCTCTGGAACCAAGCTGGGAGTGGGGCTATAGCTCCAGGAGGTGGAGAGGGGAGACGTGGACAGGGGTAAGGGAGCTGAGGCTGGGGGTCAGGAGCAGGGCTGCAGCCAGGGGCAGAGAGTGAGAGCAGAGCCTCAGTCAGGGTGTGGTGGGAGCTGGTAGCTGGGTCCATGGCCAGATGCTACTCCACTCGCAACCGTGCCCCGGGCCAGGAGCAGAGCTGCTGCTAGCAGCCAAGGTTGGGGGCTGATACAGGGCCGGGAATGGAGCTATGCTGAGGCTGGGGATGAGCCTGATGGTGGGATTGGAGAAGAGCTGGGGGCGAGGAAGGACTGGGTGGCACTTCTTCCCCACCCCTGTGGGGGCTGGCCCCAGGCTCTGCCATGACCCCCTGAATGTTCCTCTTTGCCCCTCTAGGGGGCATGCCCCACACTTTGGGTACCTCCGCCATACAAAGTGGAACAGCTTCCTCCCATGAAATGTTCAGGTTTAGTTATTAGGAGTACTTTTAAAGTTGTAAGAATTTTGAATTCTCGCCTAAACCATTTAATATAACCTTCTAACAAAAGCTCTTAAAAACTAAAATTGACCTTTCCCTGAGCATCTGATTTTTGCTTCTAATATCAGGAGTGAAATCCTGACTCCATTGAATTCAGTGGGAGCTTTGTTATTGACTCACCTCACATATTTGCAGCCAATGACTTCCTCATTTTTACTGGTTGGTTCTTTCTCCTTTAACTTTAGGTAGCCATGTTGTGGAGATGGCCTGAAGACCTGGAGAGTAGAAAGTACATCCTACAGGCACTGTCTGTCCCAGGACATGGGAAGAACAGGTCTAATTTTGACTATGGTTGTGGGATTGCGAGTCTCTCTCTGACAGCTGTGATGACTCAGTAAGTTAACCAGATCTGTTTCAAATGTCCCCTTAGCTAAACAGCTGCAAATCCAGTCTACTTTTCAGTTGTTAAAATCCATTTTTGCTCACTTTTCCCTGCTTCTCCACCAAATTAAAAAGCTCCCAAAATCATACTAAACCAAGCTGCAATAAATCAGATGTTTGTGCTTTTTAAAAAATAAGTTATCCTTTACAACAGCAATTGTTTGAGGGAAGCTGAGAAGCTGCACTTTTGAAGCTGCTAACTTCTCCTTTTGGATGGCTACATCAAATCTCACTTAGTTTTTTGTAGAGTGAAGAAAGTTACAGTATTATTTTAACTCTATTCATATAACAGTCTAGAATTAGACATGTCTACTCTTTTTAGGCTAATTTCTACTGAATTCAAAGTTTGTGTGTGTCAGTAGCCATGCTACTTTGGGCTTTGATCTCAAGAGAAATTACAAGTTAGTTATCATGGAGACATCTCAACACATAGATAGGAGCTCTTGAGTTGGTGGTGATTCAATAGGTCATGCTCTTCCTCCTGAGCGTACTGAAAGTGCGACTAGAGATGTGTTGCCTTTTTTTTTCTTCTAATGAGATCTCAAACTGAAGTTCTAAGCATTTGTGATCAGTAAAGAACTTGTGGCATTGTTTTTACAACAAAAGGGATGTTACTTCCGCTATCCAGATGAAATTCCACTTTCAGCAACTACCTTCTGCCTACCCTGTTTTATCCATTTGCTACCTGTCCTTAACTGTTGTGTTGCTATAGCTGTAGACTGTTAAAACAGCTGCTGCACCCAACTGTAGTTTGCTGTATTTCAGTGGTGGATAAAGTGATGCTGCTTATAGCAGTTGTCATTAGTAACTGACTAGGATGAAGTTTGGTTTGTTCTGCTTCTCATTAAATAGCTGTAAAATGGGGATAATTATATAGCATACAAATGAAATATGAAGTTATAAAGAATTTAAAATATCCAGATATGTATGCAGTACATGCAGTTTAGATAAGCGATTATCATTACACCCACTGGAGAGATGGTTAAAGTGAGACATGGAGAAATTAATTGACTTGTCTAGCAAGGCATTGTAGTCTAATCAAATAAGTATGTGCCTAGTAACTATGAGCCCAGGTTCCAATCCTGGTTCTCAAGTTGATTTGCTGTGTGATCTTAGGCCCAAATTTTCCAAAATGCCTAATAATTTTAGGTGACTCAGTTTTTGGGTGCTCAACCTCAGCATGTCAAGTTGGGTGCCCAAAAATGGAAGCACCCAAAATTAGTGACGACAATTTGTCCCTTAACTTTTCTTAGCTTCTGCTTCCCTACTTGTACAATCCAGGTAATAGTAAACGTGTACTACTTAGCGCTGTTGTGAGGACTTAGTAATGTTTGGAAACTGGGAGAATTAGGATTGGAATGGAGGACCATCTTGCTTTCCAGTGCTGAGGTTAATCCTCTAGATTACATCCCTTTAATTTTAGGGGTGGGATGTGAGAGGAGGGAATTAGGACAGCCTATGTTGTGCATCAGTAAGTGGAGATGGAGACCCAAAAGGAGAAGCTCCAGTTGCTAAAGATTTAAGGCATAGCAACCATTTTTTCTGCACTGATTCAACTCCACATATTGATGCATTTTGGTTTTAGTAATATTTTTATTTGTATTTGCTTGATTTGGTTATCACTGAGATGCCAGTAGCTGAGATAAGTAAACAGTACAATGTATTACTACAGTACAAGGGATTTATGATAAAAGTTTTTAAACATTGAGATAAACAACACTATTGGAAATAATGCAAACATGCACAAACGTTATTGATGATCTTTATACAGCAAAATGTAATTTCTCAAAAGGTTTGCAACAAAAAATGGCAAAGCAACAAGAAAGTCTCTGTGAACGATTTAGTGATATCATTTCAGAGAGAGATGGGCCTAGTGAATACTTAACAGTTGCTATCATGGATAAGGCGACATTTTAACAGCTTCAGGTAGTTGTCAATTTTGTGGGAATCCCTACGCAGGCAGTGCAGCAGACTGTAAAAGGCAAAGAGACGGGAGTCCTCATCTGCCATTTGCAGGGATGGGAGACCTGACCACCTAGAGTAGACTTCATTTTCTATATCACCAGGATGAACCTAATCAAAAGGAAACAAAGTAATAGTATTTCATTGACAGGACTACTAGGCTAAGCTATCAAAGCTAGGAAATCAGACAGGAGAGCTCTAGGTAAAGCACCAAAGAGCCAAGTAATGTATGCTGTCTAATTGATTAAAGCTTATAAAACTCTGGTTTACATTATGGTCCCAAAGATCTTGTGGGCATGACACATCCTAATGTATAAAACATTAAATCTGTACCTTAAAATAATGCTACATTATATTTCTGTGTGTGTCTATATGATTTTGTTATCAGTCTTTAACTGAAAGTTTGCTCTTATGCAGTATGTACAGTGCTTACCTGCTCTAATGCCTGATGGAATCTGGTTTCATAACAAAGCCATTCCTTCCATCGTGTGCAGCTCTGCCAGTGGCATTGCCTACTGATTCAATCTGCCTTTAAGTTTTCCTGGGCAGGTGGATGGATCTGCTCTTGGGATTTCTTTACATATACCCCGACCCAGCTTTGTCTCAGCCCTTCTCTGAGACAAAGACTCTTGTATGGACAGCCTCAGGAGTATATTAAAGACAGAGACTGACATCAAGAGTGCTTCTTCATATAAATATCCACGGCTACAAAGCAAATACTGGGGTCCAGTACAACAAGAGGGGAAAACCATAAGTGATACAGTGAAATCTGATAGAAGATTGAGTAAAAACTCATGTAGTCAGTGAGCATCTAAAATAAAGATTGGTTAAACTCTCCTCATTTGGAAGAGGCTTTCATCCATTTTCTCTTGTCGAGAAAAACTATACCTAATAGCAGGAAGATCACCTGTTCCTATCACCACTTGTGAAGCTGATTCATCCCTCCTGTGAAAACCAGCGGGGAACAAATACAAACCAAGACTGCCTATGGCTGTCTCTGGACAAGCGATTGGCCACACTGCAATAGTCTTGCCAGTGGACAAGAAACCATGACTTGACACTACTGATCTTTCCAACCTGATCTCTAAATCTGTTCCTAGAATGAGACCATGTAAGAAAACAATTCTAGCAGCACCTGATTTCCACTGTTATCTTGGACCCCTTCCTGCAGGTTTTACACATGGATGTGGATGGAGATGTCTTGGCTTTAATTGGTAGATGCAGTAGTGGTCATGAACAAAGTCAGGTTGCTGTCTAAACAGACTCCAAACTGAGAGAATAAGACCATGTTTTGTGTGTGCTCTAGTAGAAGTTGGTGAATACGGTGAGCACTTCTTAAGGGTGTCCAGCTGTTTAGAACTTGACCAAAGCCAGTGACATCTGAAACTTTGTAAAGTCCAGTTCAGCTACTGATTGATTTATGGGATCTGTCAGAGGCACCATTAAACATAAACAAACTTGAGCTGTTGTTAGTCAGGAAAGCTTTCAATCAGTTACTCATAACTCAAAAAAAATTCCGTCAGACAACAGCTATGTTGTCTAGCCTTACCAAACTAAGTGGGGGAGGGACTTTCTCATAATGCTCAGCAACCAGATCCAAGACAGAGAGAAGGACACCTCCGCAATGAAAAATTCCATATTTATTGTCAGGGAATTCTTACGAAATGCAAGACTTCAAGAAGAGACTCTTAAACACCTCTTTTCCTGTTTGGAAAATTGTAAGCAATACTATATAAATTACTTACAAAATATCTATATTTTTAAATTATTATTAAGGTTGCAAAGTCAAGCACTCCAAAGTAAGGAAATGCCAGAATTAAAGGTCCCTTCTTGTGTGTGTGGATTATGATACAGTCTTTAATTATAGGATCATAAATTACTTTTTCCACAAAGTACCTGCCTCATTCAGTGCACAGGATGGACACCACTCAGTGAACCACTATTCAATATTTTATTTTTTCCTCATTGCTCTAATGTGTGACCTAGGCCTTATTTATTGCACACTATTCAAATCCTGCTGTGAAGAATGAAATATTATTTCCTCATGGTATCTGAGTGTTTCACAAACATTAATGAATTTATTTAATATTGATTTTGTTAATATCCCGCTTTATGGGTGGGGAACTGAGGAACAGAGAGATTAAAGTAAAAAGTATCCACTAAATATGGGTGCTAATCCTCCAGTTCAAAAGGAAATATATTCTATGGCTGTGTTATACAAGAGGTCTGACTGGATGATCACAATGGTCCTTTCTGGCCTTGGAATCTGTGAATGTGTGAGACCTCTAGGACCTGATTTCTCAGAGTAAATAAGCAGGGACCCCTTCAGACAACAGCCTCTTTGTTTATCCAACCCTGATTCATCCCAAGAACAAGTCCAATGTGTGCACAGGGGCTGAATTAAGGTTGCACAGGCTATCTTCATCGGTCATTTCCTAACTTCTGAGAACTTTATTTTGCAACCTTAATAATGTCCTTTTAATGCAGTTTTTGTGAGTGTAATTTCCTAGGTTTTTTAAAAATAAACTGAAAAAACAGAAATTCCCTCATGCGACATCATATTGACACCCACATAGGACATTTGCAGAGTTGGAATCTTTAGATTCCCTACAGAGACCCCTGCCACTTGAGCCAATGGAGTAAATGATGGCAGTAGTAGGTTGTCATCCTCTATGTGAACCTATACTATAAGGGGATGAAACTCTCTGCCAGAGGGTTTCACAGATATTTGCTCTCAGGAGAGGAATGGTTAGATTCAGGGATCTTGAATTCCTTTCCAGGCTTTGGAGAGATGTGTTCTCTAGTGGCCACAAAGTCTTCTACCTGTTTTCCCCAAGCTTGACTCCTTCTGCTCTTTCCTGTCTAGCCTGTCGGAGTCTCATTTCTCCTCATGTAGCCAGTCCTAGTGTCCCTTACTCAGGCTTCTCATTCCAGTCCAAGTTCCCTGCTCTTCGCTTCTTATCCAATTTCTCTCTCTTCCTCCAAGGCTTCCAGTCAGCCCCACACATCCTGTCCACTCTGGCTCCCAGTCAGTTTCCTCTGGATCTTCATCCAATCTCAGCATTCACCCACTCATTTCCCAATCCTGGTGTTCTTGCCCAGCCAATCCCAGTCTGTTCCCAAAACTCCCAGTCCCAGTTCTCTCCCCTATGCCAACTCTCCCAGTCTTCACTCCCTAGGCTCCTTGTCTCAATCTACTCTCCCAGCCCCACCAGTTCTGGATTTTGTTCTCTCTACATTTGATTAAGGTAGCTTCTTCTTCCATTTTGCCTGGGGCAAGCATGAGGAGCACTGAGTGCACAGGAAAGACAGACTCACTGCTCTCAGTTCTGGTCCTGGATCCAGACTCATCACAGCCTGGAGCAGCCAAGAACATCAATTGCAGGGAAAGTCCTTCTTGGGCCCCTGAAGCCCCAGGCTAGAGCACACTCAGTTCAGATGGAATGTTTGGGGAATTAAGCTGTAAAGCTGTAACAACTCTCTACTGAGCATGTGTGAACTGCAAATTTTCAAAGGCTTATCTCTTGGATCAATTTGAGTGAATCTTCAGGTGGAGGCAAAGGCCACCCACCTGTCAAATTTCAAGTTGCTACTTCAAAGTATGAGGCCACCTAGAATATTTTTTCCTAGCTTTGTTCTTGGAAATGACTCAGCCATTTTGGCTGAATTTTTCCAAATAATTCAGCCTGAGGCAGACACCCAGCATGGGAAATTTCAGCCCAAATAGGTAGTTTGGTAAAGTTATAAGCAACTGGAAACAGGGTCTTATAATGGGAAATGTTGGGTACCTTAATACTAGTTGGTGCTATCATCTCTAGTACATATATGGTCTCTGCACTTCTGCATCACAGTCATTCCATTACTAGAGTAAAGCCTCTTGCATAGTGGAAACTTTTGCCAGGAGGCATCATTAGGGGTGGCATAATCTTAAAGATACAAGTGAAAACCTATTTGTGGAGGAAAAAAGTTCTCCTTACCCTCTAATAAACAGAATGATTTGTTCTTAAAATTAAAAGTAATCTGACTTTCTAGCCTCTTTAGAGAAATATAAAGATAATTAAAAATTAGGCAAAGGATATTAACACAGCATCCACAAACCACCTCACAAGGTTAAGACAGCACACATTTCAAAGATTAATCATTGAGTCTGAAAGGAAGCATGCTAGCATCTAGTTATAATAGTTCTGCTTGTCAGTGTTGTAGCATATGTTGGACGTAGCGGGATCTTTTTGTGTCAACTGTTTGTTTATAAAAGGTGATCCCTTCCTTCTGTCTAAACATAGACACCAAAACTGTAGTGCAATAAAAGCATATAGTTTCTTAGTGGCCAAAAGGGAAGGAATTCAGGCATTGCTTCTTTAATGGGCAACATTGTGGGCCAGATTCTCAGTTACAATTCAGCCTCTCGTTATTGCCTCTTTTGTGATGCAACACCGGCAGACCCAGTTCCTGCTCCAGCTGCACCCTATCCTGGTGTAGGGATGTGTTCAGGAAGGATGGAAGCTAAGCTATTCCATGCCAGTCTTCAGGTGGCATAAGGTCCCTTTAGGGACAGCACATGTTTGGAATCAGAGCAGATGAGTCCTGAGAATCCCTCCCCCTCCATCTCCATCACTCTCCTGCTCTAACAGAGTGAGCCTACTCCTGTATGTGGCTTCCAGGGAGCTTTGAACTAGGATATCAAGGCCCTAATGCTCACCTACCTGTCCAGCTATTTTCTCCATTCCTTCTAGAAGGCGCTTGTTTTGTTCCTCAATCTCTACAGCCTTCCAGAGGATGGTATCTGGAGCTTCTTTGATACTTTGCACTTCAGAGACCAGGTGGAGCAGGGGATCATTCCAGGAGCGCAGTACTCTGAGCACTAAATTCAGTAGGTCTTCATGCTATTCATTAACATTAAGAAGATGCAGTTAAAGCAAGAAGACTGTATGAAGGTAGCATGAGGAGGCAGTGCTGTATTCAGGTTAGAGCAGTGGTCTATGACTGAGGGAACCTGGATTTTATTTCTGTCACTGATTTGCAGTGTACCCTTCGGCACATCACTTGTCTTATCCATATATTTCAGTTCACCCCTCTGCAAATGGTGTATTCATGTACTTACAATCAGTTATTATTAATAATGTGTTAAAAGAGAATTGGATGAATGGTGATAAAACACTGTAAGTACAAAATATCACCAAAATTGTCTCCACAGTATATTGTATAGTGAGAGTGACTAGGTTTAGCTTCTGTGAATGGAATTGCATTTAATTTGATAATTAGCCAATTTTAATGAGACAGATTTAGATGTCTGGTGGGATCTGAAAAAAAATCTCAGCACCGAATGGAAGATTCACTCTGGGGTAGGCCACTTATGGCCTTTTATAAAGGATTTCTACTGTCTACAGAGGATAGTAAACATACCCTGCCATCTTTCTCATCCCCTTTGAAGAGTTTTGCTTCCAGAGAAAGCTCTTCTCTTTAGAAACTTTCACTGCTTGGGGTTAGGTGGAAGCTCAAAAAGCTTTTGCTCTTTTGGGGATGCTCCTAACCGTTCTGCAGCACTAGAAACCTTTTAAAGTTGACACATGGGACTTATATTCTGCATCGGCTCCTGTGCTAAAAGAAAGAGAATTTGTAACCCTATTGCATAATAGTCTAAAAGGAGGATCTTGGGACTGCAAAACTCGAACTCGTGTGCAGCTGGGAAAACATCAGACTCTGGCGTAACTCTTTGGTGACTAAGCTTGCACACTGTCCTTTCCAAAGCATTTCCAAGGGCTAAAAGAAGGTGGACATATACATCTCTGTGTACGGCTGCCATCATAAAATGGAGAAAACAGACTTTAATGTGGCAATATCCAACATGACTCTCTTTACAAGTTGTTTGATTGTTACAATTACCTTGTGTTGTTAAAGTCTCTATATCTGAGTGATGATGTGGCCACTTCTTATCTAGTGGCTATTGCATGGTTATCTATTGAGAGTCTGTCAACTGCTACAGTAACTATAGAGCCAATAGCGTAGTGCCTACTGTATTTATGCATCTCTTTGACTACTGATGCCCCCTTTGCTCCTTCCCATACCTTTTATTATTATCATGTTTAATTATTATCAAGTTGTATTAAAGTAATGCCCAAAGGCTCCAATGAGAGTTCTGTACAGATATAAAGAAAGACTTGGCCTCTGCTCCAGAGAGTTTATAATGTAATTTGAAACAATATGCAGTAACTGAATGTAACATACAAAGAGAGGGAGACTGAGAGCAACAGGAATAAGATTGTTTCTTTTATAGTACATATATTGAAACTGAATATCTGTAAGAATTTTCATTAGTATTTGACATTTTCTACTTTTCTTTTCCTTGCGTTTGATTTTGAATCAACTGTTTCATCTCTTTCAACTAGCTGTGACCTATCCATCTCTAAATTCACTATTGCCTCTTTCTCCTCCTTTCATTCTGAAATACGTTAAAAATGAGTCTCACGTGAATCTGCTGAGCTTGCTCCTTGTCTTCAGGAGTGGTTAGGGAGGAAGTGTGGCAGCCATTAATGGCCTTTGTAATAAATCCCCGGCCTTGAGCATAGCGCTCATCCTGTGGATCAACAACAACATGCATTTATGAAATAAATAGATGTCATGGCTCAGATATTCTAAAGGAAATTAAGTGAGTATTGTTCCTTTGGTTTCATCTCTGTATGTGCTGTGTTTGTCCAGCCACTATACAGACAAGTCGTTGGGATTAGATTCCTTTATTTGAGTTGATATGACCTAAAACTGTGGAAGGAAAATACTTTCTGGGATTAGAGTCCTGCATAGAATCTGTTTAGAAGGGATAGTTCCTATATTTTAGCATAGTGGTTCTTACAACTCTTCCTGGTGGTCTGAAAAACTAAATCATTTTGAGAATCAAGTAGTAGGGGATTTGGAGATCTAGGGGGTAAGATATGTGTGAGGAGAATCTTTCTTATAAAGTGGTCCACAGAATGAACTATGGGGATATCTTTTTTCTACCTTACAATTTAAAGTTGTTTAAATATATTGTAATAGGAATGTCAGTTTTCTCAAATATTCCAGATGTAACTGGCCTATAGCTTGCTTATGGCTCTTTATAACAGTAGAGCTATATCCTTCCAAAAGAATAATCTTGTTCAGAATATTTCACTGGAGATAATGTTTCTACTTCCTCCTTTCCCTCCCAAACTGCCTTATTAATAATTTTCAAATATTGGCACCTATACAACTGCCATCAAATTTTATATCAAGCATGTATAAACTCAGCAGTCAGTGACTGAAAGCCTGCAAATCACTGAGTCTAGAAGGAATAGAGTAACTTGATGTCTTTGATATCTGAGTTTGTATTGAGTTAGTCCAGATCCAATCTTTCCAAAAAAAGGGCCAGTTTAATGAGACCTGTTACAGTTTACTTATGTCCTAGGAAAATGTTTAATGTTCTTTGTAGAAAACTAAAGGTTCAGTCCTATGGGAAAAAAAAGTATATGATCGTGTAAAATTAAAGACTGCATCGTAATAAGGCTTAGCAGAATTCGATTTTTCTTTTTTTATAATTTAAGTGGATAATATCTATGGCTATTTTGAAACATTTTATTAGCTATTTAATAGTTGTGGGAAATGAATAGATCAGATGATGAGGGGGGCCAGACAATAATTGTTTAATGACAGTAGATGCTGAGATTCAAAAAGTTAAAGCTTTATAATTGTTAAAACACAAATTATCAGCACCACATATCAAATATAGAAACTAAATATCCTTAAAGCAAACTCTAAGTTCTCAAGCAGCATGTTTCTTACTTTGTCTATCTGTACCATTTTGATTATTATCGATGGAAATGTTCGTTGGTTTCTGTGTATGGTGAAATCCACAACGTACTGACATTTAATCCTTCCAAACTCAATCCTCATGTGTATGATAAGGGTGATGAATTAAGGTTGAAAAGGCAACCTTCATTCTGGTATTTCAAAACTTTTGAGTACTCGAGTTTTCAACCTTAATGTTCCTTTAATGTAGTTTATTGTGCAATTTCAGAGGTCTTTTTGAAAAGCAAACTGGAAGAACAGAAATTCCTCCATGTGGCACCTTATTGACACCCACTTGATTCATCAGCAGCGTCAGAACTTTTAGCTCCACCAAGGAGCAGTGCCAGAGTTTCTGGCACCATAGGCAGAATTCGGGGGGCGGTGGCATGGGGCGCGCGGGAGCTTCCAATTCCGCTCCCATCACGCTGCCGAAGAAGGACCCTCTGCCGAAATGCTGCAGGCGACAGTGGCAGTAATTGAGCTGCTCAACTGCCTGCCGCTGTTTTCCACGGAAGGTCGGCAGAAGCTCCCGTGTGCCCTGTGGGGAGCACACAAAATGCCCCCCCAAATCCTGGTGCCCTAGGCGACTGCCTAGAGTCACCTAATGGAAGTGCCGGCCCTGGCTCCACCACACAGACATCTGCCACTGGACCTAGTGGAGTAACTCATAGCAGTTGTAGGTTATTTCTGTGTGGACCAGCGCTGGAGGGGAATGACAGACATTGCCAGTGGGTTTCACAAATATTTGCTGACTGCAGAGATGTGATGAGACTCAGGAATCTTAAGTTCCATTCCAGACTCTGGAGGGAAGCGTGCTGTCATGGACACAGACACTACTAACTCTGTTTCCCCAAGCCTGAATCATTTCATATTGCTAAGCTCCACTGTGTTTTTTTTTTTTTTTTTTTTAAGTATTGTACTGCAGTCCTGTCAAGTCTCACTCATAAAAGGCTGAGTACTTACAAATTCGTTGAACATTTCTGAGGAGAGGGAATGGATGTGGTGTGAGAGTTTAACTGCACGGTCAAAAAGATTCCCAGGGAGACCTGACAACCAACAGACCCACTGGGACAGATTGGCAATGAGGTCACACCTTTCTTTGACAGGAACATGTTAGATACCAGCAGAACACCCAGCAGCACACCTGTTCAGGTTTAAAACAAAATGCAGATATATAGATTTAAAGGTTCTGTATAGCAGAAACTATCACATTTTTTAGGCAAACACTCTGTCATTCTCTCCTGTCTCTTCCACTGACTGCTTCTAGCAGCAATGTGGGAAAGAAACCAGCGCTCCACTTTGTAAATATAAATACATAATTATATTTTCATAGATACGTAGTTGGAAAATAGTGCTCCGTTTTTTTTCTCCCAGCCCTCCACAAATGTGATTTTTCCTTTGCAAATGTTTGCAGTTTTTTAAATTATTTTGAGGAGGGCAGTTATATCACTCTGTAAAAATTCTGATTGTCGTGGGAATTCCCTCAAAAGATTTCCAGCAGCCTTGCTGTTTAGCATTGAGTTAACCCTAAGTGCCTCCTGCTAACAAACCCATAGTGTACTTCAGAGTATGTTACACTACGGGATATTACCGATTTTACAAGAAACGTTTTTTTAAACAGATTCTATAAGTCGAGTCCGGGGCAACATAAGCACATTAATCGGCGGTGTGCGATCCATGTACCAAGGCTAGCGTCGATTTCCGGAGCGTTGCACTGTGGGTAGCTTCCTGTAGCTATCCGATAGTTCCTCAGTCTCCCCACCATTGGATTCTGGGTTGAGATTCCAAAGCATGATGGGGCAAAACAGTGTCGTGGGTGATCTGGGTAAATGTTGTCACTCAATCCTTCCTCCGTAAAAGCAATGGCAGACAATCATTTCGTGCCCTTTTTCACCTGGATTGCCCTGGCAGATGCCACAGCATGGCAACCATGGAGCTGTTGCCTTTTGTCACTGTCACGTAGTGTACTGGATGCTGCTGACAAGGCGGTACATGCAATGCTACACAGCAGCATCTCATTTGCCTTTGCAGGTACGGAGACAATTACATCCCTAACTTGCACGCGATCTTGCCATTGTAAATTGGCGATGAGATGATGGTTATCGTGCATTTTTGCACCGTTTGCCATTTGAAATTGGCGATGATGGTTTATCAATCCTTTGTGTGCCATCTGCTGCTGTCATGGGGTGCTCCTGGCTGGCTCACTGAGGTCGCTTGGGGGCGCATGGACAAAAATGGAATGACTTCCCGGTCATTCCTTCTTATGTTTTGACTAAAAAATAGAGTTAAGTCCTGCCTAGAATTGGGCACGTGTAACTAGAGAACCAGAGAGCAAGCCGCTCCTATTTTCAAGGACGCCCAGAGACCCACAGAGATATTATGATTGCATGCTATTCAGGGGGTGCTTCCCCCCCCAACCTCTGGTCCCTACCGTGGCAGTGCCCCCATTTGTGTGATTGAACGTATAAAAGAATGCAGATAAGAAACATGACTTTGGGTATGGGCTACACTGCAACTTCAAAGCGGTTTGGTCCGCACGTACTCCAACACTCTATGGGTGGCTTTACAATGCTGTATTTGCAGCGGCTCAGGGGTGTTTTTTTTCAACCCCTGAGCCCGAAGTTGCAGCGCTGTAAAGCGCCAGTTAGCCATGGGCCTTTTCAAGTGAGATAAAATGAGGGGGAGGCAGCCTCCCAGCGCTGCAGTCCAGGCAGACATTAAAGAGTGGTGGGGAGAGGAGCGCAGCCTCCAGATGCTATGATTAGTCCAGGCAGTACAGAATCTTTTTTTAGACAGAAAGGGGGGGGTGAGGAGCTCAGCCCCCAGCTGCTATGATGAGGAGGGTTACAAGCTGTTGTACATCTGCGGGAATGACCAAGGAGAGTCATTCTTTTACCCAGCGCCTCAGCCAACCTCACCAAAAGGCCAGCCAGGAGCACTCAGTGCTGATGATGACGATGGATACCAGTCATTTTGCACTGTCTGCCACCGGGAGGGGATGCTGGTGTTCAGCGCGACAGCACCCTGTCTGCCAGTGGCATTGCATAGACATAGGGTGACATGAAAAAGGCGAGAAACGATTGTTTCCCTTTTCTTTCGGGGGCGGGAGGGAAGGATGGTAAATCTCTACACATTCCCTGAAACACCTGGGAAATGTTTTTGACCCTTCAGGCATTGGGCGGCTCAGCCAAGAAGCAAATGCTTTCGGAAGGACTGCGGGACTGTGGAATAGCGGAGTCTCGTACCCCTCCTCCCTCCATGAGGCGGCCATTTGATTCTTTGGCTTTCTTTATGCTTGTCACTGTGGCTAAGCTTCTGCTGTGGCCTCTGTCTATCATAAGCCTGGAGATTTTCAAAGCTTTGTCATTCAATCTTCTGTACGGAGCTCAGATAGACAGATTGTCTCCCCGTACAGTGATCGATCAAGTATCTCCTGTACCAGTCGAGCTTGGACTCTTTTTGATTTGGAACTGCACGCCACCCGTTGCTGATTCAGACTCCACCCTGGGCAAACTAGGAAATTGACAATTTAAACGTTTGCGGGGCTTTTCCTGTCTACCTGGCCAGTGCATCCAAGTTCAGATTGCTTTCCAGAGCGGTCACAATGGTGCACTGTGGGATACCGCCCGGAGGCCAATACCATCGATTTGCGACCACACTAACCCTAATCCGACATGGCAATATTGATTTCAGTGCTACTCCCCTCGTCGGGGAGGAGTACAGAAATTGGTTTAAAGAGCCCTTTATATTGATATAAAGGGCTTCGTTGTGTGGACAGGTGCAGGGTTAATTCGGTTTAACACTGCTAAATTCGGTTTAAACACATAGTGTAGACCAGGCCTCAATGCTTTCCGATCTTTTGAAGCTTTTACAAAGGACTTCTGAATGTCTTACAGACAAAACAGTTCCAGTAAAACTTTTAACATGAACTTGACAGAATCAGTTTTCTACCAGTGAAATAAAATATGCGCAGAAGTACAGTGAAATCTTTAAAAAAATAATACCTGATAAATGAATACATTGGTTCAAATATTAGTATCCCATGCAGCTAGAGGTAGAATGCACCAGAAAAATGACTTGATAAATATACTGTTATATCAAATGTGTATTCATTTTATGTGTGCCAAACTAAAATATACCCAATAAAACAGAGAACCCCCTTTATATCATCTGTTAAAGGAATTTCATGTAGTTCAGCAAGTTTCTCTCTGGCGCTGAACTAAAAAAAAAAATCATTTTATCTACATAAGCATTGTGGGGGGAGGGATAGCTCAGTGGTTTAAGCACTGGCCTGCTAAATCCAGGGTTGTGAGTTCAATACTTGAAGGGACCATTTAGGGAGCTGGGGCACACAACAAAACAAAACCAACAACCTGTCAGGGACAGTACTTGGTCCTGCTAATGAAGGCAGGGGACCGGACTTGATGACCTTTTAAGGTCCCTTCCAGCTCTGTGAGATAGGTATATCTCCATAATGCACAAACCCCATAAACAATGTGTACTCAAAATGCTGCAGAAAGAGGAGTGTGCTAGGAAAGAATCAGATGGTGAAGGAAAATTAAGAGATTGGGCTTAGGTTACAGGGCCATTCACTTGTAAATCCCTAGTTTGATTCTGGACAATGTCAGTAACAACTGAAAGTCATTGCTTTCTGACAGCTATTCAGTGGTTTTTGTGAAATAAATAGGCATTTGGGTGTGCCAGTGTCACATCCTAAATCAATTATAATTGACATTAAACAGTACTCCTTTTAGTCTGAGGCCAGTACAGTCCTATATTGGTATAATTACATTGCTCAGGGATGTGAGAAATCCAACTCTCAAGAAGGTGGATTAACTATGCCAATGGGAGAAGCTCTCCTGTCAGTATAGTAGCATATTCACTAAGGCCATCTACACTGCCACTTGCAGTGCTACAACTTTTGTTGTTCCAGGGTGTGAAAAAACACCACCCTGAGTAACAAAAGTATTAGCGCTGAAAAGCACCATTATAGACAGCACTTTACCGCTGTTCAGGGTGGGGGCGTTTTATTGCTGGGAGAGCTTTCCCCTGGCGATAAAGTGTGTCTACACTGCTGATGTCACAGCGCTGGGTAATGTAGACACCCTTTAAAACACTACAGCAGCGCAGCTGCACTGTACATGAAGACAAGCCCTCGGAGAGGCCAACAGATAAAGGACTGAATAGATATAGGGACCAAACTACTTTCTCACTCCTAGGAATAGACTCTCCACGTAGAGCTGGAGGAAGCTTGCACTGATGCTGCCTGTACTGTATCTGTTGTATGGCTAAAGAGAAGACTTCAGTCTACAGACCTGTCACTCCAACACCTTTCTTCATTCCGTACCAAATTCACTCTAAGTTAAAGGAAGCGCGTGCGCACACACACACACAGACAGACACACACGCACACACACACACAAAATATCAAAAAGCCAATGGCAAGAGACTTACCTTTCAATGAAGCCCCCTTGCTCATGGTAGTGAGCATGTGTGACAACTTTCTTCACCAGAAAGACGCGTGAAGTTCTTATTCTCATCTTCTGTGGGTGCCAGCTTTATATACCCTCCAGGGGCCATGATGAATGTATTCAGCAGGTTGTTTCCCATGCTTCCTCATCATTGAGTTTACATTCTGAATTACAAACATCAAAATGCTCCTCCATTTCATATTCATATTCAGCGTGACTTTGTGGCTTGGGGGAGGGAATTTGATAAGTTTGGCTGTGAGATCTTAGAGTGGACTGGAGTAGTACACTGATGGTCAGAATGAGAGAGCAGACATATTCTGCTCTTAGGTGCAAATCCCACTGATCTCTGTGGGAGTCTAGTTTAGGCCAGAGTGTTCTAGTTAGCAAGTTGGGAAAGATATCCTCAACTTTTACTGTCTTATCGATAGCTCCCTCTTTACGTCAGCAGGACATATTATTTTCATTAGTTATAATTATGGGTAACTGTGTAAGGGAAACAGTATCTTGCAAAGTCAACATTACAAACCTTGAGAGAGAAATGACACAAATTGCACTGAAATCTGCCAAAAGAGAGGAAATAGAGGCTCCTCCAAATAAGATGCATCATCTATAAAACTAGTATGTTGAAGACTCAGCATGATAGGAACGCAGCTCAGTTCAGGAAAGAGAAAGACTAGGGAGCCTGAATTTGAATCCAAAGTATTAGATCTTTAAATAGTAACCAAGAAGTATTGTTTTGTCCTGAATCTGAAAGGTGCTGAGAGTGAAGAGTGCAATTCTTTTACGCACATTTAAATAATAATAATAATAATAATAATAAAACAGTATAAAACATACATGTTTGCTGCTTACTTAAGTATTATCTATTAATGGAAACCTGATAAAAGATGAGATTTTTAGTGTAGATGAAAGTTACGTTTTTAAAAAATCTACGTATCCACTTTATGGAAAGTGGTGGTTGTTCTAATCAACAGGATGTATAATTTGTTTCTAGGTCTGACATTTCTCTGATAATCTACTAGCTACCCAGCTGGTCAGCTCTAGCAGGCCCCATGTTATTGTGTGAGGCCCATCTGTATGAATGTATTAGCAAGTGCTTAATCTCTCATCTGTTCCTCAGATCCATTTACGTATGGAAAAAACTTTCCAAATTAAATGATTATTATGAATAAGGAATTAATTTTTAATGAATATCTTACCTTCAGATAACCCAGTCAATACCCATGTAATGGGCATATATGGAACCCTGAATTCTTTTGTTTTGTAACTGTGGATGTAAAGGGTGAAAATTAAAAACATGGGAGAGGAGAGTTATAGAGGGTAAACTATGAGATGCAGGGGTCGAGAAACAGTATCCAATTAGAAATGCATCAGCAACAGGCTGTAATTACCAACAGGATGTTGCTCAGGATTGGATCAATTATTAGAATAGTATCTGCTTAAACTCATAAGGGAATCAAATGAAGACTAGGCTTGGTTTGAGATCTGAGGCACAGGAAAGCAAGTCAGAAGAACTGGCCTCTGCCCTCAGCCCTTTGTCCCACAGACGTCCGGTTGGAGCTTGGGCAAGTCATGTGTTAACCTCTGTGTGTCAGTCTGATATACTTACCTACCTAACGGGTATTTTTGAGTTCTAGTTCATAATATTTGGAATCCTCAGATGCAAACCACCAAAGAAGCACAAAATAGTCTTCACATTTTGTTGACATCTGCATTAGGAATTATTGACGGCTTGTCTTCACTACCAGGGAGATAAACACTGCTGCAGTCGATGTGGTGGGTTTTGATTTAGCAGGTCTAGTGAAGACACGCTAAACTGACAGCAGAGTGCTCTCTGATTGACTCTGGTACTCCACCAGAATGAGAAGAATTTAGGTAAGTAAACAGGAGAGCATCTCCCATCAATGCAGTGCAATGAAGACACCGCGGTAAGTCGACCTAAGCAACATCGACACCAGTTACGTTATTCACATAGCTGGAGTAGTGTAACTTAGGTTGACTTAGCCCCGTAGTGTAGACAAGGCCTTAGAACTAGGACTGAGGATTCTGTGCTTTTCTATTGCTCCTTCCTCCCAAGATCTCCAAGTGAGTTACAAACACAAATGGATTAAACTTCAAAACAATCTGAATAGGCAAAGGAAGAGAAGAAACACACCTTTGAGAGAGGTAAACGTAAAGGTGAAATCCCCTTTAACAGATGTAACTGTTGATAGAGAGAGAGCTGTTAGGTGGCTTGTCCTAGGTCTCACAGGAAGTCTGTGGCACAGCTGAGAGAGAACCAAGACCTCTTGATTCCCAGACCTCTGCCTTAAGTAAAGACTTCCTCGCTGACCTTATCATAAATCTAAAAGAAAGGGGAGATATAATAATGAGGTAGAGACAAAGAAAGAAAAGAAATAAGTCAACGGGGTAATATTCTTTAAAACTATAACAATTTGCATTAAAAACAGTGAGAATCAAATATTATGTATAGCTGTATATTATGTTTATGTTAGTAGAAAAAAGGAAAGCCATGACTGGCAAGAAGATCATACAATACAATGCTATATTCATAATAGTGTCATTTTTTTACTTAAGATAAATATATCAGAGATAAAAAGTAGGATTTTTCTCAGAGATAAGAATGATTCTACCTCTACAAGTTCACACCATTCTATGCCTTTCTTAGGCTCTCTGAAATGTGAAAAGTATGTTGCATAGTTGATATATATCTGAAATAGGGCTTTTCATAGGAAAGAAAATAGGTATTACCCTGTAGCTATCCCTGTTGGATACACGCTTTTAACAATCTGAACCTGAAGACTGGATAATGTATCTTGATTTTGCCATACAGTGAGCTGGAAGTGCATTTATCTGGTAGAAAAGAACACAACTGATACAAGCAGCAGAGAATCCTGTGGCACCTTATAGACTAACAGACGTTTTGGAGCGTGAGCTTTCGTGGGTGAATACCCACTTCGTCAGCGCCAGGTAGTGGAATTTCCAGGGGAGGTATATATACTGCTAGCAAGCAAGCTAGAGTAACGAGGTTCGTTCATCAGGGAGGGTGAGGCCCTTTCTACAGTAGAGGTGTGAAACCAAGGGAGGAGAACTGTCTGTAATTTGGCAAGCCCATCCACCAGTCTTTGTTAGTCCGAAGCTGATGTGTCAATTTGCCAAGATGAACTGAAGCCCCCCCAGCGTTTCTCTTTGAGTCTGCTTGTCCTTGAAGTTGTTTTTGCTGAGGTAGCCACCGTTAAGGTCTGCTATATCGTGCGGCAGGGAGCGTGAAGTGCTCTCTAGTCTGTTTGTATATTGCGCATTCCTGATTATCATTTGGTCCATTTCTCCTTTCCGTAGTGGACCTGTCCAGGTTTGGCTGTACATAGCAGTGAGGGCTATTGTGGCATATGATTGCGGATATAACATTCCGTGGACGTGCAGTTGTGAATGAACCATCTGTAGTTATTGGTCTGAGTATCTGTTAGTTCTATGATGGTGTCGACTGGTTGGTGATATGTGGGCAGAGCTGGCATCGAGTTCTGATTGCATGAGGATTGGGTTCCTGAGCTAGATACGTATGGTACGGTGCTTGCTGTGTGGAAACGTTTCAGGTTGGCAGTTGTCTGTGGCGCAATGATTGTCTCTGCACCCAAGAACCGGTGAAGTTGTGGATCATTGTCAGGAGGGTTGTAGATCCCTGATGATGCGTTGATGGTTTTTAGTCGGGGCTGTATTGAATCGCAGTGGAGTCTGTCTCTGGTTTGTTTGCTAACTTCTTGGGTCTTGATCGGCTGCTGGACTTCTGGTCTAAGTTCCTCTCGTGTATTTGTTCTGAGAACTTTGGTTGTCGGTCAGATTTTGAACAGTTTGGAATGGGGTTTTTATCTGTGTGATCTCTGCTGAAAGGTGTTCGAGCGATTGCGTTGTACCTCGCGAGTGCTTGGCTGTATGAAAGTTGGATCGTGTCGTATGTGCCACTGGGCATGAAGCTCTGATGATAGGCCATACCTGGTATGATAGGTTCAGAACTCCCACCCAAGTAGGTTTCGTTTAAGTAGGTGTGGCACTCACTTATTTGCTGTGACACCCTGGTGTCTAGCAAGTGGTCACTCCTACGTTGCTACGTTGGTCGGCTAGTTGATCGGTGGAGTGGAAGTTGTTAAATCGGTGGATTTTTCTAGAGTCTCCTCCCATAGGTCCGAGATGATGAATGTCATCATGTAGGCGTAGGTAGAGAAGCGGCGTGATGGGCGATTGAGATCTGGAAGCTGTGTCTCGAGGTCATCATAAATATGTTGGCGTATTTGTCGGGCCATGCAGGTGCCATAGCAGTGCTCATGATCTGGAGGAAAGTGAATATTATTGTCATCAATGTAATCTTTGTTTTGGTCGGTGTGTCCTGTTGATTATAGACATAGCTCAGCAGCCAGTTGTGCTGTGGCATCATCGGGATACTGTTCCTAACAGCTTGTTTTTCCATCTGTGTGGGATGTTTGTTAGAGCCTCTACATCCATGGTGTGGCTAGGATGGTGTTTTCTGGGAGGGCAATGCGTTGTAGTTTCCTCAGGAAATCAGTGGTTGTCAAGGATAGCTGGGTGCTGTGGCATAGGTCTGAGTAGAGAGTCCCACATATCCAGACAGTCCTTCAGTGAGAGTGCCAATGCCGAGATGATGGGCGTCAGGATTTCCGGGTTGTGGATCTTGGTAGTAGATAGAATAACCTGGTCGGGGGCTCTAAGGTATGCTGATTTTCTTTTGTTAGTGTAGGAGTGTCCTGAGTAGATGGTCCAGTTTCTTAGTGTATTCTCAGTGGATCTGAGGGAGTGGCCTGTTAGAATTTGGTATGGAGTTGTCTGCGCCTCCTTCTGTAGTCAGAACCTGTTCATGATGAAACAGCACTCCTTATCAGCCTCTTTGATGATAAATGGTCAGGGGGGTTCTGAGCTGTGGATGGCATTGCTTCTGCACGACTTAGGTTATGAGAAGCGGTGTGGTTTTTCCACGATTTTCTGCCTGTGCACTCGGCGGAAGCATTCAATGTATAGTGGCTATCCTGCAGCAAAAAACTCAGGACCAGACTTCAAAGGAAACTGCTGAGCTTCAGTTCATTTGCAAATTTGCACCCATCAGCTCTGGACTAAACAAAGATGAGATGGCTTGCCAATTACAGAACCAGTTTCTCCTCCTTGTTTTCAACCTCTACTGCTAGAACGGCCTCACCCTCCCTGAACTGAACAACCTCGTTACTCTAGCTTGCTTGCTAGCTATATATACCATGCCCTGGGAAATTTCCACTACCTGCGTCTGACGAAGTGGGTATTCACCACGAAAGTCACGCTCCAAAACGTCTGTTAGTCTATAAGGTGCCACAGGATTCTCTGCTGCTTTTACAGATCCAGACTAACACGGCTACCCCTCTGATACTTAACAACTGATACAGAAGTTTGAAAAAGACAGTTTGGGCCACATTTTGAAAAGCTGGGTCCTAAACTATACATGCAAATCTCACATTTGAGTGTGTGAATAAAGTACACATGAAATTATCATTTGTATACTCCAGGGGTTCTCAAACTGGGGGTCAAGACCCCTCAGGGGGAGGCCAGGTTATTACATGGGAGGTCACGAGCTATCAGCCTCCACCCCAAACCCCGGTTTGCCTCCAGCATTTATAATGGTGTTAAATATATAAACAAGTGTTTTTAATTTATAAGTGGGGGGGGTCACACTCAGAGGCTTGCTTTGAGAAAGGGGTCACCAGTACAAAAGTTTGAGAACCACTGGTATGCTCGGCTACCTGTACAATAATGTTTTGCAGTTAAAATTTAGGTATAGAATATTGAAAATATAACTATTTGTGTCTTTGGTTCATATGTAGTTTACACACTTTTCCAATTGCTGCATTTATCAGTTAGATTTGGAAAGATACAAAACAATTTGGTCTCAAGAAAGAACAGGAGTTTGCACCAAAGGTGATCAAAACAAAAAAACCCCAAAACAATTATAAACTTTATCTAAAATGATTCTCGACTTTTTTTTCCTATTCTGATTACGCCCTACAATCTCTAAGATCTGGGACTTTCATGCAAAAATAAAAGGGAGAGACTGATATTCTGGGATTCTGTAAATCAAGTGGCTTTTATTGACACATAAACAATCTTGACAATTGAAAAATATGCTTTCAAAATGTTTGTCACAGACGGAACAGAAAAATGAAGCATAAATATTTCTGTAGTGAAAGCTCTATATGCAGGCCTATGAAAAACAGATAAGAACATAAGGGACAATGATTTCATATGGGGGAAAAATAAAAAACAAATGGAAATCTTTGGGAAATTTTCTGTTGACTTTTAATGTAAATTTAAATACCTATGTGGTTTCATACTCTCTGTTAGAAGCAGACATGGCAGAACATGTTTAAAAAATAGTTTATTATCATTTGCACTGTGATGACACATACTCAGGTTGCACCATAAAAAATTAAGTGCGAATCCCAAGTAGCGTTCCAGCTGATGCAAGCCAAACAGTTGAACTCACAAAGAGTGAAACAAAGGCTAGAAAATACACACTGATACTGTGATATTTCAAGTTGCTCTGAAAGTAAAAACGAATAAGTGCCTATTTTAAGTCTGAATGCCTGTGTGGATTCCTCTGAGCATATCTGAGTAGCCGAGGAATTCAACAGTTGTGTGTAACTACTTGCATGTAAAGGCCCAGTGCTGTAAAGACTTTCCATCAGGCATAGTGCTTGCCATAGGCTAGTACTCTCAATGATGTCAATGAGATGAATTGTGAGCCTGACTGCACGCCTGCAGATGCAGGCCCACCTCCAGTCTTTGTGTGCTGGAGTGCATTGCTGCCAGCCGGCTGCTATTCACAATTCTACTCAGGTGCGTAGGAAGTGGGCAGAACCTAGTCTCTGCCTTCCCTCAGTGTGCTGGCCAGCATAGCTGAGTTGGTGCAACAGGTGAAGCAGGATCAAACTGTGACTTTCAGTCACTCTTTAGTCCCTGCCCTGGTCCTGTTGTAGCAGAATTTTGCACTGCCTCTTACTTGGGTGGATCAGAAGGTGCAATCCAGTCCAAAGGGAGTATTCGCAATAGTAAATACAACACACAATAGTAAGCTTTTACAGAGTGAGTCCCTAAATGAAAAGAAATTTGTTATTCAAACATTACTGAATGCTGCCTATCATCTCTCATATCTACAGGAAGAAGCGCACTTGATTCTGAAGCATGATGAATGTAACAGCTGTAGAAGTAGAAAGATTAATGATTTAAACAGTGTATATAATATGCTTCTATTTTCTTATGTTTGCTTTAATCTCCTAACTCATTTTCCATGACCATTTCTGCTGCAATCAGTAAGTCATTCCCCATAAAATCCTCATTTTACTTCATTGCTTTTCATTATCTCTCTAAGTGGAATGAGCCTCCAAGAATTTACCTACGCATAGCAAAACAGAAATTACCAATTGGCAAGTGAAGGTGAAACCATATATTAATTCAATGACATGTCATCTGAGTATCTTATGAAAGTGCTGTCTTCCATACATTATAGAAGTTGATCAGTATTGATAAGAGGGTTTGTTTTGAGGGGGAACCACTCTCTGAACAAAAAGTATTTCAATTGTTGTTATAATTGTAGAAATATAATGGGAATGTTTAAAAAAAGTAAAATTTACTCCTCATTGGAAGGTGCCATTTTCCTGAAATTAATCAGATAACAACCCAAGTCAGTAAAACACTTAAGTATGTGATTAACTTTAAACATTTGCTTATGTCCATTGATAAATAGAGATGAGCTTACCCATGTGCTTGGAATTAAGCATTTACTTAATTGCTTTGTAGAATTGGGGCCTACAAAAACAAGAGGATGATTTAACATTGAAATCCTGTGGAAAAAGCACTGAAATCTGGATAAACATTTTCAAAAAGTTTCAGTAGAGACCCATCTTTTCAAATATTTGAGGTAAATATATAGCTTTGTTTTAGCCTCTCATCCTTTATATTACTAACTAATGGTGTCAGTCATGTCAGATAAAGAATGAAACCTGTGCTCCTTATGTCAGAGAGAGTGCATCCCTGAAATGCTTCCCCAGCTCAGTACTTTCCAATTAGACTGTTCCTTTTGAGTGTGGATGAGGACCTGATGCAGAGAGCAGGGCGAGTGAAAAGATGACCTTGGGGAAGTGGTATAGGTTGAAAGTACTGGGGTGAGGAAGCAGCAAAGGTTGTCAGAGGTCAGGGGTGAGAGTCTGTGCTACACCAGGGTATGTCTACACTGCAGAGGTGTGACTGCAGCACATACTGGACCTACCTTTGATCTAGCTAGCTTGAATAACAATAGCAGTGAAGCCACGGCAGCACAGGCAGCAGCATGGGTCGTACAAACCCAGATGGGACCCTGGGTATATACTCAAGCGTCTAGCTCGTGCTGCTCCCTATAGTTGATTTCAATGGGAATACTCAAGTAAAATTATGCACGTACTTAAGTGCTTGCAGATTCAGGGCTTAGGTACATCATTAATGGTGTTTTCCTTCTTCTTTGAAGGTTCAGAAGTTGGATAAATTATGTGGTTGCTCTATACATCTCCATAGTACCAATTCATCCAGTGCAAATAGAAACTGTGGAATCAACATCTGACTCAAAGGACTAGCACTTAGCCAGGTAGCTTGTGATGACGATTCAGAGGATTATAGCACAGGGTAAGCATATGTATTCTGAAACTTTTATTTTACATCTTAAAAAAACCCCTCAGAATAAACACAAATAATAATGAATGATCAATAATTAAAAATGAAGGGAAATAATTAATACAATTAATAAACTTCACAACTTGATGTAAACATTTCTAAAATGAGAGAGAGGAGAAATAATACAAAAGAAAATTTCTTGATAGTAAGGGCATTACCCCATTGCTGACCACTGTTTAAAGGTCAATTACATTAGAATAGCACACCTGCTGCACATTTGTGTCTTTAAAAATTCATTAAAATGGAAGGTGTCTTCCTATTTAGCATCTGCTCTAATAAATGTATTTGCCTCTAATTGCAGCAACTCACCTTTAGAGCTTCCTTGCTCATTTCCTATGGCCTCAACCTGAACCTTGAACATCTCATGGTTTGCAAAGTGAAGGCTGAAGTCATCATGTAAATTGAATGGCTTTGCCATTGTAAAAAATACTGACTGTCATAAGTCTCCTATGTGGTATCCTTTTTTCTTTCATCTAGAAAAAGTGTCACAAGTCTCATTATCTGACTTATATTATGAAAATCTTTATGTTCATTCTCTTTTTAGAAGACACTTTTAATTTTTGCTCCTTAAAGTGCAATTATAAAATTACAGTTTGGTTTGCTTTAAATGGAGATCTTCCCAAGGGTTGAGGGCTCCTCACAATGAGCCAAATCTGAGGGAAACCATTAGGGAGGGTAAGTGGAAGACAATCTTCACAACTATTTCCTTTCACAGGATTTCCTCCTGAAATCTTGTATTAGGGTTTGGAGTTTGCCTCCTGTATGGAACAGGCATTGAGAAATATTTGAGCCCCCGTCTTTGACAGAGATCCATGTTTATCCCAGCTGGTGGAAACCAGCAAAAGTTACCTGTGACCACTGTGAATGGAAATAATAGTATGCTCTTTAGAGGAGGGAACTGCCAACTGGAAAAATCTGAAAATATATAAATTTCAAAATTCATCAAAATGTCTTTCAAACGTTTTTTTTCAAAAAAATTTCCATGAAAAAAAAATGTCCCTTTTCAACCTGCTTTTGAAAGGGCCAATATTTTTCAAAATTTCAACAAAAAGTTTTCAGAAAAAGTTTTAACAGGTTTTATGAAAAGTATTCTGCAGTTTTTGACCAGCTGTCCTGCCAACTTCTCTGAAAATGCAAACGTCACATATTTTAGTCCAATATATGAATCAGAATCTGAATCTTCAAAAAACTAGCAGTCAGTGCAGACAACCTCTTTAACTATCACCTCATCTACAACTCATCAATCTTCGAGCGATGGTCTCTATATGTATTCCAAATGTGGGTGCACATGCACGTCATGCGTCTGAGCTGGAAGATTTCTGTAGCAGTGTCTTTTGGCCAGCATGTGCACTGTATGTAGCCTCATGGTTCAGGCGAGGTTATATGAGGCTGTGCAGGATGACACCTCCTCAGTTCCCTCTTACCACTGCATGGTCGAAGTTGGAATCCTTGTTCCTCCATGCTCATAGGTTGCCTGTGAGAACAATTTGTCTGTTGTAATTAATGTTTCTCTTTTCTTATATTTTTAGTGTTGTTAGTGTCATTAGTTTCACCCTTGCCTTGTTTGGGGCTGGGCTCCCTGACCCGCTTCTCTGGGGGACTGTGCCTCATATTCCAGGATTCAAGAACTGAGTCATGCCCTCGCTCATTCTCAATGAGCACGACCCTTGTTTCTACTGCCTCAAGGAGGCCCATCTAGCTGCTGGCTTCCTATTCATAGGCAAAATCACTGAGAGAGATGACAACTAAGCTCAAACAATATGACATCTGTCAACATTCTGGCATCTAGTTGCATCTAATTGGCCTGTAGACTATGGTGTAACATGGAGGCAGCCCTGATAGCACACAATATATCTGTAGATCCAAACAACACCTTCTACTTATCACACATCAGTCACAGACCATCTTTCTGTTCAGCGTGAAACCCACTAACATCTCCTGTTACCCATAAATGCTACTCTGAAACAAAGCCCCTTTCTTTTTAGTAGTTCACTACAAGTCTGAGAATCCAATCGGCTTCTTCCACATTCTTTAGGCAAACTAGAAAGCCCACTGTATTTGTCTCATTCATCATCCTCACATGGCAGTTAAGACTAAAAACAGGCCTGATAAGTACCTGATTAGAAGCCACAATGACTTCATAGTTAAGGTTGTAACTAGTTTTTTGTTATACCCCTGGAAAACTGATGGAAGATGCTGGAGTACTTCAGTCACCAAAGCATTTTTATACACATGATATTTTCATTTGTTGTCCATTATGCTGTCATAATGACAAAGGTAATGCTAGTCTAGTACTTAAAATACAAGTTTCCCAAGTCGAGGTACAGAGGATGAGGATACAGAGATAGCATTAAGGCCGTTTGTGGAACGTTAACTCTGAGCTTTCTGATTTTCTTTTCTTTTCTTTTTTTATTCTGGAGCAAAGCCAGTATTGAATACTACTGGGCGTAATTTACAGGAAGAAGTAATGTGTGTGATTCTGAAGCATGTTTCTTGGAACAACTCTTGATTTGGGCCCTGATTCTGCAATTGGTTCCATGTAGGTGCTTTTAGTATTAATGCTTTAAATGTTCAAAGAAAGAGAGGAAACAAATAACAATTTCCTTCTGTTTTTACAGCATTTTGTTTTTTAAAAATAAATCTGCTAATTTAGCCTTCAAGGTCCTTTTCACATACAAGTTATTCTCCTTAGAATCTCCATTTTACTCACTTGGTTAGATGGTTGCCAGGGAGTCATGTCTGCTCCCAAATCTCCATGTCATTTTAAACAGCCTAAGTGGAAAGAAACTCATTTCTTTGTTGGAGATACAGAAGATCACAGAAAGAATGGAAAGATACAGTAGGTGGTGGTTCATTTATGCCAGACACTGAGCCTCCTCCTACCATGTGTATACAAGTGTAGAGGTTCCATAGCTACGTGAGCAATAATGGAAACTGCAGATATTTTGTTTAATAAAGACTTCATTATTCTCATAAAACCTCAGTGTGAGGCAATGCTGCTATAACCATTCTCATTAAGCAGAATGTGAAGATCCTTCAAAGCTTGTAAAGTCGCCAGTAGCAATCAACGATTCTTGCACATTACCTCCAGCCACTGTTCACTGCACATATGTTTTTTTAAATTTAGGCTTTTCACTTCAGTGAAGAGTTTTTCTTTTTTTTTCTTTCTATGCTTTTTTTGGGGGGGGGGGGGAAGGAGGGGTGGTGTCTCTATTTCCTTCTTTTCAAAGCATAGATCTTGGAGGTTGGGGGGGGGAGGGGGGGACCCTTGACATCTGGAGAGAACTTCAAGTTGCCCTTCACCCTATGAAATGAAATCTGCAAGTTTTTTAAAAGAAGAGTAGCGGGATCAATCAGCAAAAGACACAATTAACTTTTATCTGAAAGGCTCATGACAGTGTTCAGGACTCTCCACTGAAGACTTTGTGGAGGCCTTGATTTGTTTGAAAGGTTCGTCCTCACAACTTCAGGTCAGAGAGGCCTTGTTGGCCTATGAATAAAAGCAGATACAATTACTCTGATGTTGTCTGGTGCCACATTTGACACACACATACATTAAAATGTGTAATGGAAAAAAATGTCCATAGTTGTTAGAAATCCTGTCTGGAGATTCTGCTGCTGCTGTTTCTATTTATGTTGTTTGTGTTGGAAGAGAGGCTTTAGTCACAATGTGTATGTTTTGTGATAGATCTAAAGGCTTATAGAACTGGATTTTAGAGGTTTTTGATAAAGTCAAGAGTGCATATGTTGCTGTTTCTGTAAGAACAGTTTAAATGCAGTTTTTAATTTTGTATCCATGTGTATCTTTTGAAAATTGGGATATTTGAATATTCTGAACAGAATATTTTTTCTTTATGCAGAAGCAGACACATCCCCTACATGTATCACATATGCATAAATTCCACATACAAAACATGCACATTTGTCACACACATCCCTTATAAATTCTAGAAAATCGCACACAAATCATACATAACAGCCTCTACTCCACTTGCACCTTCTCTTTCTTTTGTTTCTCACACATCCATATGCATTTATTCATGCTGAACACTTATGGAGGCACCCCCTGTACATGTACCATTTTCATGTATGGTACAAAGATCACATACAAATCCATTAGATTAGACTGTCACCTGTGACTGCTTCATGTAAACAGAACACTTACATACAGTGCCACACACTTTTGCACACAGCCCAGGTACGTCCTTTACACATACGCATATTGCATAGATATGCTACACACACACATGTACAGAGAACACAATATGTGGTATACCAACAGAAACTTAGAACATACACATACTGGCACATAAGCTTGGTCAGAACGTCACTCCACGTGCCTACCGTCAGTTTCAGTTCTAGGTGCAGTACTAATGAGAAGCCCATTCAACGTTGATGTATAGTGTTTTTGACAGGATAAGGGTCTACCCACACACAAATAATTATGTAACCCACCCCCCACCTCTCACTCCCTGTGCCTGTTCTATTCTCTGTTTCTTGTTTCTGTTATACGAGATTTGGTGCCATTAGCCAATAGAAAAACAGAAAATCTTACAGCTTCATGCACATATCACCGAAGTAAATTGAAATCACTTTTCCATTAAGCAACAGGATAATATGATTAGAAAGGAGATCATAAAAGTAGTTCCAGAATAATGAAATAATGCCATTGTATTGCTGGAATCTAGAAATGATACTACATTAGCCTACTCTGTGGGATGTCATTTAGTATTTTAAGATACATCCCTCTAGGCATTAAAACAGAAACAACTTTCAGACCCTTTCTTTGACTTGGAAATAAAACTGACTGTTTCAAACAATACTGACATGGTTTGGCAAAGAAACGATGAAGGGAATTATTAGGAGATAAGTACTTCGCTGACTGCCAGGTTTGTAGTCTCTCTGATGTGCCAAGAAGAATAACCTGTATGAATATTGCAGGATTACACTGGAAATTCGTTTCCTGTTGCTTTAATCCATTATTATGGGACCTGAAACAGATATATGTTTGTTTCCTTGGCAAAGGCTTCTGAATTCATCTGCTATTAATATTTTAATGTACTATTTGAGGTATTACAGTGCCTTATTCTCAAGTTAAACTCTGACAAAGTCAATGCAGGGAACAAAGAAAAGTGAGAGAGTCTGACCTATTCAAATGCTAATCGTCCTGAAAGGTACTGCCAATCAAACCTACTGCATAGGAGTATTGTGATGATAAACTATTAAATGTGCGAAAGGTACTATATAGTTGCTGTACTAAATGTGACCAGAGCATATCACAAACCCATCCAGCTGGGGCTGGTGACTTAACCTCCAGACCCATGGCCTATTTAAGCACTTGTCCCTTACAAAACTTACTGTATAGTTGCTAGAGAACCATGCACATTATTCCTGGGGGAATTCTGTGCCACAGCAAATGTGCAGAATTTATGTCCCCTGCAGATTTCTTTGCTTCCCTGCAGAAAAATGACTTTCTGATGGGGAAGCAAAGGGAAGCCACAAGAGCGGTCATGTGACCCTCACCAGCAGTATTTTTTTGGTGCCCAAGGCAGCCAGCAGAGAAGTATACAACTGTGGGGTGGGGGCCGGGACTGGGGAAGACTCGACGGGTTGCTCCTACCCTGCACTGGGCTCAGTTGTTAGTCCCAGCTGGTCTGGCAAGGATGGCACTTCCTCAACAAGCTCCTCTGCATCCAGATCTTCCCTGCACCCAGATCCCCCACTGAACTGCCTGCACCCAGATTGCCCCATACAGAACCCTCTCAACCCACACCTGGCTCTCCCCACATTAAGCCCCTCCACGCTTGGATCTTGTCTTGCTGAGCCTGTACCTCTGGAGCAGGCTGGGTCTTTGCATTGTGTAAGGCTTGGATGCAGCCTCACCGCTGAGTCCATGTCCAGGGTGGGGAGCTGCACAGTGATCTCCCACCTCTGTGCAGCCAGTGCTCTGTGCTCCCCAATGCCATGCTGGAACCTCCACATTTATTTGACAAATAACATTTTCACAATTTTGCAAAATTTTAAAATATTGTGCACAGAATTTTAGATTTTAAGGTGCAGAATGCCCTCAGGAGTAGCACATATTTCAGTACCAGCTGCTGGGTTCCACTTCTCCTGCACTAGGAGGCTGGTAATGACCTGATGATAACCAGGTTACTACTTATATAAAATATGTCAGTCAACTTGGAGAGTGCTCCAAGTCACTATCTTGGTAATCTTTCCCCTTGTATCCTTAGGCTGGCCACACCTTTAGTGGAGTGATCACAGCTGGAGCAGAATACAAGGTAATGGTGGTGAAGTGAGACATGAAACATAGTTTTCACAGGCCCTACCAGAAAGTTAAATCTGGCTTTAGAAAGGCAGAACTACTTCAACAACACTCACAGTAGGAGTGAAACAGATTCTAGTTCTGGACACCCCAAACTTTGAAGAAGTTGAGATCTGGTTCTGAATACAAACAAGCTCTCAATTGGCAATGATTTTTGTAATGTGGGAACTCAAACATTCCTGTATATAGGATCTGTGTCCAAAATTTGTTGTCTTTGCTCATCTGAGGTAATGTCACAGTCTTATTTGATAGCTGGTCAGATAAACTCCCTCAAAATGAAATTTGAAGGAAAGCAGAAAAATCCATGATCTCCTTTTCCAGCCCCTCTGCCCTCTTTTCTGACCAGCTGTATTCATCTAGTCAATTTCAGAAGATGAGGTTTGTATGTGTATATTCACTGCAGAGTATGGCCTAAAAAACAGAAGGCTATTCTCTTTTTTTAATAATAGAGGAATCATCTTTCTGAGGCCCAGCCAGAAGGGAGAATGGATACACCAGGCCCTGAATGTTTGAACTCTTACCACTGTTTTGAGCTATGAGACAGGCAATGTTTAAAAATAGAAACTACGGTTCTTCTGGCTGTGCAGCCTTTTCCCCAATGATTCGTTCTGAAGAATGAAGTCATGCTTGGAGCCTGCTGTTGACTGGGTAGGCTGTTTCCAACAGAGTGAGCAGAAGCTGGTACTGCAAGCTTAAAAGGCTGTTAGAGATTTGCAGGTCATACACCCAAAGGCCAAAAAAAAAAAAAAAAAAAGGCTGAAAAACAACAATAGCACACACCCACCCACACAGATACAATTTTTGAAGTTAGAAACATTAAAGGAAGATTTATGAGCTTCTGGTTTTAAGAAACCATTTGGTACTTTGGAGTTTGCAAGCAGTTTACTTTGAGTTTTGTGATTTTTTTCCCGATTTTTAAAGTTTTAAGTAGTTTAATTCAGCATGTGCACTGATCTTTTTATACTGAGGTTCTCTTAATTTGCTGTGCTACTTGTAAAAATCAGAAAGAGTTAGGGGAAAATACCTGTTATTTTTTAACAGCAGCATTACTGTTTGTTACATGCATTAAGGAGTCCTGCTTGTGAACTCTTGACTTTACTGTCTGCTCAGTTTCCTCACAGGAGCACTGTGTAATTTTGTTGTGTTTTGACAGTTGGTGACCTATGACCCTCATTCCATAAAATGTTTAGGCTGAGGAAGGCTGAAAAGAGTTTTCAGACGTGATGGTTCAGGGTTCTTTTGAGACAGGCCAATCATCTTTTCTACCAGCCGAGTCCATATATAGTGCTTACTTTTAGTCTATATAATGCTCTTGTGGAACAAATCAGATCAAAGGATTTAACAGGTTTGAAAAATGCACATCCGCATTGCGGAGATGAAGCATGTTATGGAAATCCATAATATCGCATTCAGGCAGCTTCCACAACTTTTATTTCAAAGTGACTCCATGTTCTCAATTTCAAAAGAAAAGAGGCAAAAATGAGAACAGGGTGCACAGGTCCTCCCTGCTTAATTCTATTTGTAAGATAGCTAAGTTCCAGAATGTTTCTTTACTGCTTTTTAAAGGGTCCTCACTGAGCCCCTTCTCAGGGTGTGCTGCTTATTAATTGTCTGCACCTGTAATAATCTCCCACACTGGAGGCTGTATAAGTTGCAGACTGCCTGCCTTCCTGCTTTTGGAATGCAAATGACTCTCACTTGTATGGGAGTGGAGGGAACAGTGAATAAATGCATAAAGAACAGCCTTCAGAAAATAACATCACTGTTTGGGTCCTGTTCACAATATGATGTGCTGAAAAAATCCATGTTAAACATAGTTCTTGCTTGTGTGGGCCTAATATATATTGGTTCCTTGACCAATATGGACAGAATTCTTTTTTGTTTTTCCCGAGAGCCATGTCAGTTATTCTGCACTATAGACTACAATAACAATACTTTGCATTTCTGTAGCACCTCTGAGCCTCCCAGTGTTTTACATACATTAATTAAGCCTTATAAAACATCTATAGAGAAGAATTATTATTAGACCTGGATGAATATTTCACAATGAACATTTCATTGAGTAAATATTGATGTTTTGTCTTCTGAAAGATTAAAAATGTCCATTAAAATTGTAATATTCGTACATTTATTAATTCAAAATTAGTTGTCCATTTCTTCAGAGAATAATTCTGGGTCTGTAGATCATTATAAAACAGTTCATTTCAGAATATTCACAATTTTTTCTGTGCTGGTTAGTTACAAAATCACCTGGTCTAATTTCTGTTCAACAATAATACAAATTTAGAATTGCATGTTTGAATGCAAAAACCACAAGCTGGAATTCACACCATTAAGAGTTAATTATGTACTTTAAAATTTGCTTTTGACAAATATTCAATCATTTGAGTTTACAATTTTCTCTTTCTGAGTTGTCACATTAGGAAAGTTCATTTGCTATGATATTCATGAAAAGTGAAGAAAATAGGCCTGTGAATGGAGGTGGGGTAGATTCATTTACAAATTCAAACTAAAATTTCCAGATATTTTTGGAATTCATACTTTAATTATCTCCATTTTACAGATAGGAAAATATAGCGTGAAGCAGTTACCCACTATCAAACAGAAAGTTCATACAAAGCTTATCTCTTCTGACTCTAGGGCCTGATTTTTAACCCCTTGTAGACTTTCTTCCAATGCAGTCTATAGCACAGTGTAGGCAGCACAGTTCTTAGAAAACTGAGCAGGGATGGAGATGACCTTGACAGAGTCAATAAATCTCTCTGCACTTCCGATTCCCCCTCTACAAAAATGGGTAAAGTAATATTTAATTTGTCACTTGTCCAAATAATAAATCCTAGCCTATTATGAGAGGCAGCAAGTCTTGGCAAACAGGGCACTGGTCTGGAACTCAGGAGAATAGCTGGGTGAAATGTTTCAGCTGAATTTTTTTTTTCCAGTGGTCAGCGCAGATTTGGCAACGTTGAAATGTTACAAAAACACAATGAAGCAATATTGTGAGACTGTCACAAAATTGTTTTGACATTTCTGAAATGACGTTTTGATTTTTCAATGTGAAATGACTTTGTTTTGAAATTTCCTTCCATTTTATTTTTTAAAAAAACTTTAAATACTTGAAATCTAAACAAAATATCTTGTTAGATCAAAAATTTTTTTTTTGATTCTCTGAAAATTTTGAAAAAAATTGTATTTTGGGTAAACCTGAGATGATTTTTCAGAATTGCCAGTGAATTGACAAATGGATTATTTGTACAGCTCCATGCAGGAGACTTAGGTGCTAGTCCCAGCTCTGCCAATGGGCACATCACTTCACCTCCCTGTACCTCATTCACCCTTCTCTACCTTTTGTCTGTGATGTCTGTTTAAAGTATAAGCTCTTCAAGGCAGGGGCCATTTCTTACTGTGTTTGTACAGTACTTAGCAGAATGTGGCCCTGACCTTGGTTGAAGCCTGTAGGTTATACTGTATTATTTATAATAAATGATAAAAATATCTGACACTACCTAGGGGTGCGTCCACGCTAGGAAGTTATGCTAAATACTTTTCATCATTGCTAGCTCTGGTGCAGTTCTACTGGTGATAGTGACAGCAAGAGTGCCAATGCAGGGTGGCCACTGGCATATTAAGCACCATGTCATCTGGACCTATTCAGGTCTTCATGACACATTGCTTAAAATATTGGTGGCTGCTGATGCTCCCACTGGCTAACGCTGGTGAAGCCCAGCTGTGTTAAAACTCATAGGAAATTTTGAGAGAGAGACTACTATAGACACAGCCTGAGCTCCTATGTCTGCTGCGTCTGAGAGTTTAGCACAATTCAGGGACACAGCTAAATCATGATTAGGTCCCATTATGCTACAAGACACTACTATGTTTCAGTAGACAGAAGTGTTAATTCTCCTTTAACATGGTTAGATTTGGTAATGTAGACTAGATCATATTTGGATGAGAGTCTGTTTTAAGGGCTTGCACCTTTTTTTGTGACTGAGGAGGCTGAAGTAATCATTTATTCTCCAGCACATTCTGTGACTTTCCTGTCTTTGGGCTTCATTCTTGATGTTGTGGCAGAGAGGTTTAAAAACGGATGTAGTGATGTGTAGCCCCACGGCTCAGGCTGCAAAGAGAAGGCAGTAGTGAGGGATTAGAGTCAGAGCACCCATCAGTTTCCAGGCTTTGCCTCATCACTCCTGACATTCTGCCAAAGGTCAGACATGGACCTTACCTGTTATCCCATTTCTCTGCTTAGTTTGAATTTGGCTAATCTGAATTTTTTTCTTACCCTAGCCTCAACATACCCAGGCCCATATGTGGGGAGAAAATAAAATAGCCAGTGCGAGAAGCTTTACGCCACATGAAGTTAATTTAGTTAGTCTAAGTGGTAGCACAGACTGCTAGTACACTCATTCTGCGTTTCTGGTCTACAGGCTGCAGTGTACAGTTCTAAAAGTGACAGAGTGCAATGAGCCTCATCCCGATCCTGTTGATGTAAATGGGAGTTTTTCTGTTAGAGGCAGCTTCAGGTCCAGTGTATGAGTGAGAGAGAAAGAGGTGAAAGCTGGTTTCCTGATAACAAGGTCTGTGGTTAAGGCACTGGCCTGGCATTCTGGAGATCTGGGCTTAATTCTCATCTCTACCACAGACTTCCTGTGTGTCCTTAGGCAAGTCACTTAATATGTCTGTGCTGCAGTTCCCCGTCTTAAAAAATGGGAATAATACTCCTTTCTCTCAGCCTTTGTCTTGTCTGTTTAGATAGTAAAGGTTTTAGCTCATGGATTATCTTTTACTGTGCACAATGATCTTGTTTGGGGCCTCTAAAGCCTTCTGTGATATGACAAATAGTAAGAAAATGTTGCGAAGGTTTTATTTCCTTATTGATCTGAAAACTCCAGTAATAATAGTAAGCACTTATAAACTGCCTTTCTTCTGAAGCTTTCACAGTACTCTCCATGCTCTAATTTGTCTTCTCAATAACCCTATGAGGTAGCTACTCTTATTCTCATTTGTCTGATGGGGAAACTGAGGAGAAGAGAGGACAAGCACTCTGCTAACACTCACACTGAAAGATGTTGGTGAAGGTAGGAAGAGAACCCAAGATTTATCCACTCCTAGTCCCTTGATTTAACCCGGCTAATCAGGATTGCTTCTTAACAATGGCATCCTCTCAGAAGGTTACAGTGGGTTAATATTTCCTTTGGCATGTGAATAAATGACTATCCCTTTTCATGTGCTATTCCAACGGGGGATTGGGTATTCCAGTAATTTACCATGACGCAAGCAGAATGTTACTCCATATGCTATCAAAATTGTTTGTTTGTTTGTTTGATTTTGAAGCTAGGTGCTGCAGGAAGAAAACACTTTGACTATCTTCAATGCAAAGTTCCCAGAGAACCTAACAGAACAATACACTGAAAGCGATTAAAATAAAAAATGAATTAACAAGCTTTGGTGGAAATGCTGTCCCTCACTCCTCCGTTCTATCAGTCTAAAGTGAAATCTCTGGGTGGAAACCCTGGATCCACTGAAGTTAATGGGAGGTTAGCGATG
This sequence comes from Chelonoidis abingdonii, assembly GCF_003597395.2. Lineage (NCBI taxonomy): Eukaryota > Metazoa > Chordata > Testudines > Testudinidae > Chelonoidis > Chelonoidis abingdonii. The sequence goes on from NC_133770.1 coordinate 190,328,478, forward strand.
GACTTTAATGTGTCCAGGATTTCATCCTTTGTTTGTTCAGTCTTTCCCAGCTCAGTCTTCTCCTTGCGGCAAGACTAACAGGAACTGACCACTGAAACAAATATCCCAGCTGCTGGAGCTATCAAGTGATCAAGACTTTAATCAACAGGCTGAGGCCCCTTTGACTTTCAAGCTGAGGTCTGCATGATTGGTGCAAAGGATACTTGCCCCTTGTGGGTAATTTAAAAAGAAACAAAATGAAAGAGAACCCCAAGGCAAGTTGTGATTTATTTCTTTTGTTAAATGGCAGGTCACAAAAGCATAAGTATACACACAAGGCAGTAGCCCGATTATGGAACATATTGTAGTTACATTCTCATCTATGCTATAGATTGCAGCCATGTTGCAACAGGGTCAGGTCACTGCAGTGTAACCACATACGAAAAGTTGTGGGAGGGGAGGACTGGAGTGAAAAATGTGTCAGTTCTACAGCAATACAGAGGGGACATGTTCCCATTTTCTCACCTTCTCTCTCATGCTGTTCCTATACGTCAAGAGACAACCATGTAAAAAAGGCCCCCTGACCTGATTGTATTTGATGTGTAGATGGTTGTGATATGGTTTCAGATCTGCCCCATTGGCAGTAAAGGATGTACCATATTGCTCTAATACAGTGGTTCTCAACCAGGGGTGTGTGTACCTCTTGGGGGTATGTAGAGGTCTTCCAGGGGGTAAATAAGTTCATCTAGATATTTACCTAGTTTTACAACAGGCTACATAAAAAGCACTAGCGAAGTCCGTACAAACTAAAACTTCATACAGACAATGACTTGTTTATACTGGTCTATATACTATACACTGAAATGTAAGTACAATATTTATATTCCAATTGATTTATTTTATAATGATATGGTAAAAATTAGAAAGTCGGCAATTTTTCCATAATAGTGTGCAGTGACTCTTTTGTATTTTTATGACTGATTTTGTAAGGAAGTAGTTCTTAAGTGAGGTAAAACTTGGGGGTAGGCAAGACAAATCAGACCCCTGAAAGGGGTACAGTAGTCTGGAAAGGTTGAGAGCCAGTGATCTAATACATTAAAGGACAAATGCAGCAAGGAAACAAATGAAAGAAACAATGGATTTTTCTATTTTTTCTTAATCATTTCTATATTCTTCTATTAACTTCTCACTTTGCTTGTAAAAGCAAATGGATGTTGGAAAACAGAGCTGACAGTGCAATTCAGGCTTATAGGTAGTGTTATGTAGCAATTTGGGTTTATAAAACCAGGATGCTATATATGAATGCATGTCCATATGTCAAAGAGCTTTGGAAATTTCACCATAAAGTTGTATAGTAAAATTATTGAAGTAAGAAAAAGAAAATGACCCACAATATTAAAAGTGATATGTTTTGGGAGACAACTAACCCAGTTTTCATAGTCTCTGGGTATAAGACAAACAGGAGAATGATGTCCCAAGAACACTGAACCATGGGCTAGACAAATTATGATGGATATCTAGCAAAATTTCCCCAGTGATTCTTATCATTTTCACACATTGCCATCTGTTTTTCTGAATTATTTGTTTTATTTGCCTTTTTAAATTATTTTCATTGAGGCTCAGATATCCCCTCCCTCTCCCTCACTTCAGTATGTGACACTGCAAGAGTCATTTAGTAGGCTCTCTCAGTTCAACAAACACATTGGATGTGATCTTGAGAAATACTAAGGCCTTGACTACACTGGTGCTTTATAGCACTGCAACTTTCTCAGGGGTGTGAAAAAAACACCCCCCTGAGCGCTGCAAGATACAGCGCTGTAAAGTGCAAGTGTAAACAGTGTGGCATGCTCCCAGCGCTGCAAGCTAAACCCCATGAGGATGTAGAGTACGTGCAGCACTGGGAGAGCTCTCTCCCAGCGCTGGCGCGGCAGTGCTTTGACGTTTCAAGTGTAGCCATACCCTAACTCTCTCTTCTATCCCCAACACTGAAATCTGCCAGAATGTCTGGCTTTCAGTTTCAAGATTTGCATGCATCATGGTGTCTGTGTGTTTTTGAGGCAGATTTGCACATACATGTACAAGTCTGTGTGTGTGTGTCTGTATATACACACACACACTATATTTATGCATAGCTGCCCAGAGAGGAGGATGGGTTTGGCTGTAAAGGAGGGCGCAACAGATTGTAATTTAAAAAATCATTTCTTTTTCTCTTTTAATGTCACTACCATGAAGAGATGGTCCATTTTGTTACTCTCTCAACTCATAACTTATTGCGATCAGTTAGAGCATCTTGTTTGGCTCAACATCATGATAGAAGCATAATAAACTCTGAGGCAGGTTCTTCTCTGAGATAAGCAAATGAAACTCCGGTTCAAGTCAATTGAGTTTTGTGCTCCTAGAGCAAAATTTGACCCTTTGATCTGGAAAGGAATAGAAAGACTTTGTACTCTGATTCTCCAAATTAAGCAAAAAACTTCTTTTTCTATAATGAGTTTGTCTGGAATGCCATTGGAAGAGTTTACAAAGAACAATTTCATCTGTGAACAGATGATATTTAGAGGGATGTTCTCCTTTTGATGCATGAAGATTTATGCACATAACTCCCTGCACCACAAGAAACTGATGATATATGTCTTAATATTATTGAATCCTTCATTAGAGTGTCCATGTAACATATATATATATATAATTCTACCTTTGATTTGTGCATGTAACATTATTATTGGGAACTACAATTACGTATCAGTGGAGAATATGGTCTTTTTGATGGCTCCTTCTTTTGGTCACATCAAACAGTTTTACTTAGTACAGATTTCTGACATGATTTTTTCATACATCTATAATAAAATATGAAATAAAACTCTAACAGAGACTGGCAGAAGTAAAAGAATTATATTATATCCTATAAATTTGACAGAAGTCATGTTAAGTACATGCTTTAACCTGTGTTCTTGTTTAATCCAGTAAGTAGAAGAGAGGGTCTCAGACTATGGCTCGTTGCCTATTTGGTCACATCATACTGGGTCCTGTTTTGTTTTCCACTGACAAAATCAGAAACTATGGGAGAGGGAGATGAAGGAAAGGACAAAAGTAGGCAGCATGTTTAACTCCTTTCAAAAAGGACAAAAACACTTGCTACAATAAAGATTGCAAAAGATGCACAAATGCTTTCCCATTCTCACTTTTCCACGTAATTGTTGTAACTTGACAAAGGGATGCAGTGTGATTATAAATAAGAGGGAGATAGTCCTTGAGATTTTGAATGTAACAAGGAGAGAGGGGTGATATGATTGAGAATGGCATTGAGGTGTCCACAAAGCATTGTCTATAGAAAGATGTGGTCCACCCCATGAACAACTTTGAACCCTCTAAATGAGTGGATTAACAATTTCACAGTGTATATTCTTAACTAAAATGGAGTCTAAGTTCTAGTTATTTATCTTCAAATGTCTTTTGAGTAGAAGGTGCTGGGAACATCCCAAAGATAGCACATTGTTTCAGTTAATGGTCTGGCTTTCACTCAGTCCTAGTTAAGTTTTCATGAACAGCCCCCCCTACACACTGTTGAGATATATGCTGGCTGCTGCTAAATTGGCAGGCCAAAGTCTGAAGCTGTGATTGTATAACAACCAGGCAACTGTCCTTCCTATTGTTCAAGACAAGGAATTTTTCTCATCGTCAGAATAACAATCAGGTTTTCCTTATGTCACTATAGTAGAAACTACATTTACATCATGTAATGTTGCAAGTCTTCTATAATCACTAGTGAAATGGGGAAGATCCTGTTTCCTCTCTGTGTCTGCATGCCTTACCACCCTTGTAACCTTTGTTGGTAGTCCATCCCTGACGATGATGACAATATTGTTGCAATTCTCATTTATGGCCATGCATATGCCTCTGAAGTCCGAACCCTGATGCACAGAGTCAGCCACACTTAGGGCAGGGGAAGTCTGTATCTATGATATTTGATGATGCAGCTCTAGGGCACCTTTCACATGCAGCCTGGAGATGATTTAGTCGATCCTGCTCAAACCTGTTACATATTGATCTTGTCAGAGACCTGCCAGTGAGTCCTGTTCTGAGCCATTTGCTCGAGTTCTTTGCGATTGATGCCAGCCCATTGGAGACTGCTCTTCAGGTTACCTTTGAACCACTTATATGGACGACCCTTCTTTCTTTTTCCCTGACTCATCTCCCCATACAAGATCTGTTTTTGGAGACGGTGATCTTCCATTCTGAAGACATGTCCGGTCCATGTAAGTTGTGCTCTGTGTCATTTCCTCAATGGTTGTGTTTGCTCTTTCAAGGTCCTTAATATATCCGTCAGTTTGTCCTGGCAGTGAATCCTCATTATTGCGTGGAAGGAGCTCATGTGAAATTGTTCAAGCTGTTTAATGTGCTGTCTATAAATGGGGTGTGTATTAGGAAGGGGTAGTATCTCTGTTGGAGGAATATGTCATGCTCCTTATGGAGTAGTTCATCTGCTTTGGTCCCCACCTATACCCAGTTCTCACCAGTGGCTCCAAGGTGCTGTTTGCAAGCGGACACGCTCCGGTAAACCACTTCAGTGAGTGGGCTAAAGTAGGTGAGGGTAGCCGATGAATCTTGTACTCTTGGTGAGATGGGGAAATTCCCTTTCTCTAACCTGCGAAGACTGTTCTGGCGGTCTGGGTGGAGGAAATCAGTTTGTGATTTAACAGCCGTGAAGGTGGTTCATTCGCATGCTGTGGGGCATGGAGAGCATGAGAAGGCATTAAAGATGTCCTGGTCACGCACTGCAGCTAAGGAAGTCCCATGCTGTAATGATCCTGCATGCCATCGGAATCAGGCTTCTGCGGGTGAGGAGTTGTAACCATTACCTATGTAAATTCAGCTATGCCAGTGCAGTTCCATGGTCCTTGAACAGATTGTGCTCTCAGTTTTGGTGGCATACATCAGGACTACACTAACTTGAGACCGGAATAACTCCAACTAACTTCCTCAGTTACTCCTGATTTACATCATTCTAACTGAAAATATAATTTGGATCTGTGGTCTGAGCAATGGTCTGTTTTTAAATATGTCTCATTTACTATCATTTAAAAATTCAAAATAGCAAGGATTAATCTGAGAGATCCTACCAAATCTATCTGTATGAATATAGGTAATCATCTGATGAACGTATTGCTTTGTTCTCCATGCTCTTTCTTCTCCAATATCTCCCAATTACTGCCTCCTTTGGGAAACTATTCTAGTTAGCTGCACTGTTTTTTAATTATTGTAGGCAAAGCTTAAAGAATTCCTACCTTCCATTTAACATGCATCACCTCTGAACCTTTATGCAAACATGCTCCTCTGAAACTCACTTTATTATAGCGTTGCCTCCATTTATTTTCAAACTGAATACAAATTCTTGACTAAATACTGCTTCTGTGGCTTAAAAGCAACAAAGTCCATCTAATCTATCACATAATGCCTTTTTTTCTAATTTCATAAAACCTGCTCTGAAAATTAGACTTTAAATCGGAGGATTAACTGGAAAATATTTACTTATGCATATGTAACAGGCAGGAGAAAAAGGGCAGCCTGAGTCATGTAATGGGCCTTGTTTATCTCAGTAAAAGAAAGAGAGAAAAATAATTTAGTGTATGCAATTTAGCCTGCAAAAGGTCAAACTGTTGCATGCCTGCAGGGAGTTAATCTGAAGAACGCTATAATTCCCAGCCCAAACAGTGATAAGCAATAGAAATGTAAATGCTGGCCCTTGCTCTGCAAGGCTGATATCTGCTGATATTCATAAACACTTTTTGTTTTTGTCATGAGTAATTTACATGATACAAATAGCTTTAATTAAAGAAGTGGGTCATCCTCCCCACCCCTTTCTTCCTTTCCCTTTATTGGGGCTGGAGAGGTGTGTGCATTAGAGGGAAAGTGTGTGTGGGGGGAGAGAGCAAGGTGCCTCTCATAGATTTAACTTTGTTTTAACTGGTTCTTAACTTACAAAAGAGATTGACACTTGGCATGTGCTCTTTGGCAATCAGCAAAATGCTTCAAATCAATGCCAGTTAAGTTCAAAGAAAGGCTCTGCTTGATCAGCTGAAAACAGCTTTCTCAGTTATTGTGAAGGCATGAAATGTGGTAGCTGCTGGGCAGTCTTTTGCTATATAACAGTATTGAAATCCTGGTGGAGCTGATTCTCCCCTTCATTTTCTCTCCCATCCTCCACTTTATTTTCTATCTGCTATCACTTTAAAGTTACACTCCATACTTCCAACCCTGCACTGACAGTAGCAAAGTAATATAGGATCTGAATTCATTATTGTGACTGGTTTCTGTTTTCTAGACTAGTAACCTGGGAAACATATTGCTTTGTTTTCTTTATATAGTGAACATCTTTTAGTTCTTTTCAGTTTCCCAGATGTAGGATGCAATTAGCTAAAAGATACCATTCTTTTCTCCTCATATTTTTTCTTTTCTGAATATACACTGGGAAGCTTTTATTCATAAGATCTCATACGAAAACTACTTTTTTTCCAACTCTGATATTTATCTGTCTTAGTCTCTCTCTTTCTCTCTCTGATACTCATTTTACCCTATTTAAAGCAATAAACCCTAATCCTAAAAGAAGGTAGTCTCAAATCAAGTATTGATCTGTTAAATCTTAAATCTGATTGGGACACTACATATGGCAAGTTTAGAAATCATATTTCCACCCAGATGTCAAGTGGTGGTGTCTGCTTGCAAAGAAACCGAAAATCTTAGACTTTGTTGTATGAATGCAGCTGCTTGCTTATTTAGTGGAGCCAGCCAAGGAAGCATATTACTTACTCCTGTTTTCCAAACTCTACAATGGCTTCCAGTTTGCTTCAGGGATCAGTCAAGGTATTGATTTTGATCTATAAAGCCATATGGTCCTGCCTGACTATTGGCCTGATTCTGTCAAATGCTGAGAGTCACTTGTGAGGTGCAGAGCACCTTCAACTCACATGGAAGTCAATGCAAGTATAGGATGCACAGCACGAGGCAGCATCAAGGCCTTAAGAACTGGCCTCCCTCTCTGAGACATCTCAGTGATACTTGAGCTCTGCTAGGATAAACTTGGCCACTGGACTGGGCAGTGCTTATTCACCACAATGCAGTCACAGACTGATGTAAGGTTCACTGATTTTCACAGTCTGAGGGCAGTGGATAGCGAATGGTTTTAATTATCTAGGGGAGGGAGGAAAAGCTACTCCATGGTTACACTAATCAGCATATTTGTTTTATTTTTAAAGTATTGAAAAATTGCCCAGACATGCTCAGACCCCTTCTTTGGTCCACCTCATTGCTGTCTTCCTCACTTACCCGTGATGGGCCAGCTCAGAGACCCTCGCACAGGGATGTGCAGACATACTTGACTCTGCTTTGCTGGAAACTCCAGAGCAAGACTTGGGGGATGCAAAACCCTGGCATTAGCTCTCTACACTAGAATGAATTTCCTCTTAAGTGCACTGTGCAGTCCAATATGGAATTCTAGGGGCTGAGGCAAAGCCCGTAGTAAGGGGTGCTCTGCAGTGATCCAGGGAGAGCCAATTGTGAGATGCAATTTTCTACTCTGTGTAGCCGGTTAGCTCCACTAGCTGGTGTATAGAGTGAGTAGAACCCCAGCTGGTGTATAGAATGGGTAGAGCTCCATGCATGATGGAGCAAAAACAGTGTCATGGGTGATTCTGGGTAAATGTCGTCACTCAATCCTTTCTCCATGAAAGCAACGGCAGAGAATCATTTTGCGCCCTTTTTCTCTGGATTGCCCTGGCAGACGCCATAGCATGGTAACCATGGAGCCTGTTTAGCCTTTTGTCACTGTCACCGTATATGTACTGGATGCTGCTGACAGATGCTGGTACTTGCAGTGCTACACAGCAGCATCATTTGCCTTTGCAAGGTAGCAGAGACAGTTCCACGCCCTATTGCATCGTTGCTGCTTTAGAAATTTTCGGTGATGAGGTGTTACCCGTCTATTGTACCATCTGCTGCTGTCATGGGTGCTCCTGGTGGCCTCACTGAGGGTCATCGACCAGGGGCGCATGGACAAAATGGGAATGAGCTCCCAGGTCATTCCCTTCTTTAGTTTGTTTTCTTAAAATAGAGTCAGTCCTGCCTAGAATAATAGAGCAAGTGTACTAGAGACCGGAGAGCACAGCCACTCCGGGTCAGACCCCCAGTATCCCGCAAAAATGATGAGCTGCATGCCTTCTAGGGTGGCCCTGCAACAACCCAGCATTGCTTCCCTCCTCACGCCCCTCCTGGGCTTACGTCGGCCAGTTATCCCCCCATTTGTGTGATGAAGTAATAAAGAATGCAGGAATAAGAAACACTGACTGTTTAGTGAGATAAACATGAGGGGGCGGCGCTCCACTGCTATGATATTCCAGGCAGGACTTCATAGTCATTAAAGGGTGTGGGGGGGGGGAGAGGAGCACAGCCTCCTTCTGCTATGATAGTCAGAATCTCCATTAGACATGCAAGGGGGCGGGGGAGGGGAGTCAGCTCCAACTGCTATGATGAGGACGGTACCAGCCCTATTGCAGCATCTGCAGTTCTGAATCTCCAGGCACAAAGCTTAAAGAGGGAATGGACCAGGTCTATCCATTTTTGCTCAGGCACCCCGGCCGAGCCTCACCGAGTCAGCCAGGGCGCACTCACAGGATGATAGACGAGGACGGCTTATCATCGTTTGTTGTACCATACCATTGCTGCATGGGAGGGAGGGAGAGGTTGCCATCTGTTAGCGCTGCAGTCCCCCCCCGTCTACCAGCAGCATCCAGTAGGCATCGGTGACATTGAAAGGAGCGAGAAATGATTTTTTCCTGTCTTTGAGGGGAGGGGGGGTAAATTGACGACATGTCCCTGAACACTTGGCAACATGTTCTTTGACCCTTAGGCATTGGGAGCTCAGCCAAGAATGCAAATATTTTGGAGACTGCAGAACTGTGGGATAGCTCGGTCTTCAGTACCTCTTCTCCCTCCATGAGGTCCGTTGATTCTTTGGCTTTCGTCTACACTTGTCACACAGCACGTGTGAGTCCCTGCTGTGGCCTCTGTCTATCATATCCTGGAGATTTTTCAAATGTTTGTCATTTTTGTCTTCTGGAACGAAGCCTGATAGAACAGATTTGTCTCCCCCACTATAGCGATCAGATTCAGTATTTCCCATATGGTCCATTGCTGGTGCTTTTTTTGGATTGGAAGTGCATTGCCACCGTCTGATCAGCGCTCCACGCTGGACAAGCAGGAAATGAAATTCAAAGTTTGCGGGGCTTTTCCTGTCTACCTTTGGCCGGTTCATCGAGTCGATGGTTCAGAGCGCTCACAATGGTGCACTGTGGGATACCACCCGGAGGCCAATACCGTCAAATTGCGGCCACACTAACCCTAATACAACATAGCTATACCAGGCCTAACTGATAACTGACCCTTTTTTTTTTTTTGCACACTGCTTAGTTAGATTTATTTGCTTAATTTAAAGTAAACTCATCAGCTGTACTGTTGATGGCATAATCATCATTCTAGTGCCTGGAACCTCATAAACAAATACAAACATTTCCCTGCATCCAGTCCAAATTTAACATAACACAACAATTGAGAGTCTTAAACAGAGGAAGGGAGAGAAAAGAAAGAAGAAAACAAGGCAACAATAATGAGTTCATGCAGTTACTCTGTAAGGCCCTGGCCCAGCAAACAGTTATTTATGCGTTCAAATTAACCACTTGAGCAGCTCCATTGACTTAAATTAACAGCGGTCCCTCTAAGGCAGTGGTTCCAAAACCTTTTTTGTCCATACTCCCCTGCCCCTTGCCTGGTCCATCTCCCCTCCCCCTCACCCCTCCCAGGAGCCACGGTTGGGAGAAGGGCCGCAGTCAGGGCTGGGAGCCAGGGGCCATGGCTGGGAGTGGGTCTGGAGCTGGGAATGGAGTCGGGAGTCAGTAGCTGCGGCTGGGGCTTGGGGTGGGGCCAGAGTGGAACTGGGGGCAGAATGGGGCTGGGTGGCTCTCCCTTCCTGCCCGCTGTGGGAGCTGGGCCAGGGTACGCCCCAGTTTGGGGACCACGGCTCTAAGGGTATGTCTATGCTTCAGTCGGGGGATGTGAGTGCAGCACAAGTAAACATACTTGAGATAGCTTTGATTGAGCTAACTTGCTAAAAATAGCAGTGAAGTCACTGCAGTGCAGGGCGCAGCATGGGCTAGCTGCCTGAATTCAAGCCCACCCAGGACCCTGGGTTGGTGCTGTAGCTGCTAGCCCAGAGGTTGGCAACCTTTCAGAAGTGGAGTGCTGAGTCTTCATTTATTCACTCTAATTTAAGGTTTCACGTGCCAGTAATACATTTTAATGTTTTTAGAAGGTCTCTTTCTCTAAGTCTATAATATATAACTAAACTATTGTTGTATGTAAAGTAAATAAAGTTTTTAAAATGTTTAAGAAGCTTCATTTAAAATTAAATTAAAATGCAGTGGCGGTGGCAAGGACCCGGGCAGTGTGAGTGCCACTGAAAATCAACTTGCATGCTGTATTCGGCACACATGCCATAGATTGCCTACCCCTGTGCTAGCCTATGCTATTATTGTTCAAGCTAGCTCAGATATATCTCCACAAGTTGCAGTCACACCACTAATTGCAGTGAAGATATATCCTAAGTGGTGGGACTTCAGTGAGACTACTCATATTTGTAAAATTATGCATTTGTGTAATTCTTTGCAGAATCAAGGTCATAGTCGGTTATTATTTATCCTCCCCAACACCTCTTGAAGGCTTTGAGGCAGAAGTACTGTGAACAACAGAAGAAAAAGAAAACTTTATACAATGTTCTTCTATTTCGCCCCTTTTATACTGCAAATTTTGTAAAGGAGGGTTGAGTGTGAAAGGTCATGCCAGTGAAAGAAGATTTCAGAGCCAAATCTTCCCAGAAAGGTCCTGTTGTATCCTGATGATCATGGCACTCGTAATGAGTTGTCATCACTCTGACTAAAAAAGAAAATATAATCATGCCTCAATTTGATGCAGATTATGAACACAGGTCCTGATGCTGTGAACTGCTCAATGCCTCCAGTAAACCACTCGACACTCCCAGCTCCCATAGCTGACAAAGGGAATTGAGGCATCCTGCACCTTCCAGGATCTACTCCCTAAAAAATCAAACCAAACCAAACCAACCAAACCACAATGAGAGGTATGAGAGGACATATCAGTGGATCAAAAAGATTCATTTATTTAAAAAAAATCTTTTCAACAAGCATTTTTCTTGTTGTATTTCCTGTCCTCATTGCCTCAGCTGCAATGTGACTGCCTGAGATAGTGGGTTATGATTTTCATACAAAGCAAGAAGAGCCTCTTTTTTTTTTTCTTTCTGATATTGTTCAACATTTTTCACAATGCTAAAAGACAAAGACAAAACAAAAAACAAGCCAACAAAATCCCAGTGCTGTAATCTTCCTGCTAGTAGCTCCTCAGCTAAGGCCTGATAAATTTTATACAAGAAAGTGTAGTTTGCTCTTAAATTGGTCTTCAGTTGAGATTTTCATGGCTGACTCACAGGATGAGGCTGTACTTTTTCAGACCAAATCTGTAGGCAATACAGGCTAAGAAGCCAGGCTGAGCACTGAGTAGATATGCTGTGGGGACATTCCCCTCCAGCTGCTCTGTGGAGGCTGCTTTAGTCCAGTGGCGGCTGTAGCATACACCGAATTCAGTCCTCTCCTGGATTTATTTTTTGGGTGGAGGGGATAGAAAGTCCCATTTAGTTGTGGATCCTTTAGCCTCACACTTTTCTGGTCAACCAATGTCCTGCCTCCTCTGATACAGCCTCAGATTTAGCTCCCTCAGTTCTGTTGCCTAAGGAATTTCCACAGACTGGGAAGGAGTAAGAGAGGTGCAACTGGAATGCCCCAAGGGCAAATTCTCTTCTAAAATCTGCTCTGCTTCTGTGTGTAGGGCCCAGTGATGTCAGTGGAAGTAATGCACATGTAGGCAGACCAGAAGGCCACCTTTGAGTGTTACTGTGTAGATCAACCAAAAAGAATTTTGCCAGTCACAAAGTCTAAGGGCAGGCCCAAGGAGAATGCTTCCCTAATAGTTACTCAGACCTGGCTAATAGGCATAGTAAATACCATAAACATTTTATCTTAGTTTTGTGAAACATAATGCATTACTCCATAGTTTGACTGATTGCTTGGAGAGCTGTTTATAAAATAGGCAGCCTGCTTACTGTCATCATGATTATATTGTCAGGATTTGACCAAATGCCTAGAAGCTTTAGTCATTTGGAGAATGCCATGTGAAATGGTGACTTAATCATATTATTATTATGTAATTATTTTAGTATTTTATTTAATGCCATATGTGTGACTGGTGCTTTACAACTTCCATGTCTCTGAAAGTTAATGATCTGAATTACCGTGGGCTGTTGAAATATATAAGTTTTAGTCATTTGACATTAGGGCTGGTTTGACTTCACTGTGCCATATGAACTCAGATATAAAATTGCTGAGCAAAAGGGCAGAGTATTTTTGCTCTTCTTGGGTTTGTTTTTGGTTGGAAAGTACTTTGTTGATAGCAGTAATAGAGTACTGTAATAAAATTGGGGTAGATACATAAACCAGTTGGCTAAAGGAGTTTCAGGAAAGGAGCAGATGCCTAAAGTTCCATAAAGCAACACACTGTGGAACAAACAGGATGCTTTCGCAACTGCCTGATATAATCAGGACAAACTGTTGACGCTGAGGGAGTTGGGCCCCAGGTGCTGCCTGAGTGGTGTATCCTGCTTCTTTTGAAAGTCTCCCTGCTTGCCGTGCCTCCCCAGCTCTATACAGAAAAAATCATCAGCCCTCTGATAATGCAACACTAAGGTCAAGATTTTAGTCACGTTCAGGGCAGAGAATTCAGTTACCATTCCCACAACAGTCTTAACACTAGCATTTGGTGTACGTGTTAGACAGTAACAGATAACACATATTGATTAATATTGGATAATGGGAACTGGGCTGGAAGTGGAAATTTGGACGGTCAGATTGAAACTCCATCTATCAATCCATGTATAAGGCTGGGTCCTATTTGGAACTAGCAGGGGACTATTTACTGGTTTTGCTTTGGATGTCATTCAGGATGGTGGAAATCAACATTGCTGATCTTGCAAGATTCGCACTGTTTTGAACTGAAATCTCATGAGACTGGCTCCTACAATATTGGCCAACAAGCCCAAATGCAAAACTTAGTCCCGGTTGAGCCTTGAACCTAAATCCTAGCCCAGGGATCGGCAACCTTTGGCACGTAGCCCACCAGGGTAAGCCCTCTGGTGGACCGGGCCAGCTTTTTACCTGTTGCATCTGCAGTTTTGGCCGATCACGGCTCCCACTTGGTGCAGTTCACCGCTCCAGGCCAATAGGAGCTGTGGAAAGCAGCAACCAGCACGTCCCTCGGCGCGCACCGCTTCCCGCAGCCCCCATTGGCCTGGAGTGGTAAACCGCAGCCAGTGGGAGCCGTGATCGGCCGAACCTGCGGACGCGGCAGGTAAACAAACCACCTGGCCCACCCGGGGGCTTAGCCTGGTGGGCCACGGGCCAAAGGTTGCCAATCCCTGTCTTAGCCTAAGCCTTATCCATCAATAGATCCACTTGTAATTTTCCATACATGCAAAACCCCTGTATACCTCAGTCTAAACTAATTTCATACCCATCAAAAAACAAAGAGGAAAGTACAAAAGGAAAGTCTCCATGAAAGAGAGAGACTGAGGAAACACCTTATGTGCCAATAGAGTCACACTGGGATAAAGCTGGTGTAATACAGTGGAGGACTAGTCCCAAGATATTCTAATTATTTGTTGTTTAAAAACTCCAGCTGAAGCCAATGGGTGCGTCTCCTGTCCTGTGTAAGGGCTTGAGGGATCTGGCCTGTAAACATAAACAGTGTGTGAATTAGGAGAAGAGTACAGCCCTACACACAGTAGGTGCAACATTTCTCAAGAGCCCAAGGCACTAATGTGAGCACAAGAAATAAAGAAGTGACTTTGCTGAACTGAGGTAGAAGTAAGCTGCTCTTAACTAAAATATAACACTAATAATCCCACAGCAGAATAAACATTTGAATAAAAACCCAGACATCAATTGGATCTTATCCAGTATTAAATGGAAACACGTGGTTTATCCTAGGAATTGAGGAGGCAGGGCAGGGGAAAAGCCCTAAACTCCTTTTCACTTCAAGTTTATTCAAACATTGCCATTGCCAAAATATTCCATGGAAAACTGAGCCAATTCAAAGCCATTCAGTTCAAGGCTGCAAGTTTCTACCCTCCTCCCCATTTTGCCCATAAACATGCTTGAGTCAGGTGCTAATTACAAGCACCAATAAAGCCACAAAGCTGCTCAGATTCCCCTAGAGGAAATGACTGGATTCAGCACTTTGCTGTTCTGTTTATTTTACTACTTTACTGCACTTAAGTTACCCCAGCTGGTTTTCTGTGCTCTGAGAGGGGGAAAGTCCATTCTATAGAAGAGTCCAGGGAGGTGAAAGGGAATCTCTCCTCCAAACTGAAGAGCTTACATGAGAGCTGCATGCATGTAGTGTGAGGATGGGGTGTTGAAGTGTCCTCTCTGCTGAGACCTGACCTTTCAACTTCTGAGGTGTCTGCTTCTTGCCAGGTCATTCTGAGTCACATTGTCTTCTGCTGTGCTGTGCTTTGCAGGCAACAAGTATATGGGAGAATATCTTGCCACATAATATTTATTATTGTTCATAGTAAGAAGTGCTTGCTAATCTCTGACGTGATCGGCACTGAACAAAAGATAAACAAACACAGCTCTTGCCCTGAGGAGTTTATAAATTAGTAGACAAATATAGATGAGATAAGATGCTCTTGGAGAACCCTGAAGTGGGTGTTGACTTACTATAAATTGAGAGTGAATTAAATGGGAATGGGATATGCTTTCTCATTAATTCACATTTTATTTTGAAGAATAGATGTTGTTTGTTTGTTCTCTGACAGGGTAATTCTGTCAGAAAACCATGCAGTTGCTTATTAGGTATAGGAGATAACTCATTGTGTATAATATATACCCCTCTTGAAAATCCAGGGGGGCCACATTCTCAGCTGGTCTACCTTTCCATAGCTCCATAAAAGTCAAGCAGTTGTGTTGATTTACACCAGTTGAGTATCTCACCCCTGGAGAACAGAGATGCATGAAAATTAGAAAAATACAAAGAAGCAAAGTGAATCAAACTGCCTGAAATCACAAAAGGCTGTGTTTGAATCTGGGGTGGAGGCTTTGGTTAGCTTCTACATTATATCTAGCCTTCTTTGACCATTCTTTGGAATTATTGACTGGAAATCCTAACTTTTATTAGTCAGAAGAACCCAGCTCTGAGCATAAGCAGAAATACATGAGATTAAAAAAAACATAGACAAGTGTAACAGATTGTATTTAAAGATAATGGGCTTTTCTCCACTCTCTTGTTTATATTAGGAATTTGTTCCAATTCCAGCAGTTGGTGACCATGTACAGATGTAGCTGCACCAGTATAAACCCCACCTGTAAACAAGGAAAGCTGTGGTTTGCATTGGTAGCACTTACTCTTGTGTGGAAGCCACTTAGGAGTTGTGCGCTCACAGCTGTATCAGTTGTTGGCCATTAGTTTCTGGATTCCCCGTGCAGTTAAGGCTTTGCATTCATCTCTTCAGGTAAAAGCCTACTCTGAAGGGTAAGAAATTCAGGCTTTCTTGGGGCCTAATGGAGGGAGTGAACTGAGAATCAAATACCTACCTGAACCATACAGACATTTCAGTGTAGGGACTAATAGCAAGAGTACTTCAGCAGCTCTCAGTTGCCATAGTGGCACTTAGAGAGAAGGTCTCTCAGCTACTCTGAATATGAATATTACTTGAAATATGGACACAACCCACAATCCCACTTCTTCTTTCACAATTTTTGAAGGGAATCTCATTGCTAGTTCTACCTAGGCTGGTAATAAAATCTCCAGTAGAATAATGATTTGTTTATTATCCTTGGCAGTGGAAGATACGGAAATGAGGCTAAGCTCAGACCTGCCAAATCTCACTTAGTTGGAAGGAGATGTTCTCATTGTGGAATAATATTTAGGTCTTTTCAAAGTATCCCTCTCTTATGGTGAAGGATTTCTCTGTGTGTTTCAAGAAGACATTTTAAAATCTCTTTTGAGTATTTTTAATGCTTCTTCGCACAAACTGCCGCTGCATGACAGTCCTGTAAGCAGCATTTGCCCAGAGCTGGGTTGATTCCTTTCTGCAGTGGGAGTAGCAACATTGATCAATCCACTCAGGTTTCACTTAAGCAGCCTAAAAATCCTGGGGGCCCTCCACAGTGCTTCCCCTTCCTCCTGCCACGATTACTTTTGCAGCAATATACAGAGAACGGCCTTTCAAATTTTATTAAAATCACGTTCAAAAGAGTATAATTATCTAAATGTGTGTAATCCATAAGGCAGTTTTTCAACCTTTGGATTTTAATGGCCTTAGGAACTCATATTCAGAAAGTAAGCTTGCCCGTAGGCGCATGTTTCCCGCAAATTGTATAGCTTCATATACAGTTATATGTCTAAGCATGTGTGTTTGAAAAGCCACTCTGCCTTGACTTCCTAAACAATTGTGATTTTATCAAGTTTGTTACAAACAAAACAAAAAACCCCAAACCCACCAAACATAAGAAACCCCATAGGAAATGTTTTTTGTAATATTTGCTTGTCTATTGTGCATATAGAGAAGGGGCGGGCAAATTTTTTGGCCTGAGGGCCACATTGGGTTTCTGAAATTGTATGGAGGGCTGGTTAGGGGAGGCTGTGCCTCCCCAAACAGCCAAGCATGGCCTGGCCCTCGCACCCTATCCGATCCCTACCACTACTTGACCCCAATGGCCCCCCTGGGACTCCTGCCCAGAGGGGCGGCTCCAGGCCCCAGCACGCTGAGCACCTGCTTGGGGCAGCAAGCCGTGGGGGTTGCTCTGCCAGCGCCGTGAGGGCGTCAGGCAGGCTGCCCTCACGGCTTGCCTGCGGAGGGTCCACTGGTCCCGTGCCTTTGGTGGACTTCCCTCAGGCGTGCCTGTGGAGGGTCTGCTGGTCCCACGGCTTTGGTGGACCTCCCTCAGGCGTGCCTGCGGAGGGTCCACTGGTCCCGCCGCTTCGGTGGACGTCCCGCAGGCATGCCTGCGGGAGGCCTGCCAAAGACGCGGGACCAGCGGACCCTCCGCAGGCACGCCTGCCTGCTGTGCTTGGGGTGGCAAAATCCCTAGAGCCGCCCCTGCCTGCCCAATCCACCTCCCCATTCCCTGTCCCCTGAAGGCCCCTGGGAACCGTGCCCCATCCACCCCTTCCTGTCCCCTGACTGCCCCCAGAGCCCTCACCCCTTCTCCCTGACTGCCCCGGAACCCCTGACTTCCCCCCACTGCCCCATCCAACCCCCCCTCCTTCCTGACTGTCCCCCTGAGCACCCCTGCTCCCATTCAACCCCCCTGTTCCCTGCCCTCTGACCACCCCACCCCCTATCCACACCACTGCCCCCTGACCACCACGCCGAACTTCCGTGCCCTCTATCCAACCCTCTTCCCTCGGCTCCCTGTCCCCTTACATGCTTTTTGGAGTGCTCATTTGAACCAAACCCAATTCTGAATCTTTTGCAGGTTGCCAGTTCATAGATTTGAGAGCCAGATGAGACATTACGCTCAGGGCCGGCTCTGGCTTTTTTGCCACCCCAAGCAACAACAAAAAAAGGGGGGGGGGTCTGGGCCACCGGAGCAGCAAAGCTGGGGGGAAAAAAATGACACGGCTGGAGCAGCAAAGTAGGAGGTTGGGGGGAGAAACAGCGGTGCGGCCGGCAAAGCAGGGGAAAAACAAAACAAAAAACCCTACACGGCGGCCAGAGCCAGGGGACTCCCTGTGCTGCAGAGTGCGTGCCTGGTCTAATGAGGGGGGAAGGGGAGGGAGTGAGGAGGGGAGAGAGAGAGTGGGGCGGCCAGTGCTTCAGCGGGGCGCTCGCCACGTGGCCCCTACCGCCGCGCCGCCTGCCAGGAGGGCTCCACTCTGCTCCGGTCGGCGGAAAGGGAAGGACATGGGCTGCCCTGCTGAGTTTGCTGCAGGGCGCTCCCCTCCTCCACGCCGCCACCCCCTACAAGAACAGTGAACAAAAAAAAAAGTGTCCGTACCACCCTAGGTTTGGGCGGAATACCGCCCCATAGAATCTGCCGCCCCAAGCACAAGCTTGCTCAGCTGGTGGCTGGAGTCGGCCCTGATCCAGTCTGACCTCCTGTAAACCGCGGGACACAGAATTTTACCCAGTGATTCCTGCAGCAGGCCCATAACTTGTGGTTAAATTAGAACATACCTTTTAGAACTACTACTAAAAAAACCAGATTGTCTATTTTGTATGTGAGATGCAACTCCATCTTGCAACCAAGCCAAAGACAGAGACTCAACTTCACTAATATAGATAAGGTGAGTCCCAGGAGAAATCAGAGTATGTTCCCTCGGACAAAACTAGTGCCTCTCATGGTCCCATCTTGTCTTCCAGTCACGTATCATTGTCTAAGTATATGTAGGGAAGTGCAGCACCTGTTTAAAAAATACATCACACCTTTTGTTTGGTGCTTAAAAACAATGGGGATCTTACAGCTGTGCAATAGGCATCTTTATTGTGCAGCCTTCCATTTGGAAAGTGGGGTTCAGGAAAAGGTGGTTGTTAAAAGGAAGCCCTTGTGGAACTGACCTTGCACAGGTCCTGTGGACTGCTTTTGCAGTCTGGGGTAAGGGAGCATTCCTGAGGGCAGTGACATTTTAGTGGGAGGAAAGGAACAGGCTGATCACAATCTAATGCTGGGCTCTTCTTTGTGCTTGGGTTTTCTAACCCATTGGATTCATTTTCCTTCTTAGTAACTCTTGTGTTTACTATCTACACCCAGAAGGCTCCCTTTGGACTGATGCTCTCTCCTTGTGCTGCTGTTACTAATACGGCAGCAGTACAGACTCTCAGGAAAGTGCTTCTCATTCAAATATGCCCAAAGTGCCAAGAACCATCATCTACGTTGCCAACAGCAAATTTAAAAAGGGAGCCAGTCCTATTACTATAAAGCTCTGCACCTGTGTCTGAGAGTTGTCCGCTCCCTTTTCCTACAGTATCTCCCTCTTCCTCTCCCCCCACATTTATTACCACTCCCTTTTTCACACTTGCTTCCACTTGTTTTGGAAAATTTTCATCCGTAATAGACTAAAACTAATTTCCGAATCACAAGGTTTGTAAGCAGGCAGACAAACCTGCTCCTTTCCCCACTCGCCACAAAAATATAATATGAAATTATGATATATGGAAAAGGTAAAGGAAGGAAAAAGAAAAGAGAAAAAAGTGTGTGTGTGTGTGTGTAGCGTAAGACCCAAAAATCAAGGAAATCAGAACCATGCCATGTAAAATTGTTACAGCTGTTACTGTTTTTATTGGCTGTTTCTTTTGGATTCATTTCTCCAGCAACTGCCATTCATGTGAGCAGGAACACATGCAGCATGACATTGCTTTGAGTTGAGAGATCCAGGGGCCAGGGATAGGTAGTGTGGGGAAAGGGACAGGGTGTAGTAATGAGGAGGTTTGTGGGGGACACATCAAAGTACATACTTGTAATGAGTTACAGTAACCCAGGAAATTGAATTCAGATGCATTTAATAAAATCTTAATAGGAACATAGGATTTGTCATACTATATCAGACTGCGGGTCCACGTAGTCCAGCGGTAGCTGGTATGGTACTTGATGCTTCAAAGGAAAGCGAGTCCCTTCTTCATTCTCTACCACAAATCTAATCTCTTTGATTTAGCTTTCCCTCTGTAAATTCTTCACAGAAACCTAGACACCCAACATTCCCCAACACACAAACAAAAACAAATGAGCACATGTCTCCTATAGCCTGAGAAGGAGAAATTGCTGTGATTTGTTTTTGAATAATTCTAAGGTGCTTAGATACAGAAGTAATGGCAACCATATAAGTATATAAATAGAGTGCACCTAGCTGTTTGAGCAATTCTGTATATGGGGAAAAAAGGGGCAGAGGAGGAGATACTTTTTTCTCCTGTGGGGAAATATATTTACAATTAAAATGAAGTGGCTGCTTCTGGAGACAACAATCTGTGGTGGTGGTTGAGAGCTGGGAAATGGAATCTTGGATCTTAGGTCACTCTGACTAATGAGAGAAGAGTCTATACAGAAATGTGAATTTGCCTTTTCTGCTCTCTCTCGGTCTCTTCATAGTTGCTTCATTTTAATAGGTCTGATTAAATAATCACCTAATGTGAATTGGACAGACCTGGAGATTTGTGTCTCTTCCTGTAAGCTTCTCAAACAAAATACAAGGTGCAGAACCAATTATATGAAAATTCACTCTGCACCCGGTGCTCACATATTATGCTGATGAGCACCTTAGAAATGCATATTAATTAAACATGTCCTATGTCTTTTTTAATAATTATTTTTTTGTATTTTGCAGACCCATCAAAAGAAAATAAATGATAAAGAAACAAATTAAATTCATAAGTACATCTGGTGATGCAATGTTTTTAGTGTATTTTCATTTGAAATGAAAACAGGGAGCCTTTAAACAAAAATAAATTCAGTAGACCCTAGGCAAATGAATTTTACACTATTAAATGTTATTTCTTGCTCAGCAAATTGTACTCAGGACCAGCTCCTATCTGTGCCTGGGTTTTCGCTGTGTTTGGGGCCAAACTGTATCCCCGATGTTTGTCAGTTTGTCAGTACTCTGGCACAAAGGACAAAACTGGCTTAGAACTAGAATCTTCATTCAGAACTCATTCAAAATCATGTGGTATTTAATTTGAATCTCTGACCTAGTCAAACTACTCTCTACAACTTTAGCTTCAGGTCAGATTCAAAACTGGAAGAGACTGAATTGACAGTTCTGTTTCAGATGTCACTGAAATCAAGAAACTTAACCAGAACCCTAGTCTTGATCTGGCAAAAACCTGTATCTGAAACTAGATTCAGATGTAAAAAGTGCTCCTTAAGCAAGCTCACCTCTAACAAAAGCTGCATTTGAGCATCGATATCAGATAATTGCACACACGATTAGTTGCTGGGGCCCTGATTCAGCATGCTTTTGGCATGTGAATAGTTCCATTGTTCAGACCCAAGTTTTTTTAAAGTAGACATAGTGTTAAGCATCTTGCTGATCTGGGGCTTACATGAAGAACTACATTTTAATGTATATGGCCTGTTTACATATGCAAATCAGGTAATTGCATACCACACTACGCATCACCACATGCAATTACCCACTTTACCTGTTTATAGGGATGGGCTTACAAATAATGAGTCCCTTTGGAAATGTGGTGCTTTGTGTGTAGCAGAGGTGCAGGTGAGACCTCTTACATCCTTTCTATTCCATCAGAGTGGCCAGAGCAAACTATGTAAACATCTATGAAACACAGGTA
This sequence comes from Chelonoidis abingdonii, assembly GCF_003597395.2. Lineage (NCBI taxonomy): Eukaryota > Metazoa > Chordata > Testudines > Testudinidae > Chelonoidis > Chelonoidis abingdonii. The sequence goes on from NC_133770.1 coordinate 190,349,917, forward strand.
CTTTTTAAAAGTTGAGAACAGTACCTTAGTACAGCCATGAAAAAGCCTACAATAGTTAGCACTTTTCAATTGTATGAAAGAATTACTGGCACTATTTTTAAATATGGGAAAACTTAGGTATAATGAGGGTGACATGTCCTGCGTGCAATGTATTGAGCACTGTGTTGGAAATGCAAGCTATACTTGTATAGGGGTGTTCCTGGTCCTACTTGCAGCTAGGAGGCTCTGTAGGGAAGCCTGCAATCAGAGTCAGTCTGGAAGAAGACAGCTTAGAGCAAGGTTATGCCTCTCTGCTTTAGGGGGCATCCTGCGTTGCTTTTCTTGCTTTTTGGTTACTGTGTTATCATTATGGATATTATGAATTAAAGTAGTATTACATTACAGACTTTCAAGCAAGAGTATTTGATGTTTTTATCTAAGTTCTCTGTTTGCATGCTGTAAACTTAACACCATGTTACAGAGAAAATTTGTGGCAGAGTAAGGAACAGAAAATAGGTCTCCTGACCTGTACTTTAGCACTGCTTCTAGTCTAGCACTACTCTGCCTCCAGTTGACGGAGAAATTGGGTTGGAAATACTGTGAGAAGAAAAAGGGTTTCTTGTGAGTTTTCTGATCTTTCTTAATTATGGATAGGTCAGAGATAGAAGAAGAATAGATCTTCTTGTGGTATTTCCACTTCAGGTCCTAACAAAATATGCACAAGTGGTTTGGTTATTCCTATTTTCATGAGCAAACAAAATTGTCAACAGATAAAAATGAACCATATTTCTTAAGAACTTCAAAAATGATCATTTTGATTTTGGATAAAGTTTTGAGTCAGCTTTACAGTAACTGGATTTGTTTCTCCATTCCTAGCAACTGCTGACTGCAGGCTCTGGAAATCCCCACATTAATTAGACAGAGAGAAATCCTAGAACTGTGAGTATGTGCTATATAATTATGTGAGAGCGCCCTTTTTTTTGGTTCTCAGAGTTCACAAGCTTAGCAGGACAAGTTTAAATAAAGTGCACCTGATTCCAAACTCTCTACAGATCAAACAATTTAAACTGCCCCCAACGCCCAACCACTCACAATCAAACATGTAGTTTTATATGAGTCAACAAAAGTCTCTCTAATTCCTCTTCTTGATTGGTCTTTGAATAGATGAATGACCAAAAGAGACTACAACATTTAAAATATCTAGTTTTGTTCCTGTGTTTTGAAACATCTTCAAAGGACCAAAACACTTGGTCACTCAGGGTATGTCTACACTATGGGATTATTCCGATTTTACAGAAACCGGTATTTTAAAACAGATTGTATAAAGTCGAGTGCACGCGGCCACATTAAACACATTAATTCGGCGGTGTGCGTCCATGTACCGAGGCTAGCGTCGATTTCCGGAGCACTGCACTGTGGGTAGCTATCCAATAGCTATCCCATAGTTCCCGCAGTCTCCCCCGCCCTTTGGAATTCTGGGTTGAGATCCCAATGCATGATGGGGCAAAAACAGTGTCGCGGATGATTCTGGGTAAATGTCGTCA
>NC_133770.1:190352773-190380361 GCF_003597395.2 Chelonoidis abingdonii
GCTGTGGCCTCTGTCTATCATAGCCTGGAGATTTTTTCAAATGCTTTGTCATTTCATCTTCTGGAACGGAGCTTAGATAGAACAGATTTGTCTCCCCATACAGCGATCAGGTCCAGTATCTCCCGTACGGTCCATGCTGGAGCTCTTTTTGGATTTGGAACTGCATCGCCACCCATGCTGATCATAGCTCCACGCTGAGCAAACGTGAAATGAAATTCAAAAGTTTGCGGGGCTTTTCCTGTCTACCTGGCCAGTTCATCCGAGTTCAGATTGCATTCCAGAGGGGTCACGATGGTGCACTGTGGGATACCGCCCGGAGGCCAATACCATCGATTTGCGGCCACACTAACCCTATGGCAATACCGATATGGCAATATCGATTTCAGAAATGGGTTTAAAGAGCCCTTTTTATCAATATAAAGGGCTTCGTTGTATGGACGGGTGCAGGGTTAATTCGGTTTAACGCTGTTAAATTCGGTTTAAACGCATAGTGAAGACCAGGCCTCAGTGATATTGGGTTTTGTTTGTTTGTTTCTTTCCTACAGAGTTACATTATGCACTGCATCCTCTCCAGTAACTCTTTAATGCTTTCACTTTTTTCTCCCAAGCTACACCAAGAAAATCATCTCTGTCATTTTTATGGTTCCTGGAATTTTAAGCACACTGACAAAGGTTGTTTTTTGTTTGCCTTTTTTGTCTCTAGTACTCCAGAGCTGTTTCACATAGCCTGTAGTATGGAAGATCATTTTATTTCCTTGCCTTCTATTTTATCTCATTGGTTTTGTTTTAACTTTTGCACTTCATTGCACACGTCCTCTGACCCCATCATGGCTAAATCATTCTGAATTTTATCGCTATGCTTTTCAGCACTGGCTCTTCCTGGTCATTTCATTTCATGAATAACTATCGCTCCATCAATTTACCATATATTCCCAACTCATGTAGGGTCTAGTTCAGCCACTCTTACTCACTGTGAGTAGGAGCTTAGTTCCTGATCCTATAAGCTGCTCCCTGTGCTTTGTGGAGTGTCACTCACTTTAGTAGGGCTCCATTCAAGAGTCTTCAAGGGCCAGATTTTAAAAGGTATTTAAAGGCGTAAAGATGCATGAATGGGAATCAGGCACCTACACACCTTTGAAAATCTCAATAGGTGCCTATTTGCATCTTTAGGTGCCTAAATACTTCTAAAAATCTGCTCCTAGTACAGAGCAGCTTGCTTGATTAAGGCTTTATTCTGTAAATAATCCCAGTGAAACAAGTGAGACTACTCATAGAGATGGTATTACTTAAAATGGCTCACAAAGCTGACTGATCCTGACTCCTGGTTAATGAACTAGGATCAAATCTTGAAGTCCCCCCCCACCACCTCCTCCAAGGTTGAAAGCTTAGCTGGGCCTTTAAGAGGAACTCAGACCCCACGTCCCATCTGTGCCTGGTTTATTTCTCAGATCATGTGATTGCAAGATACAGAAAGGCCTGCTGGGGAAGAGGACAGGACTATATAAGGGTCCTTTCTGTTCAGGTAGAAAACTAAGGAAAATTAATAGCTTGCTGGAGAGAAGGCATGTGACAACAACATGAGCAGTAGTTTCTTGTGGAGAGGAAGGTGTAAGGCAGGAAGCTAGGAGGACAGTACTAAAGAAACAGGAGGGAGCCTGGAAAGACACTGTACTAAACAAACTCTGAGAAGAGTCAAGGAGTAGGCCTAAGCAAGGCAGGTGATATAGGAATTGGCCCTGGAAAAAGTGAAGCAGGCAGGTTGGGCTGAGGCCAGACAGCTCCCCCTTACACTGTTAGAGTTCTCTAGGGAGGTGGTGAGGAGACACTTTAGCAGTCCAAGCCATTTTGAGGGAAAGGGGCTGTAGAAAAATAGACTGTAGAAAGCCCTACAAGGACCGGGATGAATTTAAGGAATTGGAGAGATGGCCTACTGAGGGTAAAGCAATGTGTCTTGGTGATTAAGACTCTCCTTTTGTCTAGAGGGCCAAATCATCCAAGCAGCTGGTAGAAGGGGAGCTCCATGCACTTCCTCATGAGGTAGGTAAGTCAACCGCCTTACAGGGAATTTCGTCTCTGTAGAACTTTAGGGTCAAGCTGGTGATTCTCTAACAATCAGTCTAACAGTTGGTTCTCCTTTAATTACTTGGCTTTGTTCCAAATGGCTTCCAGTCTTAGGCTTAGTTTTTTTGTCACTTTTTTTCCTTCATCAGTTGCTTTTTACTTTGCATGTGGGGATGAAATGTTACTTAATGCTAAATATATGAATGTTTCTGAATTTGCTCCAGTGTATAAATATCTACAGAAAAAAATGTTGCTATTTTTGCAAGAAGACAAAAGTCCCAACTGAAGACACGGCTCATCGTTTTCACAAGAACAGGGTGAAAACTGGAGACAAACCACAAATTGTCCTGCATTTACATAAACGTGAAGCTGCCACTTTTTTGCTGTTTTTACTGGTTGTTGTTATTTTGCACAGTCCTGCTTCTAAGTGTCTGCTGCCTTTGATATAAAATTATATCAAAGCGTGAATGTCCAGATTTGGGGCTTCAGTCCCCTGACCACTCTGGCTGCTTTGTGTCACTCTAGAAATGCAAAGCAGCTGCACATCTGGCTTAACTGACAGAACGTAATGGGCAGTTTGTAAGTTATTCTTCTGTATGGTACTCAGTTTTCCTGGCAATTAGGTTTTGATTGAGTACCATCAACTATTTGGTGAGCAGTTCAAAAATTGTATAGGATTTGTTAGAAGTGGTCACCTTTCTGGGGCTCTATGTTGCAGAGCCTTAATTTAATTTAAAATGTTTCATAAGTGTTTTAAAAAAATGGTACAATTGTAGGTGGGGTTGATGAAGGAGAACATCCAAAACCATAGAAAAATGGATTTCTGAATAAAGGCAAGTATTTGTGGAAAAATTGCATTTTGATAAAACTGGAGGAGCAGTGTATAGTGTGTATTAACTGCAAGGGGACATAGCTAAGGCTTTGACCAACCATTGGTTAATCAATAAGGCAGTTGGTGCGGGTGACTAAATTAACTGGAGTTGGGAATAATAGGGTTTCCATGTAATTAAATTAGTACCACATGTAATATTCTGAAAAAGGAAAAGGTCATGTGTTCTATTGAGGTCCTTCTGCCTCTCTAAGTTGTTTTTCTACCCTGCAGGGATTTTTTTCTATCGCCTTTTAAGTACTGGTCTCCTCTTGAATGTATTCAGTTGCAGCTTCTATTGCTGTCTTTGATAACCGATTCCACAAATTAACCCTTTGTATCATTTCTCTAAAACTCCTTTTGACAGCAGATTTTTTTTCCAGCTAATCTAAGGAATAACATAAAGACTCAAAGCCTCAATGAGATGCTTTTGGGCTACAAACGGTGCAAAACTTCTCTCACGAGCCAGGAATGAAAGGTATGTAACACCTCATTTAATGAAGTACGTAAGAGAGATCTTGATTTATGTCCCAGTGCTTTTTAAACTGCCATCTCCCAAATAGTTCTAGAATGCACTATCCAGACTTGTGTACTTCATGATATCACAGCCATTCTGTGATGCGAGGATGAGCTCATTCCGATTTCTTCAGTCCATGCAGAAAAAATAATGAACATTCACTTGTGCACGTTGCTAACTGCATAAAAGGTCCATTTGCTCTGAAAAGGCCAGCTACAGAGGTTTTTTTTGTTGGTTTTTTTGTTGTTGTTACTTTTTAAGTTGAGCTTTTTACTTGGAGAAGATGAGAGGAACCACGAAGATACCTGTGAACATGCCAGTAACCAGCTAGTGTAGTAATGAGTGTTCTGTCAATAGAACTTCTCTCTTCTTCAAGTATTGAGAATCTTGAAAGAAACCTGTATTGGCATGAGTGCTAAAGACCAGAGCCATTTTCTATCCCTCCCTCATTCCCCACACATCATTTTCCCAAATGCGTGGCTGACAAAATGAGGCCTGCTTTAAAGGAATAGTCTTGGCCATTAATCGAGACACATAGTGTGGTGTGTTCACTGGTTATTGGGGCTCATTAGCCCAATTCTTTCTCTCTAATTTCTTCAGAAATACAAATGTCTAGAAAGACAAAGCTGAGTTAACAGCTAACAGCTAACAGTTTAGACTCTGTTCATGTTCTCAGGTTTCATTGCATTTTGTACAGTTTGGAGGGCTGAGCGCCAATATTTTATACCTTATTGTGTCTCTGTGGGAGGAAAGAGGGCCAAGAAGCCCTCTTTCCCCCTCCCCAGGTGCTCCTGTGCAGAAATCATGCAAAAAGGTGGATGCTTGTGCACCCTGGGCATGGTGGTGGCACAAGCACCATTCTTAGCACTGGACTTTTCAAAGACGGCAAGGCCACTTCTTGCACAAGCTGAATCTGGCATTGGAAGGACACATGCTGTGTAGAGTATAGCAGACGCTATCCCTGTGTACCTTCCCCTACCAGCCCCAGAGGCATTCTGCTCCAACTGCTGTTGCTGCTGCTGGTGAGGCTCAACTCTTCACTGCCTCAGCACCACAGCAGTAGCTACTCACGCCATAATCTGGCCTCAGCTTTGCTCAGGACCAAATGCAATACTATGAATTGCCATATCTGAAAAGAACAGGGTTTGAGCATTGAGTATTTAATATTTTTGACATATGTGATGCAATATGCTGACTACCAAATGTATAAACATGCTCTTGTTGTTATGTCTGGTGTATGGAACACTCTTTACATGAGATTCCTGGATCAGCCATGCCATAACACTCTGCATGGTGGTTTTATGGACTAGTGTGACTTTTGTGGGTTATTACTGCTGGCTTAAGCAGCTCACAGTCAATCTCCCCAGTAAGACGGGGTGGGGGGGGGGCAGCCTTAGTATCCTATTGTCCATTTTCTAAAGAGCTAGATTTTGTCTGAAAATGCCAGCTGCCACCTGCTTTAGGTTTAACTTTCTGCTAGAGTGAAATATATTATTTGACATATTTTGCATTTTAATTGGGGCTCCAGTCAGGGTCAAAAATAATTTTGGAAACATTTTAAGGTAAAGGTGTTTTGTTGTAAGACTTAAACAGTGAAGACAGGCAATCTTACTACAGGGATGATCTCATTAAAAAGAGTTCTTTCATGGCATTACACTTATTGAACCTCAGCATATAGCTTACAGCACACCTGGATGATTATTTTGTAGGGACAAAACTCTTTTGTTACTAATTTCCTAATCTCATATTGACAGGTGTTAGCTTTGCCCTCCCCATGTGTGGTCAGTACAATCACATCCAGGTTTGTATTGCAAAATGATTCTGCTGGTTTGGGAAACCTCTGCTCTTGTCTATTGTAACTGAATTTTTGTAGCAAATTATAACCCGGTGGAGTTGCAGCTGTTTGATAGCATTTTGATAATTAAAGGGCCTATTGCTATCACATTACTTAATCCACTGACATTGTTTCTTTATTGACAATGCTAAAACTAATGCTTTTTCCAAAGGAAAAGTAGACTGAGGTGAACAGTGATGCCTTGTTGCTGAGGATAAGGACAGAAGGATAGGTGTTTCTCAGAGGAGAAAGAGCCACATTTGTTGACATCATGCTTCACTGTCCCAGGGATCTAGCCATGCAAAGTATGAACAATGATGCAAAATACAGTGCTTAAACATGCATATTAAACTCCTGTCAGCAGCTACAATTATTAAATAACACCAGAATCTCCCCTAATCTTCCTCTGAAACCGTTTGAATTGGGTACCAGCCTAATGTCTGTGGGAAGATTATTTCAATCCCTTGGGAAAAGGAGATCCTTCATAAGAAGTTAATACCCTTGGGACAGTATATTGGAAAGCTGCATTTGATCTCCCCTGACAAATATGACAGCATATCATGTCTGAGAAGGTCCTGTCAGTAAAAGGTAGGTTATGCCACCCACAGCATGAAAGACTAAATGACTCTCCAACTCCAGCTAACTCAAAAGCTGATAGTATTAGCCTGTTGGCAGTACTGTTGCTATCTTGCATTCATTGAATATAGCATCTCCACAAACTCTATATCTAATTAAAATACAAGTGGCACAATGTTGCTCCCATGGTGTTACTACTTCTGGAGATTACAAGGAGAAGGGGAAACCTGTCCAAAGATACTGTGCTGCTCAGCCCCTTCCGCAATGAATAGAGCCATGGAATTGCACAGAATGGATTCATCTTGACTTGTTAAAGCTCCCCCTAAAAAAATCTCCTCTACATACTAAGCTGCATGGTATAGGGTTTATACACAGTCCCTCAAAGAGATGGGTCCATGAGCTGATTTTGGAACTTGGGATTGTATGAAGTCCGTGGGCCTGATTCTTCTCCACAGTTTTACACTGGTTCAACTCTGGTTTCAGTGTAGTTGCTCCTGCCTTATATCTGTATAAGTGACAGAACTCTATCCGTTATCTGCTTATTTTACAGAGGAAACAAGTTTTTTGGATTGTTATTGTTTGTATAGTGCAAAGAGTAGTCTCTTGTGGAGATGTAAAGACCATGGCTGCAGCATAATCTCATAAACTGAGAGAGACTCTTCTATGACTTGGCTTAGGCGCATCACCACAGACCGCACCAGTTGCATTAGAAGACATTTTAACATGATCTCCAACAAGGTAAACTTCGCCTTTTATTGAAGTTGTTCTCTAAACCTGACAGCTTAGTGGTAGAGTGGTCAGAGCTTTAGTGACTAATAGGGAGATTATTTTCAGTGGATAGAGAAGGATTATTGGCCAAGGGAAAGGCTCAGTCAGGACAGCAAAAATGTAGGTCACCTAGAAAAAGGTGCTCCTTCAAAGGTCCTGCTGAATTCTGAAGGAAGGTGGTGTATAAAAATGACACAATCTCCTCTGATCAGTAGACCTGTGCTGAGGAGCTAGTATTATACAGTAGCTGAGACAAACTGAGATGCAGAGGCAGATAGGGGACAATGTGTTGCAAATCCCTGACTACCTTGGACACTTGGTCTTCCTACAGAGGGATTTTTCAACAGTTATTTTTTTTGTTAGTGAGATTGGATTGTGTACCCATCACAAACCCACATTGGTGTTGTTTCCAGTTACAATGATGAATCTGAAAAAGCCTTCAGTAGGACACAAAAGGTGGGAGCTAGTACTGAATGACCACTTCCTGTTTCTATATCAAACGCTGTCTAAATCTGTCATGATATTATAGGCTTTAAACCAGATTGCAAGTCAACAATAACAGTATTTCAAAATCTGTCAATGTGCAAGTTTGTCTGCATTTGTTCATGATGTGTACTGTACATAAGATACCTGATTCTCCGCTCAAACCATTATTATTCCGGTGCAACTTCATGGACTTCTATTTTAAACCGGTATAAGAGAGTTGGGGCTACTGGACTAGTCCCCCAAAATCCGTGCCAACAATAACCAGCATAGAACCTGGTGCAGAGTTCTTGCCAGCAGAAGGTGGGAGCAACACAAGGTATCCAAAGCATCCCCTCTGTGACGGGTTGGATCACAGAAACCCTCCTGGGAGCTGCCAACTGATGTGCCAAGACTACCTCTGCTCCTGCTTTCCCTGCCAGCTCAGGACTCCAGCACTTGTCTTGCTGAGCCAGACACTCCTGTCTGCTCCAGCAAAGACCCAGGGTCTGAATTACTTGCCCCAAAGCTGCAGGTTTACCTGAAAACAGCTCAAAGAAGTGTGCTTGTCTTTAACACTCAGATGCCCAACTCCCAATGGGGTCTAAACCCAAATAAATTCATTTTATCTTGTATAAAGCTTATGCAGGGTAAACTCATAAATTGTTTACCTTCTATAACACTGATAGAGAGAGATGCACAATTGTTTGCTCTCCTGGGTATTAATACATACTCTGAGTTAATTAATAAGTAAAAAGTGATTTTATTAAATACATAAAGTAGGATGTGAGTGGTTCCAAGTAGTAACAGAAGGAACAAAGTAAGTCACCAAGCAAAGTAAAATAAACTGCGCAAATCTATGTCTAATCAAACTGAATACAGATAAGATCCTCACCAGTTCCAGAATGCTCCCTTTTACAGACTAATCTACTTTTTGCCTGGGTCCTGCAATCACTCACACTCCTTTGTTCCAGTTTCTTCCAAGTATCCTGGGGAGTGGAGAGGCTCCCTCTTTAACCAGCTGAAGACAAAATGGAGGAGTTTCCCAGGGTTTTAAATAGACTCTCTCTTGCGGGAGGAGATCCCCTCCTCACTCCTATGCAAAGTCCAGCTCCAAGATGGAGTTTAGGAGTTACCTGGGCAAATCACATGTCCATGCATGACTCACAGTCTTTACAGGCAGAAGCCATTGTCCACATGGTATCTTGTATGTCTCCAGGAAGACTTTTTATGTGGATTGGAGCATTCCAAGATCCATTGTTCCCCAAGTGTTTCCTGATCGGGTACTTGACCTCGCGAATTCCTTCCAAAAGAGGCTGACCAAATGCCCCGTAAAGCTTACTTGATTTCTAAGTAAGTATACAGCCAATATTTTTAACCTCAAGTACAAAATGATATATGTGTACAAACAGGATGGATATAGTAGACCATAACTTTTACAAAGATATGTTACATGACACAGGCAGCACAAAACATATTCCAGTTATGTCATATTCCCATAAAGCATTATGGGGTACAGTGTCACACCCTCTGCTTAGGGAAGTGAAGTTAATGTAGCTCGAAAAGTGGGCATTCTTGGTGGTGGATGGTGTAATTTGGGCAGCTGGTGACTGTGCTGATCCTTTCATGAGTCTCTGCTGGTGGGAGTTCCTAGGAAGTCCTCAACCAACAGAATTTCTCAGCCTAGCTTCTTGCCCTTCCTTAGGTCAAACTCCTTAGCATGCAGCAGGCTAGGCTTTGCACTTCTCTATTTTGACATGTCCTGGAGCGTGACAGCACTTCCTGACTGGAGCCAGCCTAGGTTTGCTCGCTTTCAGGACGATTTCTTCAGTCACTGACTGCCACCCAAAAGATGCAAGATAGGGAAATAGGTATAGGAAGCTAAATGCCACTTGCATTTACAACTTTAAATTTTCCACTAAATAATGGAGTTATTCTAGACATACACCAGTGTAATTTAGCACAATATCTGACTCAGGAGCTTCAGCAAAAATATCCATGTGGGGCTAGCTCATTCGGTTATCTCCTTGTGTGAAGTACCAATACCCTCTACACAATGAAATCACTTGGGGCCTATCAGTTTAAAAATAACCCCTTCCCCAAACCCTAGGGTACAGTTGTTTCTGTGTATTTGTCAAACCCACTGTGATTCTGTATAGGTAGGTCAAGCTCACTGATGTTTCTGTCCTTTTATTCTTGAACATACAAATAAGTTCTGCTGCAGGTTATTGTTCATATGACTTCAAGAGGAACTGGTATAGCTGGTGTTTGTCACAGAACTGTGCATTGGTAAAGCAAGTCCAGTACTTCCTTGAGTTCTGTGCAGTTCCTTGGTGTGAACCTTTCTTTCATTTCTCTTGCATCAAATGTAAGCCTGCTAGCTTTAAAGTCTATTGCAGACCTGTTTTCTATACCGAGGTGATAAATAAGCTAATGCATTCCCTCTTCAGAGGTGTGTATGCTAGGTCATAATGTATCCACTGATCTTATGTCCTTATTACCTTATCTGAATGGTGCAGTATGTAGTGGAAACAAACAAACATCTCCCAAGAATATTGTACTGGAGACTTCCTGATTGCAATTTGCTTCAGATTTTGTATTTTACAGACATGTCCAGGCCTCAGACTTGTAGTGTAACGCCAGTATAAAACAGAGAAGAGTGAACACAGGCTACGTGGTGGGGTGTCCCGCTGTTCACCCTTGCCATTGGGCCACAACAGTTTCACATCTAGTGAATTCATTGGTAGAGCTGACTGGAGGATGACAATTCCATTTCATGATACCTTGTGAGGCTTGACTCATGAATGTAATGGGCCTGTAGATACTCAGCTAGAAGGCAGAATAGAACTACAAAGTATTAGTAGGATACCACTTCTAGTATTTGTAGAGCCTTCAACCTCTTCCAAAGAGGAAGGTGAATTATCTGCTTATAAAACAAAGATCATCTTTGATCAATAAACTGATTGTACCATATGGTACAAATTGTATTGATGTGCTTTTATTTTAGAGACTACAGTCTACTGCTGTCCATGATGAAGTTGAAATAATCTAATTCATTTCTCTCCATTAAAACAATTTTTAAAAGCACTAAGCTTAACTAGCTGGGGACTAAAGAGAGAAGGGGCCAAATTATCTACTGATATAAACTGTTGGCAGAAGTCCACTGAAGCCAGTGTAGCTGAGCCAAAATCTGATGTAATTTGGTCCAATGTGTTCCAGGCCTGTGGGTCAGCCATTTACAGTCAATGAGGGAACAAGCTGATCCTTCAAACAAACCAATCTCAAGCAATTGTCTGTTTTTAGAAGTTGGATAGTATTATTTGATGTCAACACTTCCAACAGTTGTTGATAAATCAATAAAGTGAACATAAAATATTGAAAAGAGTGAATAATTTATTAATCCAGCATCCAGCTGTTAAACCTAGGAATAGGTTATTGACCTGGATGCACTGGCAATAATTTCCTGGCACTGCAGTGAAACTTGACTCTGGAATGAGAATAATTTGGTGACTGAGGGGAATTGCAGATGAGCTCACCCTCACTTAATCGGCAAAGGAAAGATCAATATGTAGGGCACACTATCTTACTTGTTGTTGACTGACTTAACATAGGTTTGTATGATACACTCCTCCAGGCAGCTTGTAATGAATAACTTTCTTGCTGCCATATGTATTGGGTATCTTTTTCCTTTTTTACTCATGATAATATAAGGTTAATCAAGTTGAAAGCCATTAAATCTTTCATTTCTATTTGGAGACTGCATGAGATGGGTCGAATATTCAGATGCATAACATCTACTGCAAGCTTTACATAAGCGATTGGGTCTCCATAAAAATTTAAATCCTTTTAGTCAGCTATTATTCTGATTACTCTTTATTTCTCCTAGGAAGGAATAGCTTTTAGATTCTTGTATATAAAGAACATGTGTTTCTTTAATTCAAATTAATGTTTTCAATAAAATAAAGGGATACAATTACTTGACTAATACATTAGTTTATGGTCTGTAATATAAACAAACATTGATTCTATCTAAGAATCAGGGATCTTCTTTGGCTTGGTCTATAACTGCATTTCAATGAATTTGAAATAAACCACGCTTTTTGCTTGCCCTTCTGGACTGGCAGTAGCTCTGCTTCTTCTGGTGTAGGAGATGTTGACTGGCAAATGGCTTATCCTGACTTGCTCCTTTTTAGGCCAGTGAGGTGATGGCCTGAAAGCAAGAAAGATTGCTGATGTCTGTCTTTGCCGTATTGTTCATTAAAGGCCTGATCCAAAACCCTCTGAAGTCACAGGGAGGGTTTTTTCCCCATTGACTGCAGTGAGTTTTGATTCAGGCCCAAAATTTGAATTGACATTTTGTCACTTGTCCATTCTCATAGACTAGAGATGTACACACTGTTCACATCCATATATTAAAAATTGGTGTTCCCCAGAATTAAACCAAACCAAATCCAGACTGAGGCCAATAGTGAACATGGAAAAAACACACTCAGCTGCCGTGTGTTTTTGAAGTCATATGAAAGTGTAAATACAATCAAAGGAATAAGGTTTAATGGTGCTGGGATTTCACACTGATTGTTCACCAGTGTAGTCTATCCCATACTTAATTTGGTACTTAGGGCAACAATCATCAAAGATATATACATCTGATGCAGTGGCTTTATTTAACCTACACGAAGAGCACTGCAATTCTATATAATCCTGGGCCAGGACATTTGGATCTAGATCTGAATGTTTAATCCTGACTTTGGGCATATCCAGATCTGGGGTATTGGTTTTGTGTATTGGAGCCATAAAAGCCAATTATGAAGTTAAATTACAGATGCAGGTCTGTATTCAATGTATACAATGTCACTGTCTGCTAAGCAGTGGTTCTCGAACATCTAGTTAAAAAGGTTTCCTTTCCATAGTTTGCTGCACACACGGTATACAGCATGATAGCCAGGAGTCCAGCCAATACCCTTATCATCACAGGCAGCAGTTCTGCCAGGGTGAGCTATTGTAAAAGGAAATCTCACAGGTACTGGGGTAAGCTTTTCTCAGCTGGAAGCTGATCCAGCTTTCTGTTGCCAAATGCTGCGTCAGCCAATTCACTTAGACGTATCCAATTACACACATGTTGTTTATATACACAGCATTCAACACTTCCAGTAAGTTTTTCTGTGATTGTGATGCATTTAATGCTTAATATACAGTGAGACTAATAGGACAAAGAGGCTCACACAGAAATCTGAGTGGTGCAGGCAGCACTAAGTTACAGGCATCATCGTTTTTAAAAGACTTTGAAGAGGAAAACAAGTGTATTTGGATTCATGTTTCACCCTATACACCCGTGTAACACTTACTAGTTCTAATGAGCAGTCCAAATCAATGCTTCTTTTGTGGCGGGCTTCTGAATCCAAACTAAATTGTGTTTCCAAAATTTGCAGATGGTCTTCTAGCTCAGGGGAAAGGACCTGAACAAAGCATAGTACTTTGAAATTTGGATCTGAATTTCTTGTGTCAGGTCTGTTCTAATTATTTCCTGTGCAAGTTATATTTATGTACTGGAGGGAATGCTGGAACTCATGGCAATGATTTTGGGTTGTTTTTTTTTGTTTCAAACTTCTGTATGTGTACAAATTTTATGTAATTTTATTGAGGAGACTGCATTCTGTGTGTCTCATTTAAACGGCATGAAATGCCAAGACTCTCAGGGTATAAGTTACAAGGGGAAATAGAATCTCTTATTTTGCTTTCTGAGAACATAATTTGCCCTAAAATTTACTTTTATATTATAAGCACACTCAGATGGAATAGTAACTTGGATTACAGAGATATACTTAACTTTACAGGCTGGAGGAGTATCTTAAATAACATTGTTAAGACGTATGTCAAGTAGAGGATGATTATAGGAAGAAGGGATCTGGATTGAACAAATTTTAAACTTGCACAAACCTGTCAAAAATGTTTTATTGTCAGATGTATTATACTACTGTGATTAATGTGAAATGGAAATACATTACTGTGTGTGATATGTATGCATGTTGCAGATCCATTAATAGTCATGTGATTTATTTGTATGAATGTCATATTAAATGCTAAAAATACACATAATGTTAAAACTGAGGTGCATTCCAATAAAAACAAGGAAATTATGAGATAGGGCAGCCTTACATCAATTTAGCTCATTCCCGAATGACTAAGGTATTGCAGCACCTACACTGAATGATCTTATGTATAGTAGGCTATATTTTCAAAAGTGCACAGCTGTAGGTGCAGTTTTCCATATGAAAATGTTGTAATATCCAGTTTTCTGCAGCTACACATTTGGGAATGTATATGCACACACATTTGTATCCAATTCACCTATTTCTGTAGCCCAAAATTTAGATGTGGAAGACTGCTCTAAGGATTTGAAAGGCTGGGTTGAGGCCCCTTTAAAATTTGTTCTAATGGGCAGGGCCGGCTCCAGGCCCCAGCACGCCAAGCACGTGCTTGAGGCGGCATGCCACGGGGGGCGCTCTGCCGGTTGCCAGGAGGGCGGCAGGCGGCTCCGGTGGACCTCTCGTGGCTCCAGTGGAGAATCCGCAGGCACGCCTGCGGGAGGTCCACCAGAGCTGCGGGACCGGCGAGTGGCAGAGCGCCCCCCACAGCGTGCTGCCGTGCTTGGGGCAGCGAAATGGCTAGAGCCAGCCTTGCTAATAGGGATACATGCAAAGTCATTTGGTATGCAAAATGTACTCTATTTCTCCATACCTAAAAGAGCAAACCACTTATTTCATGCAGAAAACAGCCATTTGAGGTAAACAATAAAACGGAGCAAATGTTAGATGCTGTTTGTGAGTACCTGACAAACACCAATGAACTTATTCTTATGCCCCTTTGAGAGCTAGAGAAGTGTTGTTGTTCTCATTTTATATATTATCACACTACATTCATAAATGGCCCATGCTCATTATTTTAGAACTCTGTTTGGATGGCATCTGCCACATTTGTGCCATGACTGCTTTTGTATAATGATCTCAGGTTCCCTTATTAACGTTCTCCTTGCAGCAGAAAAACAGAACTCTCTAATATGAATTATAGCTACAAAATCAAATGTAGTACAGGACTGCTACAAGAATGGTCACAAAGGAGGAAAGCAGGCCATTCAACAAACTGCTAGCTCCTCATGCAGTAAAGACTTCAATACAGTACATGAAAAAGGTCTGTGCTTAAGCCAAAGTGTAAAATCATTACTAAGCACTTTATGAGGGAGCTATACTTTCCAGAGCCATTACTCTATAAGACTTAAAATATGACAGCAGTTTAACGAGAAACTAAACCAGTAAATCCTCAACCCATAATATTCTGAATCTCACATTGCCATCGCTATAGCATGGCCTCTCTGACAGTTGCTGTGTATGATTATCATCCATTGGAATAAACTGATCCTGACAACTGCAACATGTGGCAAATTGCCAGTCCTGTTATGCTGGGTCTCGCGCTTTCTCTTCTTTGGGGAAGGTTCAGGGCACCATTGCTTGCCTCTGACTCAGTATTTTAATTACCCCACTAGTGTCCTTGAGGAGGGGAGTGGAGAGGGAGGGACCTGGGCCCACCCTCTTCTCCAGGTCCCAACCCAGGGGCCCTGAGGTTTTTGGTGAACCACTTGAACTAGTGGTTCCTTCCCCTGGGCTACTTCCCTCTCCTGCCCTTCAGCTTGTTAAGGGGCTTCTTGCTCTCCTTCTATATAAGCCAGGTGCCCCTTACCTAGGTTTTTTTGGATTTCTCAGCCCACCACAGCACTCCTCCAAACTTTCCTTTTGGTCTCTCTCCTCTCCTCTCCTCTCCTCTCCTGCTCCAACCAAACCTTCCTGCTCCAACTCCCACACTGTCTGACTGAAGCAGGGGTTTTTTATCACATGACTGACTGCTGGTGCTCTAATTGGCTTCAGGTGCTCTAATTCATCTATAGCAAACCTTACTCCCCTTGCAGGGAATAAGGCTCCCTGCTAACACTCTCCTGTTGCCCTCTGGCCATGCTGTATCTCAAACATTTTAAAGCTTTTCAAGCAGGTCATACAAATTGACAGACTAACTTCTACCATGTACCAAGCATCCAAAACTTAACTAAATACATTTTTAACCTATTTCATTATCAGAAAGAGTTAGCTCATTAGTTTTACCACTGTAAAGTGATAGTAAAATGGGAGACTTGAGAAATGAGATCTACAAGGTGAGAGTGTTGCCTGCTCTTATTCTCATTGAAGTCGGAATAATTCAAATTAGCAGTGTATAACAAACATGACTATTGCTAAAATATTTATCTTAAAGAACTGGAAGTCAATCCAAGAATAAACTAAATATTGCTGGGTGGTCTTATGAGATGAACCATCTAATTCATCCGAGAAAGATCTTGTTTTGGGTGAGAGGAAGATGCTAACACTTTAAAAAGACTTGATTTGTGTTTTAATTTTGGGTAATTAACTACTGGCACAATTTATCTGGGGACGTGATGGAGTCTCAATCACTTGACCATTAAATCAGGATTGGCTGAATTTCTAGAAGAGATACTATTGCTCAAACAAAAGGTGTGGGTTTGATGCAGGAATTGCTAGGTGAGGTTCTCTGGCCTCTGTTATTCAGGTGGTCAGACTAGGTTATTGCAGTGGTCCCTTCTGGCCTTTAAATCTATGAATGTCTGGGTAAATAGATTGCCAGGGAGACCTAACATACTACGTAGTCAATAGGTGGAGGCCGAGGTCAGCGTGCAAAACATGCACACTTTCCCCTGAATGCTGATTGTGTGCCCAGTGCAACATCACTGAGATCAGTGGAGTTGCCAGGATGTAAACTGGAGTAGAACATGACCCTTGAGTGCATGTGCACTTGGCAAGTGCTGCTAGATACTGGATAATTCTGTATGCTAGTAGGTACTTAGACATTCAGGTGCATTTTGTTTTACAGTTTACTTGTGCCAGTGTGGTGATAGCGTGTGTAAATGCAGATAAATTATGCATGTATACTCCAGCATGCAATCATTAACCTCCACCTACTGAAAGCTTGCCCCAGTATACGTTTCTGATAGGGCTTATATAACTTTTTTTCAGGGCAGTGGAGCATAAAACAGTATGGTAAAAATTCCATGACTTTCCAAAAACATGGATTCCACCATTTTTTCCTCTCTTGTTTGAGAAGTGAAGATTTTCATGCATTTCTAGAATCAAAGAAATTTCAAATTAAAAGGATGTGTTACAAAGGCAAACAAAATAAATTTCAGAATTTATTATTTGTCTTTTATTTCCTCCTGGTCCTTTGCCTGTTGCATCTAATTAGGGTGCTGAAACCCTTCCTAAGTGTTTCTATACCCAAGCATTCAAAAATCATGAGATTTTTAAGAAATAAATGTTATGTTCTTCCTTTTTTGTGTTGGAGCCTTTAGGGTTCATATTTTTCAAGTGATTCTTCACATTCATGTGAACAAGAATTTTTTTTTTTTTAATTAAATGAGATTTATATGACTCCAGGAGCAGAGCCTTCAAGAAAAAAACAAATGCTACAAGAATGACCATTTCCAATGCTTTCATTCATGCAACTATTCTTGCTAATGTCCCCAGGCTACTTAGAATCAAAGGAGATTAGAGTTGGAAGAGACCTCAGGAGGTCATCTAGTCCAACCCCCTGCTCAAAAGGGGCTGCATGATTCAGAGTTGCAGGGGTCCTGTCATAAAACTTATGATCAAGATTTTCAAAATCTTTAACACAGCAATAGCTGTAGGCTTATATCTCCAGTTCAGTAATGGGTCATATGAATGTGGTTAGTGAAAACTATTAGGACTTTGGCAGAGTGGGAAATCAGACCACTTATTTTGGTTCCCTTCAGGATCCTAATTCTTGGCCTATATCTGGAAAGGGCCATACACACACGGTGATGGAGAAAATATCAACAAATCCCGCTTGCTTCATTTTGATCAGTTTTATAATTTATAGGATATTTTGAATCAAGTCTAAACTGCTTCTTCTGTTTATATTTTTTTAAATCTGAGCCAGATTCTCCATTGCATTTCAGAGCTACTGGTCTAATTTACAGAGAGGACTGATGCTGGACATAGTTGCCTAGCAGAGAATTCTTCTGGCAGAAGGGGACTCTTTCGCTAGCATAAATGCAGCAGTCCCAATCCCTGGTCTGGCACAGGGAATGTGCAAAGCAGAGCTCTGCTCTGCCAAACCTCCTCTACAATAAGGTTCCTTAGGGACTTAGTGCCAATGACATAAATTAGAGTAGTTCCTAGGCTGCTCCAGCTGACACTGGACTAGGCTGGTATAGGATCAGGGAACCACAGCCTGCTCCCTGACTAGGATCCCACTCATTCCCCTCACTGAGTAGAGCTGTACCACAGGGGAGAACTGAACTCTCCGTATGCCTGTTTGGACCCTTAAGCTGTTAAAATTAATGTTTGTTTGGCTTATGCTGGTGGTTCTTAACTTGCACATACTGCCTAGAAACACAGAAAGCTTACTGTTTGCAGCAAGGCCACTGGGGAGCTGAGCTTGCCTTCCATCTGGACTGAAACAAGTGAGCTGCTCTACCCAGATCATATTCTTAAACCAGGAAGCAGGACTGTTTGCTTTTTGAGCTGGTCCTTGAGCTTTCTTTACTGGCCCCCTCCCTCATTCTCGCAAAAGTGCAGCAAGGTATTAACTGATCTGGTTCACCCTGACTGCTGGACCCAGGTGACCTGCCTCAGGTCACATGTGGGACACAGAGCTTTGGGCACATTTTTAATTCAGTTCCAAAAGCATTCTGTGCCAAATGGAAAATGAAGCTGTTGTCAGTCCAGGGGCAGCACAGCAGAAGGGTAACTGAGCTCCTTCCCTCTGCTTCATTCATTTTTAGTCTGTAGGCCATTTATGTTCTTTATTACTGTTGAATGTTTCCAAAAGTTGTGAAAACCCTTGTGCAGTGCCTCTTGGCTTTGGAGCCTGCATCTAGAAAGGAAACTTTATATTCTTATGTCTGCTTGGCTTGGATTTATTCCTCAGAGGGAGAAGACAGTAATTACTTACTTGGTGGTGATTTCACCTCCACAATTATTTATTTATTTATTTATTTATTTCTTCTTATTATTTTTTGCATTCATAGAGCAGCTCTTGCAGAACTCAGTGACACAAGCCTTTAGGTAATGCACTGCTAAACTTGGGAGAGCCTGAAAGGACTTGTTCAAAGCTTCTTTGGGCTGTCTCACTTCTGCTTTTCTCAAGGCCACAGTGAAAAATGCAGTGGTGAACACTAGTCAGACATCAGTTGTATTGCACTTTTTAGTCAGTAGATAAAGTAATTATCCCCTAGGAATTCATAACAAATCTAGATCTATAAGAAAATTATGTTTAAAAATTTTTTTTTCTTAATTGAATATACATTCATTACCATTTTTTTTTCAGGTTGCAAACCAAGGTGAAACAGTTGGGTGATAATATTGTGCATGTTTTCCTATTTAGCCCTGCTCTCTGTTCCACAAGACAGGATGGAGAGCCAGTCACTAAAAACCCACAGCCACTTGCTGAGGTTCATCTTTCATTTGTTTTATTTCCGCATTTACTTCTAGCAGCTTGGGCTAGTGATGGGAGGGCGAATGGGGGAAGGCTGATGGGTCAGTCTATTGTATTGCCTGTGGATCCTATATATTTTCCCTTCCTGAGGCTGTTTACGTTCTGAGTCACTTGATGTGCTGTGCATTCTCTTTAAAACTTCAGCCTTACTTAGCAGTCCTCAGTCACTAGGATCAAACACGCACACAGGCTGCAACTGGAGTTCAGTTACGAGGTGGAGGGGAAAACATTCAAAAGAGTTCTACTGTGTCTTCTATGAACTTGACCTCCTCAGCTCAAGTAAATAATGTGGCGATAGTGTTCTCTAGGTTGAAAGACTGGCAGTTTCATAAACTTATGAAAATTCTGTGGGGAATCCTAGGACATTCTAGAGTATACCACTGTTATGCACCCCTAATCATGGCCTGTCCCCCAGCACTATGCCAAGTCAGTCCTATGCTTCAAGGTATGGACAGTATATGGCTACCCTAAATTTTACCTTGCTACCCATAGCACCAAGGGATTGTTCCTACAACTGTGAGATCATACAGTGATGACTGAGGGCTGTAACGCCAGCTGAATACCACCCGGGGAAAACTCAGGGAGCCCGATTAAACCAGATTTTCGGCTGTTTTTGGAGCACAGCGGTGAATGAGGGCCACTGGGACTCATTCTTTACTAGCATACATCTTGTGTAGTCCTTTCTACCCCTGCTAAGTGGGTATAGAATTCAACAAACGGTTACACTCAATTTGTATTACCTTTGCATAGGATGTAACTGACTATCGAAAGCCCATTTATAAACCAGTCTAACCAGGAAAAGCATCAACGTACATTATTTATTGATCCCAATCTGCATTAAGAACTAATTTGTTTGTATATAATTCGGCTTTGTTTCACTATTGGATGTTCAAGTTAATAAACATGTTTTCATGTAAAAAAAAATTGGAGTAGGATGCAGAGCAGTGCGTATCACCAGATTCTTCTTAATTTCTGTGTAAGACACCTTCAGATCCTGCCATCATGGGTTTTCTATTGTATTTCCCTTTCCTGGTCTGGTCACGGGTGGAGATATTTTTAATACATATTTTCAAAATTAATTTTGGGTGCACAAAGCAAATACACTGGGGCAGGCAAAAAGCCTGGCCTGGTGGACTGAAATCTCAGAGAGGGGACGTGGAACCCCCAAAGATACCCAATCCCTGAAGAACACTCCAGAGTAGTGAGGAAAATGAGACAGGGAATGGCATATAGGCATCTTACTGTTTGGTTTGGATCTGTACGTTGTGCTATCTAAAATAAACAGTGACTGGTTTTGGAACCCTTTGTCAAGCTTGTGTCTAATTGCTTCCATTATCATGGGCCCCTGAAGAGATGAACTGTGCCCACAAGGTTGAACTCTGGGAAAGGGTATGCTAGGGCAGCTGGCACTAGTTACAGGGCTAGGTAGTTGGATTGTTGGGTCTCAGCTCTGAAAGGGGCATGCAAGAAAAAAGTATCCCACGCGATCCAGAGGCAATGCCTGGACTCTGCTTAGGTCTCGGGAAGTTTAAAAGCACATGAGTCCAGCATGTGGGACCCAGACACTGTAGCTTAGTGGGTGTCTAGCAGGGGGGCCTTTACCGGGGTTCTCTTTAGTTTTTCATTCCCCCTGTGATATTACACTGGGTACAATCTAGAGCAGTGGTCCCCAATGTGGTGCCCGCGGGCGCCATGTGCACCCGCATACTGCCCGGCGGATGAGCATCTGCTGAAATGCTGTCGACAAGCATCATCATCCAGAGGTGTCGCTGCCGAAATGCCGCCAATTTTCGGTGGCATTTCGGCGGCAGCACCTCTGGATGATGTTGCTTGTCGGCGGTGACACCTATTGACATTGTCGCTTCTCGGTGTCATTTTGGTGGATGCTTGTCCGCTGGCCATGGTCCGCAGTGGTTCGTCATCTGGCGCCCGCCAGATGAAAAAGGTTGGAGACCACTGGTCTAGACTGTTGGACAGCTATGCCCCCTCAATTCTCCAATCTAGGGTACCTTTTACACTGCTTCGCTGGCCACTCCTGGCCTGCTCTCACACAGCCTCCAGCATGTAAATTACTTCCAGCTGTACACTACAAGCACTCTTGTACTGTACACTCTTTAATTCAGCCAGCCACTCTTTAATTACATTGCAGAGCAACACCAGCAAATTCTCATTCCCAGACTTCCTCCAGAAATGTACATCTTGTACTGCTCAGCCCTCTTCTCTCACAAGCTCGTATAAAGTCTGTCCTTTTATTAATAGAAAATGATGTGTACAAATCCAGTTATCCCAAATGGAGTTTCCCAGACATTTCAGTCCAAACACCCTGGTTTAGCTAAAACAATAAAACAAGTGTAACTACAGAAAGATAGATTTTTGTAAGTGATTACGAGTAATGAGGCATAACAGAATTGGTTACAAAGAATTAAATGTAAAATGCAACTAATAACTAACTTAACAAGCCAAAGTGAATTCAAGCAAAAGGTCTCTCTCCTATCACATGCTTCTTGCTGGCTGAATTCCATTCACACAGGATCCTTCCCTCAGTCCAAAGCTATTACTTTGTTTCTCAAGTGTTGTGGCTGCCATGGATGGAGACAAAGGGAGGAATATTTTGGGGTGTCCTCCAGTCTTGTACCCTTTCCTCTTTGAGAATCATCTGCAGCTGGGATTCAGGAGAGAGTCTGTGGGGATGGGAACCTCCAGCTGTTTCCTTGCCAGATTGCCCTTTTTTCCTGCCAAAGAATGGACACTTAACCAGGTGATGGTCCATTTGATTTCATTGACACCTGGCTGCAGTGTCAGTCAGCCTTTTGTCTCTGAGTAAGATATATTCCAAATCTGGGGAAGAAGACACAAACCAGTTCCTAACATCATATAGTAGAATCTCATAACTTCACATTCAACGCTGCCATACATATGTTACCAAGACAATAATGATCAGAAAATCATGTTTTCAGATGATATCTTACAACGCATAGTTTGTATAAAATGTATCATAGTCTTGAAAAAGGGGTGGACATAGGGATATAGACTCTCTCTCTGTTACCAAAAGGGAGAAAATAAAGAGAGTGAGAACCCTTAGACATCAATCATTCTATTGCATTCAGCAGCAAAAAGAATGTGGGGTGAAGGGACAAAAATCAGAAATCTTTTTATTTTCAAAAACCGAACGGAAATTTCGCATCAAAATTTTGTCAAATAACATTTTCCTTTAAAACAAACAAAAAAAATTTCGTAGTTGGCAACCCATTTTTAAGCACGAAGAATTTTGACCAGCTTTAAAAGTGACAAATCAGTGAATGCTGATTTAGCAAATAATAGAAATAAACAATTTGTAGATACTAACCTGTAAATTGAAGTTTGTTCATAGAAGGCCTAATCCAGCTCCAGTTGAAGTCAATGATCTCCTTGAAGTCCAAACTCCCATGGACTTCAATGTGCAAGATTGAACCCATAAACGAATATTTGCAGAACATGCCCCCATATGCGAAGTATGCAGCTGTGTATGGCACCAGGAAATTTGGGGCACCAAATTTCCTGGTGCCCTGCGCAGCTGTGTGCTGCTCCAGCCTGTGCCCCACCTCTTTGCCATGGCCCCAGCCCCTCTTCTTCCCGCCACTGCTCTGCCCCAACCCCAGCCCCACTCCACCCCTTCCCCAAAGCACCCACCCCTGCCTTGTCCCAGCCCCACCTGTTCTTGCCCTTGCTCCACCCCATCCCCAAAGCCCCTGCTCCACCCCAGCCCCGCCCCTTCCCTGCTCTGCCCCCACTCCCCTGAGGACTGCAGCAGGGCTGGGCCTGCACTCACCAGCGGCGGGAAGTGCAACAACCCAGCCACAGCTATACTGCTGGTAAGTGCTGAGGGGCGGTTCCCCCCTGCAACCCGCGCAGCCCTCCCCCCCGCCATGGAAGCCTGCCCCCCCCAGTGGGGGCTGTGCCTAGGGCCTCAGAATAGCTAGGGATGGCCCTGCATTTCCCCGAAAATTACTAGAAATTAGAGTAGGTTAGTGAATGATTTACAAACAAGGAAAAGGGGCTAAATTCATAACAAATATCACTTGCCACAAATACTTCCACAAGCTCTAATAGTTGGTGATAGGAACCATTCTGTAGCCTCAACTGCAACATTGTTAGTATAAAAACAGCTGAAAACCATCTTTCTTTCTTTCTTTCTTTCTTGAATGCAGGATGTGAATGCTACTAATTTGAAATTGTGATTCAAGTTCTTACCTGGCAATAGGCCAATTAACTTTTAAACAAATATGTAAATAGTCTTAAAAAAAACTTTGAGGCCTCTACTTCCATTTTTATTTGTTACATTTATTTCCTTTCTATATATGAATGTCCTAAAGCTTAACTCATGAAGAAAATTCTCCTAATGAATTCATTTCATTTCTGAGCGTTATATCCATGCTTATTTGCATTCTCATAGCCCTTTTAGGGTATTTTTGTCTCTTTCAGAAGTTACATTAGATGGCAGATCTGGAGTAGTGAAATGCCTACTGCCTGCAGCTCCATGACACAAAACACTCCACATGGTGCATAATTTGACCTACCAATTCTTAGAAAAGAAACCCACAGTATCTTACAGTGGCCAAAAACACTGTAGCAACACTATTGTGAAAAGCTCTTCTTTGAGGCCATTACTGTAGAATGCTTTTATTTTAAAATAATGGAAACCTATTAAACAAGAAGCTTGGTGCTTGTCCAGTGCCATCATGTTCCACTGCCGTGCAAGAGAGAGGGGACAGGTATAACCACTTCCTTATTCATAACTCTGGCACTAGAGTTATGGACCATGCTTGATCATTGTGCTGGTCCTTTCCACTGGGTGAATTTCACCTTGTTATGCCTTCCCCACAGGTACTATCAATATCATGTTAGCATATAGCAGGGGAAGCAGGGACTGTAGTTGTCTCTCTCTCCCTTGCATGAAGCAGGGTTGACTCAGGGAGGGGGACAAGGTCCTCTCGCACCCAAGCACCAGATACAATCTGGTTCCATATTTTAAAAAGTGTTGTGCAGTTGCATGGTATTAAATCCTCTCAATGCAGTCAAGTATACAGACTTGCATATGTGCTGTTGAAAGGGCTTCATTGAAATAGAGGGCAGGGCTGTGTGCACAGGGGGAAGGAGAGAGGGGGTGTTAGCTCTGGAGGTGATCTTAGGCTGTACCACAGGAAACAGCTTCACAGAAACTCCCCCTTTGGCTTCTGAGAGCCCTGAAAAATAGCCAGATTTGAACATTGGCTCTGGACACGTTTTTGTATTATCATTCTTATTGGCTTAGTTTCTAGTGAGCTATGCACTGCCCTGCCGTGATATAACACAGGACACAGGCTAAACAAACATATTTGAGGGGAAAAGAGGTGTGAGCTGCCAAAACCAGAGTTATTTGCAAATAGGCAAATACATTACCTCACAAATCTCCCTCCATTCTATAGTGGCTGAGCTGTTTTTCAGCTGGTACAGCCTATATGATAAATGTAAGTGTATTGTAAATACCATTATAATCTGGAATATGGGAACCAAGCGATGTCTTATTTGCTTTCCAAATCTGGTTTTAATTTGTGAGAGAAATGTTCAGCTGTATCTTTATTTATTTTTTACATTGCTACTCAAAGTATAGTAAGGGTACAGGCTGTCTGGCGTGTTTCAGAGTCTGTCTCTTTAGCTCTGTCATCCGAACAAGTATCTCTTAGGTATCCTTAGCCACACATCATCGGATGATCCTGTGGGACCTCTGCATTCTGGGAAGAGGAGGGTTAATGCAGTGAGGGAGCCAACTGAAGTCATGCCATTTTTATTATGAGATAGGGAAAGTTACTTCCTCAGCAGCTGGCAGGAGAGGTGATGAGGCAGTGCCAGCTGTTTCAGTGCTTGCTGCTAGAACTTAAGCCTCCCCTGACACTCCATTGCCCTCTGCTCGAGATATGGAAGCAGTTAGTATTATAGGGGCTGTCATGAAAAACAGTCTGTTAGGCTGAGGATGTGTCAGAAGCTGTAGCAATGCCCGTTTCTCAGCTGCTAGCCCTGTTAATGCTTCTCCCCCCCACACACACCTCCTTTTAAAGAGGCTGTGATGTCTTCCTGATCTATGAACCACTGTATGTAGTCTCAGATCCATATGTTTGGATAAGCCTTTGTGTGACACTTGGATGGACCCTGGAAGTATAAGATAATCTTTTAATTTTTTAAGCTCTATATCATCTTCATAAGATACATGCAGGAACTGATTAACTCATGCACTAGCAAAGCATATAAATCTTCTATTTAACTGTAGACAACTAATTATTTATCTGTGGGCTGCATGGCCCAAGCACCGTGGCTACATCCAGGAATAAAGAGGTAATACAGGGATACAGAACATTTTTCTATTTAAAAAATAACTTGTTTCATTGTAGCCCACTGACTGATTCTTTGCTCGCTTGGACCAGGATCCAATGCATTCTTGCGTATATTTGAAGTATGGCTAGCTGCAGCTGGGTGCATGGGGATACTCATGTAGGATGAGGTCATTATCTTAACTTCCTTAGTGGGTATAGTTTATTAGTGTATGTTTGACAATTACTTTGTTGATCTTTCATGAAAGAGGAGTTGCTCATAGAATAATTGAAAACCTTCACAAGTTGATTTGGAGGAGAAATCAGTAAAAAGCTCCTAGTTTAGGGTCATACATGGGTAGGTTTAAGCAGGGAGGTTCCTTGCCTTGGCAAAAGGGCAGGTGGACTAAATGGCCATAATAGGTCTTTTCAGTCTCTGATTTATGAGTTTGTAATTCAAGAGCTGCTTAGGTTGATACATTTGTGTTTGCCCTCCTCTCTCTGAAAGCACTCCAAGCTCTCAGAACAGAGCTTGGAGTGCTTTTCTCCCAATATTTATTTGCAGCTACAGCTAGCTCAGTTTTAAGACCTTCTACAACACCAACCCAATGTCATAAATACTATACCAGCAACTTCTCTGTAGGGAGCCGATGGGCCATACAGTTAATGAAAATTCCTAACACAGTGATATGGTGAGATTCCTAAGATGAAATTCAGAAACCGCCATGAGTTCAAGACAAGTTCAGTTTGCAAAGTTTGCCTCTGAGTTTCTCCTCCTGCACTCTTACCTCCTCCCCCACCGCTACCCCCACCCCAATCCTGAGCTATCTGATTACAGCAATCCACAGCTGCATGCATATGTCTTAAGATCTAAATGCATGGGTAACACTCTAAAGTTTTACTGTTATAACTCTTTCAGTTAGGGTATGATATTTGTTTCACTGAAATAGTTATCCCTGTGAATGCCCCAGTGTGGATGCAGTTAACTAATACAGAAATGCCTTAACCTAGTATAGCTGTTCTGATCTGGAAAGGGGAACTGTTATGTCAGTATAAAGCAGCTCCATCTCTACTTAGAGGAAAGCGCAGCTTTTACTGTGTGATATAATTAAAACTGTAGAACTTCCTAATGTAGGAAAGACCAAAGATAGGCCATAGCCACAACATTTAATTGAAATCCCGATTTCACCTCTTGAAATTCACAGTGCCCTGTGTGGGGTTTTGCCTTGACCCAGAGAAAGGCACTTGTGAAATCTGAATCCACTTAGGGGTTTGAGTTCTGAACCCTTTAAAATTCCAGGGGTGTTTATATCTACTGTTTTGGGTCAGGCCCATCTGTCTACGTGCAAGCGTTTTGCACCAGCCTATAGCTGAAGGATGGAGTGTCTGCCATCTCCGTGTAAGGTGGGCTGGAAAATAGCTGTGCACTTAATCTGATTTAGAAATGAGATTCTAAGTGACATCCAGGTCATGTCCTTGAGATCCGTGTGTAGAGGGAACCTTCTGTATGAGGACCTCCTTCCTGCAAATACCTTGGGATTCACTGGATTCTCGGCAGGGAACCGCAACTCATTCTGGAGGGAAAGTGCGGACGCCAGCTCCTGTGCAATGACTGAGTGCAGAGAGCCTGACTGAATTTTCCTCTCAGCAGGCTAGCTCCCACAGGCATTTCTGACAGAAGGGGGTCTCTGGGCCTTTGTGGCTAGACGGATGCATGACCAGATTCAAATATGAGAAGTGACTGAACAGCTTGGTAACCGTAACCCCACCTAAAAGCAACTATCCTTTCAGTACATGTCACTGTTGCTCTTCAGATAAACAGAGGTAAAATCCCAAGAGTGGGGACAATCATGCATGTCTCTACTGAGCCATGAAACTCAGCAATGACTATATTAAGGTATGGGGAGGACCCAGGCTGAAGAAGTGCTCATTAGACAGAAACCTGGTTTAGAAGCTTCTCAGACATGAGGTCGGACGCATCTCTAGCAGGTGAAATGGATCTGCTTGCTGCAGGGTGTTACAAAATCCTTCTCTGCAATGATGTCTTGGGACCTGTTGAAACTAAACTAATAATAATCATAACTCTTCTATATTGCTTTTCATACCAGATTTCAAAGCACTCTAGAAATATTATGGACCAAAATATGCCCTTGGATTTGTTGCACGTGGCTTCCACTGTCTTCAACCTGGTTTACACCTCTAACAGAAGAATTGAGACTTATATAATCGAACCTCAGAACATCTTGGTAAGGGATCACTTCATTCACTTCTGGGGAAGAGCAGAGAAGCTGTTTAACAGTAATAATACCTAACAGTTTTGTGTCAGGAACAGAAGAATGCCATTTAATTCCTACTACAAAGGCAGGCTGAATTTAATCCCCGTGATTGGAGTGTGTCCAAGTTTCAGCCCTTACTCTTTTTATATATCTTTAAAAAGGCCTGGATTCTTTTATGGCTATGACTGGTGTGCACCTTGTTTTTCTGTTGCAGATGAAAGACACCACTACAGAGGAAAGTGTCTTCTATTCAAGTTGTCATAAACAGATAGCTAAGGGTTAATGTTTCTTTCACCTGTAAAGGGTTAACAAAGGGACCCAAACACCTG
>NC_133770.1:190380815-190514190 GCF_003597395.2 Chelonoidis abingdonii
GGGAAGTGGGTTATTTCCCTTTGTTGTAGACTCAGGGCATCTGAGTCTTGGGGGTTCCCCAGGGAAGGTTTTGGGGAGACCAGAGTGAGCCAAAACACTGGAATTTTTGGATGGTGGCAGCGATATCAGATCTAAGCTGGTAATTAAGCTTAGAGGGGTTCATGCTAGCTTCTCAGTTTATGAACGCTAAGGTTCAAATCTGAGTAGGAAAGCTACGACACAAGTAATTACCTGTCCTGACCTTGCTTAGCTTGTAAGATCTTATGGAATAGCAGCACCTGTGTTATGTATAATACTCTTCCAGCAGTTTAGGGCAGAGGATGAAGAACACCATTCTACTTACAGGTGAAACTGCTGGAGGAATTTAGGCAGGCACAATACCTTATGAGTCGCAAATGGAATTCGGCCAGCACGTAGCAGGGAACATATCTATTTCTACAAAAAGTGACTGGGAATTTTAATAACACATAATCAAGAGCTCAATTTGACCAGGATGGTACTCCTAATGCCATGTTGGGGGTTGAGGGAAGGGTGTCACATACCACATCAGCAACAGCACTTTTTGAATCCTCCCACCTCCCTGGCTTGATCCTACTTAGTCTATGAAATTGGATCATAAGTTGGGATATCGCTTATTTGTTGGGTGGGAAGCGATATCAAATGAATTAAGAATTATTAGATAATTTTTCTCAAAATGTTAAAACAATGTCGAATAGCTTATGCTGGACTAAAATACTATCATCTTATAAGTGAGCAGTGTAGAATAGCCCAGGCTTCTGTCTGATAATCATTCACTTGATAAAGATGCTTACAAACAGGTTTATTTTCCCTCCTGAGGATTAAAATAAGATGCTACTAATTTCAGTTCCAGTACTAACATTTAAAACGTGTGTGGCTGCTTCATAATATCCTCTTTAATTTTGAGCAAGGCACTATGCATTCTGTGTCATAGCGTAAATCTTCACTGCAGACTTAACTCAAGAGTTTTTCCGTCTGAGTTAGCCTAGCTCAACTGAGAACAACCACATTGTGAAAGAACACTTGAGTTGCCATGTCCTCACTGGTGCTGCACTCATTCGTGTGTGACACTAAAACTTCTGGGAGCACATCCCATAGGTTTTTGTGTTGCAGTCAATTGAGCCCCTCTGTGAGTTCTTTCCTAGTGAATGGTGTGAAAATGTGTCTGTTCTTTCTGTGCATACAGAGGAAGGAGAGGGTTGTTGTTGTAGTGGCATTTGATCAGAGTTAGCTTGCGTCATGTTAGCATGCTGGTTAGCATGTTAGCAGCTCATGCAGGTTTTAGCTCATACCTCTGACAGGCCAGGGAACTCAAGTTAAAAGGAGCACCACACTCAAGGATTTTTTTATGTGTGGACAGGGTTTGAGTTCGGGGCAGCCCTTGAGTTAATCAAGCCCTCTGTAGTGGTGGACGCCATTGGTCCAGAATATCAGCTTTCCTTTACAAACAAAAAAGGAGTGGTCAAAATGTGAACCAAACAATAACAGGTGCAGTGTCTTCAGAATGAGAGATACCTGAAACAGTAACTGAGAGTGGGAACTGTTCCATTCATCTCGGTCAAGTTTCTGCAACTCTATGCCTGCTGAATTTGGTATTTTGTCAAGATAGCGTGGAATTCAGTATTTCTGACATAGAATTTGCCATTTTGGTGCATTCAGGTCTGATTTATTTATTTGTCTCCCTGACCTGCTTGGACTTGCATGCAGCTGTCTCATTCTTCAGCTTTCCCCACTTCCTACATGGTTCTAGGCAGCTAGAGTTTGCGAACAGATTGCTGGTGGCAGGGCCAGCTCCAGGGTTTCTGCTGCCCCAAGCAGGGGAAAAAGAAAAAAGTCTGCGATTGCAATCAACTCTACCGCCACCTCTTCAGTCTTCGGCGGCAATTCGGCGGCTGGTTCTTCACTCCAAGAGGGAATGAGGGACCCGCTGCCGAATTGCCACTGAAGAGCTGGACATGCCGCCGCTCTCCATTGACTGCCCTAAGCACCTGCTTGCTGGGCTGGTGCCTGAAGCCAGCCCTGCTGGTGGGGAGTGGAGGACCCAGAGACAGCCAAGACCCAGAGAGCCAAGTAGCTAAATAAGGCAAACTGCAAGCTTTTCATTCCCCATCCCATATGAGAGGAAAGTTTCTTAGTGGGGTTACCTGTGCAGCGTTATGGTAGTTAACAACTATGGAGTGAAGCTTGGCTATCTGGGGAAGAGGGACCTCTTGAAAATAATAATTTGGATGAAAATAATTATCTATGTGTTTGCAACAATGATCCATGGATGTTGGTGTGAGGGGTGCAAGGGAAAGGACTGAAAGACATTTTATGGCAATAGAGTACATTAATGTTGCTTCAGAATTTAGAGGTTACTGTTGCACACTGTAGAAATTGTTTCTGTAGAATTTAGAAGTTGTTGCTGTGGAATTTGGTCCATTGGTGCCATCACATGCATGGGGCTCTAACTATAAAACCCATCAAACCAATCTGTCTGATCTAATCTTACATACTGAACACAGCCTTTCAGAGAATAGGGTTTTGTGTTTGTTTGGGTGTTATTTTTTTTTATTAATACTGACTCTTGTTGTTTTTAAGCTACTGTAGCAAATGGTTTCAGTTTGGTTCAAGGCCTTTTGCATGTAACACACTACTAAATTCCCAGAGTTAAGAGCCTTCTCACCTAGAGGCCAGAATTTAACTACAATGTGTTGTTAGTTACTCTTCCAATACAGTAAAATGCCTATAATCTATACAGACATGGTTACAAGCAGTGTTTACTGAAGAACATAAATATCAGCAAATCTAAGTTCTCTCTTGTACCCATACTAGCAGAATAACAGGATAATATACTACATAACAGTGATTTTGTTTGGACAAGTTATATTTTTTTCCTTCATGCTTATGTGTCAAAAATCTGGTAAATGAAATGATACTTCTGTATTGCATCTGCTTGTTTGACGGACAGCTGACAACTTGAATAAACAGTCTAATCCATATGCACTGTTGCACAATTGTAGCATACGACAGTTTCCATTTATATAACATCTACAAGATTCTTCTTTTAATCTCATTTTATTTAATAAGTGAAGAATAAAATTCCTTGTTTCCATTTCACAAGTAGTAAACTTGTATCTTTCATTCTGACTTGGTTTCATAGCCAAAGATTACAAATGACCCCTTTAAGATTTTAATCAACATTATGTGGCAGCAAACTGTAAAGGTTCTGGGAGTTTATCAGATGCACGTGCATGCTTAAAAGTGACTTTTGGACTCAGGCAAGTAAGTAATGAGGGTTAGAATTTAAAAGAAGCCTAAAGGATTTAGATGTCCAACTGTGTTGAAATTCAGTGGGATTTTGGAGCATTACAGTGTGAGAGTAATATTATTCCCATTATACTGCAGTGGAAACTGAGACACACAGAAGTTAACTGGCTTCCCCAGTGCAATACAGTTAGTCAGTGGCAGAGCTGGGAATGAAATCACTAATCGCTGGACATGATGATCCATGTGATAGATGAGTTGATACAATGGACCAAATTAATTATATAGAAATATAAATGCTGGAATACTGTATTGTAGTGCAGATTGACCACTCTTTAGAGCTGACCTTTCTTTCTTGGACTGAATGTCTGGTTCAAATTACACTATTTGAATCTATTTCCTTATGATAATTATCCTTACACCTCTTGTCAGCTGTCTGTAATTGACCATCTTAATTATCACTACAAAAGTTTTTTTCCAGCTGATAACAGGTCATCTTAATTAATTAGCCTCTTAGAGCTGGTATGACATCTTCTCTGTATGTGTATATGTATACTCTTCTATATGTTCCATTCTGTGCATCCGATGAAGCGGGCTGTAGCCCATGAAAGCTTATGCTCAAATAAATTTGTTAATCTCTAAGGTGCCACATGTACTCCTGTTCTTTTTAGGATACAGACTAACACGGCTGCTACTCTGAAACCTGGTTCAAATGAGAAAATCCTGTGAGAAGTCAATGCTGCAGATTGTTACACTGGATTGAAAAATCTCCTGAGGAGAGAGGCTTTTCCTTTTAGTGTCTGGACAGGCAGAATGCGCCACCTGAGGTATCAGCCTTTGAGCAGACTGACAGACACAAGGAACTAGGGAGAAAATCAGCAGAATGGCTGAAGCACCGTCATAAACTGTTTTTGCTTTCAGTGTTCTATTGTGTTTTCTGTGAATACCACTCTGTAGGGGTCAGTGGCAGGGGAGCTGCTTGTACTTAAGCCTTTACAGTGGCTGGGCATGTCAGTGCAAGAATAGTACATTGGTTCTTTTGGAAGCCAAAGACCTGTCTCTGAAATATCCTCCTTCTAAATGCAAAGCTTTCACTGCAACAAATCCCACCAGCTGACACCATGTTTGCATCTCCTAAAAATGTACGGTCCTGGCCTCAAATTTCAAATGCAAACACTTTTGTTTGGACTGTATTTCACAACAAGGATCTAACTCTGTATGTGTGTCTGTGTGTACATAGGGGATGTTGCATTACAGAGATTTGAATATCTGTGTGTGATTTCAGCCAGGATCAAGGCTGCCTTTTCAAAGTACTGATGTGAAATCTCCAAAACTAGTTGGGTGTAACGTGCCAATAATGTTAAATAAACAGCCCTTGTTAAATCAAAGAGTGTAAAAGCCTCAACTTATAGAAGGAAAAGAGAACCTGGGCTTATTATGCATGATTACATCTTCTCATAATTAAAATGAGACACACAGGTCTTTAGATATTAATGTTTAATCAGATATCTAAATCTATTGATATTAATTAAATGCTTACTTAGGGTCCCTGTTTAAAACATACCCTACTTTGCTTGTTTAGTGTGTGGTTTTTAATTCCCTTTTGCCAAATTCAGAACATAGTTCAGTACAAGTATATTCTTACTCTTATTCTATACACAAGGTTAATATGAGTAATTTTTTTAAAAAAGTCAAAGTAGAAATTAGACTCTCAAATTAGCATTTCATTGGTTTTACTCAGTATTTCTCTTTTTCTCTTTTCCTTGGAAAACTCCCTGGGAAAATTCCATAATCAACTCTTTGCCATTTCAAATTAAATTTTCTGCCAAAAACGTAGTATTAAATTAGAGCAATTAGAAAGTTCAGGGCCAAGGGTTAATCTTCACATTTCCTAATAATTAGACCATTAAAATATAACATTATTTATTGCTTAATTTCATCATGCATAGGTGTTGGAAGTACAGGAATGTGATATCTGATGGCGCATCTAGACAGGCATTTGAAATACACACTAGTAAACACTAGTGTGAAAAGTGTTTTTCTACAATGGAATCCATTTCATTTTGCAACTCCTAATCCTCCAGTATGAAACTTCAGAGCACAAACAGTGCTTATTGTGATGGTCAAATTGAGAGTCCGACCCTGGCTCCTGGCATAATTTTTCAATTAGAGATGTGCCGTAATTAGAGATTTGAATCGAATACAGATTTGAATTGGAGATTGCAGTTTAGTGATTGGAGCGCTCTCTCTAATGGGCCTTAATCCTGCCACTGAATCTGTCAACCTGACCTTTGGGAAATTTTTATCCACAGCCAGAATTCCAATTCCTAAAGTTTGGAGTGGTTGGATCTAGGATTTGTGCTCAGTGTTCAGGGAGAGGCATGCTTAGCAACCAGTGACTATCAAACCATTGACTTTATGGCTGAGCATCTGTGTCGTAGCTTCCTACTCAGATTTGAACCTTAGCGTTCATAAAATGAGAAGCTAGCATGATCCCTCTAAGCTTAATTACTAGCTTAGATCTGATAGCGCTGCCACCAGCCAAAAATTTCCAGTGTTTGGCTCACTCTGGTCTCCCCAAAACCTTCCCTAGGGGGACCCCAAGACTCAGAGGCCCTGAGTCTCACACCAAAGGGAAAACAACCTCACCCCTTTGTCTTCTCTTTACTGCCTCCCCAGGCTTCCCCTCCGTGGGTTATCCTGGAAGATTACTGTACTTAAACTCCTTGAATTACAAAACAGAGAGGGCAATTTACCTTCCCCCCTCCTTCTTTTTCCCCCTCCCAGTCTTTCCCTGAGAGAGACCGTAATCCTGGCACAGGGATTTCTATCCCCTGGAGCCTCACTTAGAAAAGAAAATCCAACATGTTTTAAAAAGAAAAGCTTTATATAAAAAGAAAGAAAAGACATAAAAATGCTCTCTGTATCAAGATAACAATATACAGGGTCAATTGCTTAAAAGAAAAATATGAATAACCAGCCTTATTCAAAAAGAAATACAGTTTAAACATTCCAGCAACTACACACATGTAAATACAAAAAAAACCAATAGAAGCTTACTGTCTTTCTACCTTTGTACTTACAACTTGGAAACAGAAGATTAGAAGCTTGAAGATAGAAAGATCCCTCTCATAGCCGAGAGACAGACAAAAGACACATGCCCAAAACATTCCCTCCTTGAGCTTTGAAAAATCTTGTATCCTGATTGGTCCTCTGGTCAGGTGTTTGGGTCCCTTTGTTAACCCTTTACAGGTAAAAGAAACATTAACCCTTAGCTATCTGTTTATGACAATCTGTGTTAACAGTATGGGTAAAATTTTCAAAAGCACCTGACTGTCTCAGATGTCTAAGTCAAAAGTGACTTCACCACCCAGGAGCCTAAAGTCTGGTCTTCGCTATTGCTCAAGTCAATATAACTTATGTCACTCAGTGGTGTGAAAAAGATGACCCCTCTCCCCAGGACGCAAGTCACAGTGATCTAAGCGCTATCTTGGGAGGTTCCACCTCTCGCAGGGGTGGAGTATTTATGTTGACGGGAGAGCTCTCTCCTCTCTGCATAGCATGTCTTCACCAGATGCACTACAGTGGTGCAGCTCCATCAGTGTATTGTTGAATTGCCCTAAGTCTTATTGAAGATCAGTGGAACTTGGCCCCTCAGTGCTGTAGCCGCTTTTGACTTAGACTTCTGAGTCTGTTAGATGCTTTTGAAAATTTGCCTTTACAGTTCTTTTAATAGTTCAGGATACAATTATGCAGATCAGGAGAGCCTTCTACATGATACTGAGGGTGCTCAGGGAATGCTATCATACTGCATGATTGGTCCCTGTAGGCTTCTTTCCTAGAACATTTCATTTACTCACATGAATCATCTTTTATGATTTGATGATTGTCACCATTTAGATGCTAATATTACTTAGTGTTTTCATCTCACACATGAACATGTATACTTATGTATATTTTTTTGAATGTCTTGCTGCATGTGAATCCTACACCAAATTGCTCCTGTGTGCTCAGATGCTGAAATATTCCTTTGCAGAAGGACACTGGCCTTTTTGGTGTTGAAATCTACATTAAGAGTATCATGGTGCTGTGAAACTGTGTTCTGTAGAAAATGTGATGACTTGTGGATTAATAGCATAACACATACCTTCTTTAGGAAGACAGCACTGATATGTTAGTGAGGTATTTCATTGCCACATGGGGCCCCTCTGTATTATATTCAGCCTCTCCCCAATTCTGCCTGTTATGTGGGTCACAAATTTAGAGGGGGAGAAGCTACCCCACCACATGGATTTTGGACATCATAAGGGCCAGGAACCCTCTTCCTGGATCTACAAAGGCAGGAGCTATCCATTTGTAACACTCCCCACTTACATACTGCTCCATTGTCCCCTCCTCTCTGGTAGTTTGGCTCCCTGCACAAGCTGTTCTGCTTGGCTGGATCCCCCTTCAGCTGCTTGGCAGCTGCCACAAGGATGAAGCATGGAAGGGTAATGCTGTTTGGAGCAGCAATAGCGCCCATTAGATTCCCTTCTGGAATGCCCCCTGGGCTGACGGGCAATAGTGGTCTGAGGAATGGATTTTCTAATGTTCTTCTCTTCCTCAGCCCTATGATGAAGTCTCATGGAACCTGTTCTGTGTGTGGCCCCAAGGGAGGAGCATCCACAGGATTCCAGGGAGAAAAGACATTGCTTTGAAGTTCCTATTTAGCATATCCAGGTGGGAGCACTAACCCCTTCTCCTGCACAAAGGGGATGCTCCAGCCCATTAACAATGGCCAACGGAAGGCAGTGATAAAATTCCCACTGACTTAAATGGAAACAGGATTGTGCCCATAAAATCGGTCACACTGCACTGTTACGAAAAACATAGGGAAGCTGCTCTTTTGAACCATGAAAATCTTTCCAATTAATGTCTTCATTGAGTTTGCTAAAAGTCCTCAACACCAGAAGAGACAGAAATCACCATCAGGCATTATTTACCATGCTGCATGCGAAACACAAGCAGGTTCTCTCTCATACAAGGAAATCCTGGTACTTCAGAATGGAAAAAGAGGTTAAGCTCTCACCTCCTGTGTTTGGTGGTTCTGTGTGGTATGTTTTTTACATTGTACACTAATATTTTTGGCCATATCATGGTCCAGTTCTTTCAAATCTTTCTTCTTTACCATCTCCCAGGGTGTTTCTCCTTACAGTAATTACATTCCTTACTTTTACCACTTCAAATCCTACATCAATTTTGCTAGACTGAGACTTCCTGCAGACTTTAATAATACTGGGAGGTCTGTGACTAGGTATGTATTTGTGGTGATTTTTGTTAATATTAGTGTAATAGGTGGTGCTGAAACATTGATCTTTAGGACACCATTATCCCAAAGGCCAGAATTATAGTAGGTATAAATATATACTGTAGTAGGAACAAGCTTTCCAGTGTGGTTAAAACAATTAGATTAATATAGAACAACTGTAACCTTGATGTGCTGAATGGCATTGATTCAAAAATGCTGTGGCAGACCTTTGAAGGTTATAAATAATATTCTCTCAATACACACACACAAAGAAAAAAGAAATAGGAACAATTCCAGCCTTTGGAAGATGTGGAGATTTGGTAAAGCAGCACAAGCATATGCTACTGTACTTAGAGGGATCAAAACTCAAAGGACACATAAAACATTTTGTAGTCTTGGGAATATTTTTAGAAAAAAAAATCAGTATTTTACACTGAAAGCATATTCAATATTTTCCTTTTAATATCGAGAAATTACTTTTATAAGTCCTTTCCTCCTCCCCTTCCTAAAGTAAATTCAGTACTCATGCAAGTGCTGGAAGTCTTGGAAACAGAAATTGTTTATGCAACCACAGAACAGGTTCATCACAAACTTCTGTGCCATGTATTACAAGGGATATAAACTCTTGTGCTTCAAGGTATAGACTCTAAGGCCGTGTCTACACGACGCACGAAAATCGATTTTAGATACGCAATTTCAGCTACGAGAATAGCGTAGCTGAAATCGATTATCTAAAATCGATCTACTCACCCGTCTTCACCGCGCGGGATCGATGTGCGCGGCTCGCCATGTCGATTCTGGAACTCTGTTGGTTTTGGTGGAGTTCCGGAATCGATGTAAGCGTGCTCAGGGATCGATATATCGCGTCTAGATGAGACGCGATATATCGATCCCCGAGCAATCGATTGTAACGCGCCGATACGGCGCGTCGTATAGACGTGGCCTAACTGATGAATGCTGGGAACAAATGACTTTTCTTATGTATGTACTTGCCTAAAGATCAGAAACATTCAATGGTCATAATGAAACACACCACCAAGTGAAATTGAAATGAAAAGGCGGAAAGTACTAAAATTCACTTTTGTGCTTTTTTAAAATCCTTTTTCTTTTACACTTGCGTATATATAAATAGAGCACGAGGTGGTTCATGTAAGTGGCCAAGGTATTCATACCACCACACCCTGACTTCCATTTGTAGTTTGTTTAGCTGGGAGAATAGGGTGTGTTAGAAAACGTGTTAAATAGCAAGTTTTAGCTCACCAGTTTAAATGGGGCATTGCATCTAGTGTAGATAGGGCCAGGACTGTGCAAGAATGTTTCGCACCCTAGGCGAAATTTCCACCTTGCCCCTCCCCTCCCTGCGCCTCCGCCCTGAGCCCCCTCGTGGCTGCTACTCCCCTCCGCCCTGAGGCACCCCCCCTTGCGGCAGCTCCCCACCCACCACCCTGAGGCATCCCCCGCTGCCCCAGCTCACCCCTGCTCCATGCACGAGCACCCCGAGCACACCGTCACTGCTTCACTTCTCCCACCTCCCAGGCTTGCGGCACCTAAGCTGATTGGCGCTGCAAGCCTGGGAGGCGGGAGAAGTGAAACAGCGACGGCGTGCTCAGGGAGGAGGTGGGGCAGAGGTGAGCTGGGGCAGGGAGTTCCCCTGCGTGCCGCCTCCCCACACACCTTATTTGCTACAAGCGGCTCTCCCCGCGTTCCTCTGCCCCAGCTCCCTCCGCCTAAATGCTGGTGGCGACCAGGGCGGCCGAAGATCCAGCCGCCGCAGTCACTGCTGAAGAAAATGGCGCCCCCCAAATCCCAGCATCCTAGGTGACTGCCTAGGTTGCGTAAATGGTTGCACCGGCCCTGGATAGGGCTAGTCATATTTTAAAATGTGTTGGTTGTTGTCATAAATAGATAGCTAAGGGTTAATGTTTCTTTCACCTGTAAAGGGTTAACAAAGGGAACCAAACACCTGACAAGAGGACCAATCAGGAAACCGGATTTTTCAAAGCTTAATGAAGGGAAATTTGTGGGGTTTCTTGGTCTGGGTCTTTGTCTGTTTGGGCTCTCTCAGGCTATGAGAGGATCTATTTCCCAGTCCTGTCTAATCTTCGGATTTCCCAGTTTAACTACAAGAGGTACAAAGTTGTCTTTTAATGTTTTGCTGTAATTGCATCTGTGTATCTGGCTTGGTGGAGTCTTTATGTGTATTGGGCTTAAGTACTTTAAATTGTATTTCTTTTTGGCTGAGGCTGTTTATTCATTTTTCTTTTAAGCAATTGACCCTGTATATTGTCATCTTAATACAGAGACCATTTTTATGTCTTTTTCTTTATTTTTTATATAAAGCTTTCTTTTTAAAACCTGTTTGAGTTTTTCTCTGGTTAAGGCTAAGGAACGAAGGGAGGGGGAAATCTCTTTGTGTTAGATTGTCTAGGTTTGAATCTGCATAGCCTTTGGGTGAGGGGGAGAGACACTTAATCTCTCTGCGTTTGTATTTCAAGGAATTGAAGCGGGAAAATCTGAGAGGAGGTAAAGAGCAGGAAGGGAAGTATGTTATTTCCCTTTGTTGTGAGACTCAGGGCATCTGAGTCTTGGGGTCCCCCAGGGAAGGTTTTGGGGAGACCAGAGTGAGCCAGGCACTGGAATTCCTGTCTGGTGGCAGCGATATCAGATCTAAACTGGTAATTAAACTTAGAGGGTTCGTGCTAGCTTCTCAGTTTATGAACACTAAGGTTCAAATCTGAGTAGGAAGTTATAACAGTTGTGGTCAACACTAGGGGGTATAGACTTCAGTGAGATTACTCATGTACTTAAGCATGTGTTTAAGTGCTCTATTAAGACTACTGCGGAGAAAAAAATCTTATTCAAGCATGATGGAAACCTTAAGTGGTTTCAAAACAGTATAAATATAAGCTCTGAATACAAAATTGTCTTCTGTAACTTGGAGTCTGTTCCTATAGCACTGAAATCAATGGGAACTTGGATATTTGCATAAGCAGGAACCAGGAGTAAGCTATTGCTGGGGAAGGAGGTATAGTATAGGAGGAGAAGTACTGCAGAAACAAACAAAAATTTATGTGACTATTCTAGTCTTTTAAAATTATATTTATAATTTTGATACTTTTAGAAAAATGACACTGACATTCCATGAAATGTCATAGCTTACAGACAGCCCACCAACCTGAAGCAAATTCTCACCAGCAACCACACACCATGCAATAAAAACACTGACCCAGGAACCTATCCTTGCAACAAAACCCATGGTCAGTTCTGTCCACATATCTATTCAGGGGACACCATCATAGGACCTAATCACATCAGACACATTATCAGGGGCTCATTCTCCTGCACATCTACCAATGTGATATATGCCATCATGTGCCAGCAGTGCCCCTCTGCCATGTACATTGGCCAAACCGGACAGTGTCTACACAAAAGAATAAATGGACACAAATCAGACATCAAGAATTATAACATTCAAAAAACAGTCAGAGAACAACACTTCAGCCTCCCTGGTCACTCAATTACAGACCTCAACATCGCAATACTCCAACAAAAAAACTTCAAAAACAAACTCCAACGAGAAACTGCAGAATTGGAATTAATTTTCACAGTGGACATCATTCAATTAGGCTTGAATAAAGACTGGGAGTGGATGGGTCATTGCACAAAGTAAAACCTATTTCCCCATGCTAATTTTTCCCCTACTGTTACTCACACCTTCTTGTCAACTGTTTGAAACAGGCCATCCTGAGGATCACTACAAAAGTTTTTTTTCTCCTGATTATAGCCCACCATAACTGATTACTCTCGTTCGTTAGTACGGCAATATCCATTTTTTCATGCCCTCTGTGTATATATATCTTCCTACTGTATTTTCCACTGCATGCATCTGATGAAGTGGGTTTTAGCCCTCGAAAGCTTATGCTCAAATAAATTTGTTAGTCTGTATCAGCAAAAAGAACAGGAGTACTTGTGGCACCTTAAAGACTAACACGGCTACCACTCTGAAACCTATTACTTGATCAAAATTGTAATAAATATAAATAAATAAAATCAATAAGAAACTAAACCCACACTGGTTTTTTATATTAATCAAATCATTCAATAGAAAATCCCAGAAAATTATTGATATTATTACAAGTAAATAAAACACCAATAGAAAAATGAAGTGACTGCTTGGGCACTGAGGAAAAGAATGCTGGTTGCTTGCTGCAAGGGGGCTGCTTTGACAGGGCAGCGAGAGCTAAAATTTCTTAGGCTTTAGGGCGACTATATGTCATGTGATGGCTGGGATGCCAGCTCTGTGTGGGGAGGGGGACTCGGGCCAGCCCCATGAGGTGGGGGGAGCACTCAGGCTAGCCCCAACATGGTGTCCCGTTTTCTTTCTGGGAAATATGGTCACTCTATTAGGCCTTGATCGTGCTACCATCTCCACATGGGCTGATACCTCCATCTGCACAGAGCCCCACTGGAAGCAATGGGTTTTTGCATGAATGCAGGAGTCTGTTTGCCCAGAATAATCTGCAGGACCAGGGACCTTAGCTTTTAAATCAGTAAGCAAGAGCCTGTTCACTGTTGGTTCAACCTGTGGAGGTGAGAATTATCCTGCTGCTAGTTGCTGCTGGTGAGTCTTAGAAATGGTGAGTCTTAGAAATGCTGAGTCTTAGAAATGGTGAGTCTTAGAAATGCTGCTGGTGAGATTTAGAAATGGTGCCTATCGTCTTTTGGCTTATCAATATAATTGATTGTCCCCAGGACCGGGGTAACCAGTAGGCGAACTAGGCAGCCACCTAGGGTGCCAAGATTTTGGGGCACCAAAAAGTGGTGTCTGGCATCACAGGAGTCAGCAAAGCAGGGCAGGGTGGGGCGCGAGGCCTCCATAACAAACCTGCTCCCGCAGGGAGGAGCTCTGCACAGATGGTCAGTGGGAGTCTGTGGTGGAGCAAGAAGGAGACAACCAGCCAGGTGTGGTGACCAGCGCGGCTGAGGGATGGAGCAATTAGGGGAGGCAGGAAGTGGTCCTGAGCTCAGGTGAGCTCCGTCCTCCAACGTGCTGCACTTGGGGCCTGGTGCAGCCGCCTCTTGGGGAGAGGGAAAGTGAAACTAAACCCCGCAGCACGACGGATGGGAAAGGGCTGGCGCAGGTGCTGCTTTCAAACACCAACCCCCCTCCTGGTGGCACTGTGCCAATGAGGGGAGCTGGCCCTGATCCCCAGGGAGAGCCTCACCTGCTCCCTGGGAGAGCCCGGCTCAGCCCTTCTTGCGCCTGGGTCCCCCCCCCGAGGTCGAAGAACTCAGAGCCTGGGAACTTTTAGAGACCCTGCGAGCTGGGGGCATTCTCAGCCTCCTCCTTGCTCCTAGGTTCCCCCTGGCTAGAAGGGACTGTTGTGATCATCTCCTCTGACCCGCTTGTATTAATTCTAATTAACAGTGCCACATTATGCAGTATTCATTTTTGAAAGTTTATAATAAGCGATGCTCCGGGCGCAAGGTGGAAGTTTTTCGCCTAGGGCACAAAATATCCTGGCACCAGCCCTGATTGTGTCCAAGGAGGTCTGATTTGATCATTGGGGAATGCCAGCAATATTGGTTGCACTTCAGCCTCTGCATGATTTAGCCAGAACCTGTTAGACAACAATGGGACTGGCCGGCTACGAAGACTCGTGGCTTGGTACATTTTGAAATGGAAGAAAATCTCCTCTTTTACTGATTTCAAAGAAAGAGCCCCATTACCTGATATTCTGCTCAAGAACTCATCTATCTGCTTTATAGAAGAGAAGGTTAAGAGTTGACTTGATCACATAAATATCTACTTTAGCATCTGTGTAGATATCTTTTCCCTGTTTGATGATAGAGGGCTCTTTAATCTAGCAAACACAGTCATAAGATCCAGAG
Source organism: Chelonoidis abingdonii (assembly GCF_003597395.2). Taxonomy (NCBI): domain Eukaryota; kingdom Metazoa; phylum Chordata; order Testudines; family Testudinidae; genus Chelonoidis; species Chelonoidis abingdonii. The sequence goes on from NC_133770.1 coordinate 190,395,259, forward strand.
GCTGGAAGCTCAAGTCAGAAACAAATTTCAAAACAAGATACAAATCAGTACGGGTAACGTGCCATTGGAACAAATTACCAAAGGATATGGTAGCATTGCCATCATTTGAAGTCTTGGATGTCTTTCAAAAAGATCTAAAGTAAAATCTATGAATATGGCCTAGTTCAAGGTCAGACCAACTTGATCATAATTGTCTCCTGAGGGCTTACAATCTGATTATTTAACATCAAAATACTCTGATGTTCACAGCACAGCACCACTACAGCACAGTAATCATAACCTACCACTGTACCCTGTGCAACATGCAGTTCTGTTCCCTTATCTCTGAGTCTGTTGCTCAGAGATGACTATATATAGCACCTTTATCTCATTTTACAGCACTATAGTGCTTAACCAGAGCAGAGGTAGAAAGTGAAGCAGATTTAAGATGGAATGCACTATTATGAAATGTAGTTATAGGACAAGACACTAAGCATTCTTTAATACCTGCATTATGCAGTTTTATTACAGAATATAGGTCTATGAGTTATATTTAACTCAAGTGTTCTAAAGAGATTACTTTTTGGGCACCGTGACTGGCGAAGTAATTTCTCAGGCTGGTTTTAACAATAGGTATAAATAGTAATCTAATTATATTTGGGAGAGATTTATAACTCTAATTACTACTGCTTTAAAATTTCAAAGGGACTGACATGAGCAATCAACACATCCCATACTGTGAATCCATCTTGCTATTGTAAAAACTACCTGCCAATTGCTTGTCAGCAGAATGACATGACATGCTGCACACTATCTGAAGAATTAGCAATACAACAGCTTTAGGTACATAATGTGCGTGTTTAGTCCAATGCTGAGGCATAGAACCTAGAAATTATTAAATATGAGAGTTGAGCATTACCATTCTGTAGTTTTTTTGTTTCATCAAATATTTTTATTTTCTCTCTTTCTTGATATAACGTCAACCAATTTGTTATGAAGCCCTTAGAGGTCCTATATTCAATATTCACAAAAAACTACATTAAAAGAACACAAAGGTTACCAAGTCAAGTGCTCAAAGGTAGAAAATGCCAGAATTAAGCTTGCACACAGCCTTAATGGAGCACGCTCAGTCCAGCAAGCACTGGGAGGCATGACGCTCAAGCAAGCTCAGTGATGGTGTAATCTTCAGAGGTTTTAGCTGTTAAACTAGAGGTTCCCAAACTCTGGGGCGCGCCGCCCTGTGGGGAATGAGGAGGAAAATCCAGGGAGAGAGCGCACGGTGGGGCCCAGGCCAGCCCCCACAGGGGAGCGGGGAGGGTGTGCCAGCCAGTCCCTCCCCACCCCCATCTCTTATCTGGCCCTGCCCCCAGCCACGTCTCTGGCTCCCATGCCTGGCCCCATTCAGCCTTGGTGCAGCTTCGCTCCTGGTCCCACACCAGACCCCAGCCTCAGCCCACTGGCCATGGCTCCGTTCCCAGCCCAGGGCTGAGGCTGGGGGTGAGGCCAGGAATAGAGCTGCACCTGGCTGCAGGCTTGGCTGCTGGCCCTCACCACAGCCTGGCTGCACCCCTGCCCCCCTTCTTGCCTCTTGGCCATGGCCCCATTCCTATCCCAAGACCCACTTCCAGCTGTTGCCCCAGCTTCGGTCCCCTCACTCCTGTCTGCATCATCCCTCTGACCCTCTTGGAGCCGCAGCCCACTCCCAGTCCTGGCTCCAGGGGGGCGCGGGAGCACAGATAGGGTGTGTGTATGGGGGGGATCGACCCTCAAAAGTTTGGGTCCGCTGTCCTAAACTCCAGCAAGTCTCTCCTGAGCATGCATAAATTGGGATTTTTCAAAGTCTTGGCCAAATTTGAGAAAATTTTCACTAGAATGGCAAAAGGCACATTCCTGACACGAAGGTCACCCTCTGCCAAATGTCAACACTCGGCTCCAAAGCATGTGGTTGCTAGAGTTGTACAAAGTAAAGGTCACCAGATTTTTTTTTAAGCATCGCAGTACAATATGTTTTCCCCTAGTTTAATTCTTGCAGACTGGTGAACTGTTTTGGCAAAATTTTCCAGAAAAATTCATCCCAAGGCAGAAGCCTGACTTGTAAAATGTCAGCCCCAACAGTTAACATTTCACGCAGTTCTAACTAGAAAACAAGGTTTTCCTGGGAAGTGTTTGGCAGCTTTAAATTATCGGTGGTGCTGTTGTCAAACCAGTGCAAATCCTTCTAGTTCAATTTAAGAGTGGTTTATTTCAGAATAACTTCAGTTAATTAGGAGCAGGTGTTCAGCTAAACCAAAATAAATCATTCTGAAACTGGAATAAGAGTGTACCTGTAAGGGTTTGAACTGATTTCATGAAACCAATATGTAGACAAAGCCATAGAAACACATGAATAGTCATATCAGATCTGACTGCTGGTGAATCTAACTTGGTATTCTGTCTCTGATGATAGCCTGTATGTCAGAGAAAATTAATTCCCAAGCAGTAACGCAGCTGGCCAGTTGTGCAGTGCTTTAATTGGGGAAAATTGTCTTTCCTTATCTCTCCTCAAATAATAATCACTTATTCCATAAACCTTTAAGGACACATCTACTCTGCAGCTGGGAGTGTGCCTCCCAGCCTGGGCAGACAGACTTGTGAGCGTTCTAAGAAGAGCAGAGTGGATATTGTGGTACTGACGAAAGCTCAGGCTAGCCACCCCAGCCTGGTCCCAGGACGTTGGGTGAGCCTGAGCTGCTGCTCAAGCTGCTTTGTCTAGACTACTGTTTTTAATTCGCATGCATATGTCTGCCTGGGATGAGAAGCACCATAGATGCCGGCTTCTAATTTTCACCAGGGGTGCTCAACTCCAGCTCAGCCTCAGACCCCGCTCCAACTCCACCCCTTCTCTCAACCCCCACCCCCGCCCCACCTTTTCTCATTCTCGTTCCACCCCGGCCCTGCCCCTTGTCTTCCCACCCCTCCTCTTTCCTGCTCCATTCTGTCCCTTCCCCCTAGCGTATCCCATTCCCACTCCTGCCCGTCCTTCCCACTGTCTCCTGCACACCACGGAACAGGAGAGAGGGGTGCTAAGCACTCACTAATTTTTTTCTGTGGGTGCTCTAGTCCTAGCTAGGGTGACCAGATGTCCCAATTTTATAAGGACATTCCCGATATTTGGGGCTTTGTCTTATATAGGTGCCAATTATCCCCCATCCCCGTCCCGATTTTTCACACTTGCTATCCGGTCACCCTAGCCCTAGAGCAGCCACGGACTCAGCGCCTAAGAGAAGCATGCTCCCAACTTCAGTGTAGATGTACCCTTAGCATTTAACTAACTACATTTGTTCTGATCATAAAATTACCCAATTCTTCCTTCGTGTCCTCCAGATTAATTTTCGTAAGCTTTCACATTTCTCACAGGCTATGATAGCTTGGGCTATCTGATCATGAGTACAGGTTATGTGTTGCTATGACTAAGTGAATCACATATAATTTGCCATCGTTTCATCGCACAGCCATCCAGAGCACTGAAATTATAATTAATACTAAAGAATGCTCAGGATTCCAAATGGAGAAAAGAAGCTGGCACGTATAAATGAAAACCGTTTGGTCTGCATGCTGGCGATTTGTTAACTCTTTTTCATTCAGCAGGTTCTGATGTTGACTGCATTGCTGGGATGTTTATCTTAGATCACATTTTGGTTCCATTGTTAGTTCTTCATCTGTAAGTTTCAACAGATGTGTTTGCTGAATCATCTTGTATATCAGCATCATAAAGTATAATGTATTCTTGGGCTTATTTGGTTCCCCTGATCTGAAAATCTGTTGGATTGGTTGTTAATTCACTACTGTAAGCCCCAAAAGTGGCCTGATTCTCTTCACAAACTGCTTTTACACCAGTGTAACTCCACTGACCTCAGTAACTGATTTACCAAGGTGTGAAAGAGAGGAAAACCCCTGCCTTTCTATTTGTCAGATTGGGGCCAAAGAGTGCAACAAGGCAATATATTTGTCAATATACTTTGAGGATCTTACAGAGGAATCACAGAAAAAGAATTAAGGGCCTAATTGTGCAAGCCATCCATGTGAGGAACTCCCATTGACTTCAGTGAAAGTCCTGTATGCAGACAACGTACAGGAAGGGTCCCTTGATGAATAAGAGACAGATTTTCATTAGGACATGCTAAAAATAATCAAAACCTCAAATTATTATAGTTGAACAAACAAGTTTCCCATATGTGTGTAATATCCACCTTTTTTCTGTTTGGAAAAAAAAACAACCCTAACTGTTAGTACGCAAAAAAGTAAAAAACAGCATAAAGTCAACCCATTAAAGCAATAAAATACTTGCTCTTTATGAGACAAGGTTTTGGATTTAACACCTTGTCACTGTTGTATATCAAAGTTCACTGCCAAATTGTCATCTTGTGGTAATGGTTCTTCTGTATAGGTGTTACAGATTACAGATAGCAGATGTTAACGCACTGGGCTTTTGAAACACAGACCTACTGTATTTAAAAGATAAAAGCAGCACATGAAATTTCATGTTCTAGATAAAATTGTATTCTGGGCTCATTTATTACCAATTGAGAAGGCTGATTCTGCAAGCTTGGGCCTTGATTCAGCACTCTTACATGCCTAATTCAGACACATGCATAACATCAACTTTAAGCATCTGAGTACTCCCACTGGTGAGAATGGGACTAGTCATGTGCCTTTAAGTAGTTTGCTGAACTAGGGCATTGTTGTTCTTCCCAAATGAGGAACGGGGCTAATGTGGTGTTAAAAAATTGTCATTCTCTTTACAAAAGAGAAAATATCTGATTTAAAAAAAATATTACTCATGTCATTTGTCAACCTGTACTTATTTTAATCTTTACCAGCAAGAGAGGTTGCAAATAATTGTAGCCTCTATCTTTAGTTCCTCTTGATACGATGGCCTCCGAGTTCTGACCACATCGTATTTGTGAATGTTTTTCTGAAAAAGCACAAAAATGAGTTGTGCTTTTGCTACCTATTCTGAGGTCTTATCTCCTTACTCTTTTAAATCTGTCTGCCTCCCACCTTCCCCCAGCCCCTGGGAGCTGTAAAAAATGAATGGGATTTGCAGCTGCTAGCTTCACTTCTTGAAACCAGTGCATTATTACATTGTTGTCTCATAAAGAGAAGTGGTTTGCGGGGAAGAAGTCATTTTCCTACAATAAGAGAGAAGCATTGCTGTTGGTTTCTGATTGGCAGCTGTGGTCCTGAAGACTTTCCATCTTACTGTCGCTATTATGGCTGTGTAACAGCTGAAATCTCTTCTAGTAATTTGATTCAAAACTTGATCCCACTTTTCTGGGAGATTTCAAATTAGATCAGTTGTAAAAGGCGCCTGTTTTGGCAACTCCCATGAATCAAACAAAGTTCAGCAGGGAAATATATGGCCTAAAGGATGCATTTTCCAAATAATATTGGGCTCTTATACAGCTTTTATTTACCCTTAAGTATCAAAGTTTACAAAGGAAAGAGTCATTATTCCTATTTTACAGGTGGGGTAAGGGATCCATACAAAGGTGAAGTGATTTGTGCAAGGTCACATAGCAGGTCAGTGGTGAAGCCAGGAACAGAACCCACTGCATTTAATATGTTGAATAATATTGGAGACACTTGTACCATTTGGCCACCTTCTGTGGAATGGACAGACTCCTGCAGGAGTGTCTGCTTTATAGTTTTATCCTGCTGACTCTGTCTGTGTCCTTATGCAAGTCATTTAGAACCTAAGCCAGGTTCTATTGAAGATCTGTGACAAAACTTCCACGGATTTCACAGGAAGCAGGATTCCATTGTCTGTTTATGTAAAAAAAAAAAAAGGGCGAGGGGGATATAATACCTTCTTCAGAGGTCTGTTGTGGAATTTAATTAATGTTTTCTATTGTATATCTTCTTTAGACCTTCCAGCTTTGTTGATCAGGAGACTGTTTACTTCAGAACTGGCACTGCTAGAGTTTTAATAGCCATCATGTTATCCTGGTTTAATATACACTTAACAGGTACTCAAAGAAATATAAAATTATTTAGAATGTAGAGATTACCTGTGAAATTTGGTTCATATTCTGGATCCAAAATGTTTCTTCAAATTTGAGGTAGAAGTTTGCAACATTACTGAGGTTGGTCCAAGCCATAAAGTTTGTTTCTAGCTGGTGCTAATGTCATTAAAATCTTTATAACTATCAAAAACTCAAACGGACTTTGTCATGAATGTATCAGAGAGCCTTCTGGAGTCATGCCTACCTTGTCATCATCTTTGGTCTCGGTTAGACTTCTTTAGGTTCTTTTTTGTTCATATGGAGGTCAGGCAGGTTTCTCCATCTTGAACGGAGAGATGTCTTTTCAGAACCTACTATGTGTCAGGGTGTTTATAAGTAGCCTAACATCATTATGACAGTCAGCAGCGACCCCCTAACAGCTAGTAGTTTTATAATAGCTGGCAACCATTAGGGGAAATTGGACATCTCACGGACACAGTAGCCTGAACTTTTGAACTGTCTTCCCTTATCAGTCTTGAGGCAGTTGAAGCTGGTCCTGAGTTAGTTTTTGCTGAGCAGAGTGCAGAAGTGCAGGGTTTGCTAACCACCAATCAAATGCTAACACGACCGAAGCCTGTGTGTGAGTGTGTATAAAAGATTCTTGGTTTTTGTATGGAGTAGAGTTTTTTTGTACTAAGGTACAGAACTCTCCTTTCTTCTGCAGAATAAAGCAACCTTTTCCTAATCCCTGTCTGGCTGTCATTGGCTCTCAACTAGGTGGACCCAACATTTCGATAACAGTTTCTGGTGACTCCAGATGGGACCCTCCTAGCTCGGACATTGGACTCCAGATGGCTGCGACGAACTAGAAGCGACGCCACCAGGGTGTTTAGCCCCTCTTCCTCACTTCACCGCAGCCCGTGGGGTTCGTGCTCCGATAAGCTGAGCCCTAAGGAAACACTTCCTCGGTTCTGGTTATATTCTGGTTACCTGGTTACTGTATTTCTGTCTTATACCTTTGGGTGTTAGGTGTGTGGGCAGAACTGAGCTTCTTGTTCGTAATTACTCAGGGTGGAAGCCATAGCGTGCGAGGAAGCCCTGAGGTCATATTAAGATCCTTCTGTTCCGTCCCGTGTAGCAGTCAGTGTAAGCAGAGATTGCTGGCTTGGATTTTTTGGATTAGACCATTATTCCCTCCTTCTTTCTGTTTAATTCTCTATTTGAATGCCAGAAAAGGGGATGGGTGGGTCTCAGCAGAAACCCTCTAAGGATAGCTCTTTGGATTACATGTTAAATAAATGGCCTTTACCTGGTGTTCAGAAAGCAATGTCAAAGAGGCGTTTATTGCATCTTTGTAGCCAGGATTGGCCAGCCCTGGGTACTGATTGGCCCGAGTTCGGATCTTTTGACATTCCAACTCACTTAACTCCTCTGTGCCTGGTGCTGGAAAACCAGGCACCAGGACAAATGGATTATTGGTTCTTGTGGGACGATGAAGCTCATCGTCGCTTAAAGAAAATACAGATTCAAGCCCCTCTATACCCAAAACCTTCTGCCCCTAAAGAGGCCGATTTTTAGGAAGAAAATCCCCCCATATACTGTCCTCGACCTCGGCCACCGGTAGCAGCAGCACTATCAAGTGGGACGGGCTCGATACCTTCCTCTGCAGCCGTGGGTTCACAGATAGCAGCCCTACCACAGAAACCCCCACCCTGGAAAGTTGCAGACACTACAGCTCGAGTAGACGAACCGGATACTGGTGGAATGACGAGTAGTGGGTCAGAGTCTTTTAGCCTCTTGGGTAGTCCATCCCACACTAGATTGGGATCAGTTTATGGGAAGAAACCCATGGGCTATTTAATTCAAGCACCCCTCCAGGTCATCCCAGTTCCAACGACAGAAGGGAATGTCGTGGACCATCACGTTCATGTTTCGTTTACCACAGCGTACCTTATGAATTGGCAAACCACTACGCCTCGCCTCAGGGATGACCCGGATGTCATCCATAGGCGATTCCATACCATTTTCCAGTCTCATAATCCCGATTGGCAAGATGTGGGGCAACTTTTGGATTGTTTGTTACGCACTGAGGAGAAGGAACGGGTCCTTCGGAGTGCCCGGGCTGCTGTGGAAGCCGGAGGCCATTCCCATGACCTTATAACCCTTGCTAATCCGGCCCAATGGAACCCGAATGATCCGGCCCACCAGGTGAATTTAAAGAGATTCTGGGACTGCATTTTAATAGGTATCAAACAGGCAGGTGAGAGAACTCTGGATTGGTCAAAAGTTCATAATACTGTGCAAGGGAAAGAGGAGCACCCTTCCGATTTTTATGAGAGACTTTGTAAAGCATTTTGTAACTATACTAACCTAGACCCCAAGACCGCAGATGCACAGTCCACGGTCTGGCTTATCTTTATTTCTCAGTCAGCCCCGGACATCAAAAAGTGTTACAGCGACTTGAGGGTGCTGAAGCGAAATCCCTGGAGGAACTGGTAAGCGTTGCCACCCATGTATATAACACAAGAGAGAAGGTACAAGAGACAAAGCAGGTGAGAATGCTGGCGGCTCTTGTAAAAGCTGGGAATGAAAAACAAGGAGGGTGGAGGGATGCAGCATCAAAAGCAGCCTCCCTACAACCTTATATTACCAACCAAATGGTGCTCGCACCTTCTCCCCCATCAACACTGGTCCCATTTGTCCCTGAACCATCAGAAGTTAGTTGCTGGGAGGATGTAGGGGCCACTAAGGGGGGAGTGGCAGCTTCCTGATGGGAGAAGAGCCTTGCCCCAGGCTGCTCTGTGGCCTGCCCTGTTTAAACTACACCAAGAAGCACACAGCGGAGCAGAGGCCATGGCAGCTATTGTGAACAGACTTTGGTATGCCCTAGGGTATTCCAGGAAGCCAAAAGAGTCCTTTCCACCTGTGACATATGTGCAAAATTCAATCCAAGAGGGGAACCAAAAGGCCCCCCTGGAGCAAGGTTATGGGCATATACGCCCTTTGAACAGCTCCAAATCAACTACTCAGAGATGCCCAAATGCCAAGGCTACAAGTATCTTCTTGTAAGTGCATGCCAACTGACTGGCTGGACCGAAGCATTCCCGACTAGACGAGCCACTGCCTTGGAAGTGGGGAAACCTTATTGAACCATGTTATTCCTAGGTTTGATCCTCCTAGGTCTATTGACTCTGATCAAGGGACTCATTTCACTGCCCAGGTTATTCAATACATTGGAAAGGCCCTAGGTATCACCTGGCTTCTACATACTCCTTGGAGACCACCATCTTCTGGGCAAGTGGAAAGAATGAACCAAACTTTAAAGCTTAAGCTCTCCAAAATATGTGCACAGACTGGGTTAAAATGGCTTCAGGGTCTGCCTTTGGCCCTCTTGGCAGTTCGAACTGCCCCTAGGGGTTGGCTTGGTCTCTCACCTTTTGAACTTTTATTCGGCAGACCATACACCGGATTTGCTGACCCAGGACCTGTGACTGATTTAGCCACTTGGGGAGACGAGGAGTTGACCAGATACGTTGTTTCCCTCCAAAATACTCTCATGTCTCTTCACAGGTATGCAGCCCAATTTCAGTCCTTACCTGCTGATGTACCTGCTCACCGGATCCAGCCAGGGGATTGGGTCTATGTAAAAGAGTAGAAAACTGAGCCTCTCCAACCCCGGTGGGCTGGCCCTTTTCAAGTCCTCCTTACCTCCCACACTGCAATTCAAGTAAGGGAACGGGATACCTGGATCCACCACACCCAAATCAAGCTAGCCCCTAGCCCAGGGCCAGAAGCAGATGACATCGGACTTCGAGGGAGCACCGCCAGCTCTTCCCACCGTGCCCTGGAAGAGCCAGAAGCAGACGATACCTGGAAAACTGAACCTCTCGAGGGACTAAAGCTTTTATTCCGACGAACAAAATCCTGAGACTTTGTGACTATGGGTTCTCAGACAGTGCTGAGGTGGCTATTATTTCTGAGCCTGCCCCTTGTACAAGCTAACCTGCACCCAGAGGCTAAACCTCTTCAGCGACTGGCCATGTTGGGACACTTGTCTGACTTGGTTGTGTCACCGAATTCGTTCTGAGGAAGGAATAGGCCTGTGGGCTGTACCTTTTAACCTCTCTGAACTCTCTCCCTACAAGTGGTGCAGAAAGCTGAGTGGTGGAGGAAAGAATAGCAGTCCGATAAGTATGGGGAAACGTCTGCATTTGCTGCAGATGTGCTTTAGTTTAAACATAATTTTATAAGATAGAGTTAAAATTGCTTTGATTTTTGTTTACATTGCAAGACAATGATGGGATGTTTTATACATTTGAGTGATGATGATGATGATTACATGGCTGATTTAGGTAGTGAGAAGTAGATTGCAGGACAGAACTGGAACTTATGCATGTGCGAGAGGATTTGCACTGTGCTCAGGCTTAGGCAGGAGGATGTGTATCTAAAGGAGAACATACATACAGCTTTCAAAGAAGAGGGAACTGGCTGCCCTGCTCATGACCCTTCCCTTTTGGCTGGCTGAGAAGTAAAGGTAGCTTATATAGCCTACCTTCCTAGTTCAAAGGGAATTGAGTGGCAACCAGTAATGGAACAGAAGGGGAGGGAAAACCAGGAGTTAAAAATGCACCCAAATATGCACAGTGTGCTGGTCCTTGCTTTTGGGAACCAGTTTTACTGCATTGGTTAGCCGAATCATGAAGTTGTCTTTATGTATTCCCTCTGAGGCATTCAGACTCTTAAAAATTCTTGGCAGCATTCCAGTTTTTCTACAGAAATCTGTTCCACTCAGCCTCTAGGATTTCAGCATGGGATTTGCTGTCAGATTTTTAGGGTCTGATTCATAGCAAATTTTCACATCATTTGTATTGGACTTTTTAAGAATTTACCCAGTGAGAGCCTGAATACATGCTAGGTGGAGGCAGAGACAGAGAAGTTTGCCAGCTTTATTTGGAAGGAGAGGGAAAAGGATACTTTCATAAATTCTTTAATGATTTCATGCATGCATTTCTGCTTAACTACTATTCAGTACCTGCACAACTCTTCAGCTTTTCCTATTTGAAATGGTCATGCAGTGCTTTAATTGGCTTGTAAAAGGGAGGAGGGAAAGAAATCCCTGTATAGCTTAAATGAATAAAAGCTTACAGGCATTTTGTGTTGTTTTAAAGGAATTGGGCCCCTTAGAGCTGTAATTATTTGCTTCTCTTCATTCACAAAGAGCTTTTTCTTAGATAGCCCAGCCCTTCATTTCTTTAAACCTCATGTCAAGTTCTGACATGGATGGCATGAACTTGCAGTCAAACATCTGCCAGTCTCGGTCTCAAATATCACAGCTGTATGTTCATCCATCTTGTCAGAGTTCGAAAGAGCATGACTTCTCTCTCTCTCCCCTCTCACTTTAAAATCCCTTTCCTTGTAACCCTGCTTGAATTCTTGCCTCCCTGACACGGTGCCTCAGGACACAGGCAGTACAGTATCTCTCTCTGCTCTGTTTCCCACAGTAGTGGGGAAAAAAAGAAACCTGAAGATATCAATTTTTTAAAATCTCAAACCAGCTACCATGCCTGTCACTTCAGGCATCTGAATTTCATTACTGCTGACAGATGTATGACAAGTCCTAATTGAGGACTTGCACCTGCGGTACTACAGCAACTTCTTCTTTTTGGATCAGGGGTAAGGCCCCTTTCTCAGCGTCTGTTGTTTAGAGGAGCCATGTTCTATTGGAAGCACACAGTGAATTGGGAATTTTAGGAACTTAAGGGATGCGAAAGGAAGATGTTTCTCTTTTATGATGTGAAAATGTCTCCCAGCATGTAAATCTCATGCAAGACTGACTAAAGTAGAGAGGTACCCTTGGAACTTCTTAGTATAATATAAAATCATTCATCTATCTTCTTAGAATATGTTCACTATGTGTAAAACACACTTATGACCTCATACATTCTTCACCTTTTAATCTTTTGTAGATACCAGCTTAAATATATGTACAATTACTATTAGCCCAAAATACACATAACACTTCAGATAAATTCTATGGTGGAGATAGGTAACATGTTATCACACTTCTGATACTCCTACTCCCACTTATGTGCAGCATGCAGAGTAGTGTATATGGTCCAGTGGTGTCACATTGAATTAGCCCACAAGCTGCTCTGGAGATAACACCTACAGAAAACTGATATCTTATTTTGACTGGAAAAATGTAAAAGGGTCTGGTGGTTTGTGGGTGGCAATCAATTTGAGTGCGTGGGCAGTGTAAGTCCAGAACATTTTAAGCCTTCCAGTACGTTACAGACCACCAGTGTGCTACTGACGGTTGTTCACCACACTGCTTCTCACCCTCACCACACCACAAACCACACATCCTATCATGCTTCACTGGCAGAAATGAGGGCGTGAGGGTCACTGAAAACTGTTACAGTTTCCATGTACAGTAGTTGCAGAAGCCGCACCCATGATATACCAATATGTTCCCAACTTCTACTGTAAAACTTCAGTGTTCAAAGATCAATTACAATGTAATCTCTTAACATTTAAGAAAAAATCTGAATTAAAATATAGTAGAAGTCATATACTATATATTAGTATACTGTGTCTTTCACTCTAGAGGTAGTTGTGTTTCATAGGCTCAGATTGTATCTAGCCCTTGTGCAGGTGCAAAGGACAGGTAAGTGCAAGGAGCTTCTTCCTTATTCCCTCCTGCAGAAAGGGCTGATACAACTGCAGTCTACTGCATTCTGGGAAGGAGTGACTCCTTCCCAGCACCCCTTATGGGCTCAAATCACTCACATGGGGCGGGGTGGAGGTGGGGATGTGATCTTCCTCTCACAGCAGCTTGCAGAGGTGGCCGAGTGCATCAGGGAAACAGGCTGCACAATCCAAAGGGGTGATGTAGTGTGAGCATTGCCCCTTTATGCTCCTGGGGTCCCCTGGACCCTTCATGCCCTTGCCAATGATTTGTGCCCTCTACAAGCCCCCTTTTTATTACCTTTCTCAGAGACTCCCTGCATTCTAACCCAAGGAAGCACCCCTCATAGCCCTCCCCAACACCTCATTCATTGATGTCTCACTTTTCAAGTCTCCACTCCATACAGTTTCCTGGAGTTCTGCACCATCACATTTCCCCCTGGCCTCCGTAGTGGGTGAAGTCAGAAGAAAGTAAGTCAGAAGCTGATAGCATAAAAATTTACACTATAAACTTTGCTCTATCTACATTTAAAACCAGCTCTATATGTGGTTTTAACCCTCACCAAAATACTAAAGCAAGACCTACAAAATAAACAAAAATGAAGTTTTCAATTGGGCTTTATAGAAAGTGTGAGCAGAAACCAGCAGCTGCTGCAAAGACTTCAGACATTGGTGGCATCATCAGTGTTTGACCACTTTCCACTACTTCACTGATGGCACATCTCATGATTTTGTCATGTTTCTCTTAGAACCTTTGCTCTGGAGTATATGAGAATCTCATGAACTCGTATATGAGAATCTCACTTTTTTTTAAAAAACGTGGTTGAAGAGAAAAGATGGCAAACAGTAACTCAGAAGGAAAATAAAAAGAACCCACTATATATTATATTTAAGCTAAACTCATGATTTTTTGGGAGGGAAGAGTGAGGCCTGACTCATGAGTTTTGAATGTTTGGGATTGGCTTTAACTCTGCTGCTTGGCTGTTTGCTCCAGCTTCCTCCCTTACAGTTTCTTTGTGTCAGTCTCATTCCACCTGCTTTCCATGCTTCCCTTTTTTGTCTCTGTTCTCTTTAATCTCCTTCCTCTCAAGATCCTGGCTCCCTCCCTTTGTCCTTCTGTTTAGCTAATTCCTTCCCAACAAAATCCTACCCAAAACATTTTTAAAAAAAAATCAGTCGTAGCACTAACATGTCACTTGGAGACTATCACTTTGTTCTATCCACTGCTATGTTCTATGCTTTCCTTCCAGCACAGTCCGTATGTTTATTTAGATTGTAAGCTCTTAGGGGCTGACATTGTCTCTTAGTATGTATTTGCATATTAGAAACACTGAGCTCACCCATCTCAGTTGGATATAAGGTTAAGGTGCCTCTGTAACACAAATAATAAATGACAACAATAAAAGTCTTAGAAAAAAGAGTCTAAAAGTAAACTACAGACAAATTTTAAGAATATAGCAATTTTAAAACCCTTTGTTGGATTTTTACCAAATGTTGGAGGAAAAATGTGCCCTAGGGTGAGATGCAGCATGCAAAACATAAGGAAAACCAGTTCCTCTTTGGAAATAGATTTGAAAATTAGGCTGATAATAGTTATATCATTTCAACCTTAACTAGAGAATTATTACTGCCATGCCATAATGTTAATCATGTTATTTAATATAAAAACATAGCTGAAATCCACAAGTTATGTGAGGGGTAAAAAAAGTGAGATTGGGGGGAAAAAAGCAGATGAATATGTGGTTGTGGGACAAAATATATCCACCACAAAGTTCACTTATGCAATAAATCGTTAGACATTGACAGATCTTTGTTACTAGCTGCCTTCGAGGTGTTTAAGCAGGTGGGAGCAAGGAAGGGTTGAACTGGTACTAAGCCCTCTGAACTTTTACCAAAATATTGAGCCAAAACTTTTGGTAGTATCAGTAGAGTTTGGTTTCCTTTCCACCTCTGCCATGTTCTTTAACTTTTGTGTGAGTCTGTATTTCCATCTGTCTTGGATCAGACGTGTTGAAATATCTAATGAAAAGCTGCTGTTTGTCTGTCTTTCTACCTTTCTGGGGGTACAAAGTCTCAGTAGAAAGGCTTTTTCTCTGTCCAAATGTTGGGCCAAATACACTGCTGTGTGCTACTCCCCTGAATTCAATAGCTCCAGTGGATTTGGCTCATTTTACAGGCCATGATGTTGGGATATTTCTGTGAAGCATTGGATAAGTGTCTCAATTTTGGCATGCTCTTCTACACTAAATTTGAGTTTTCTGAGATTCTGAATTGCCTGTGAAAAACCACGCATGTAAAAGGGACATAATGAAAGTACTGTGCGAAAGAGACTAGAGAAGATGGATCTGATCAACAAGAGAAAGTTGAGAAGTCACTTTCTCTCTTTTTCTTGTTCCCACTCCCTCCTTCCCATGTGATAGTCAGATATGGTCAGACAAGGCTAAGAAGAACTAAAGGAGCCTCTGTCTGTCTCTTTGGAAAGCAAGTTGTAACTGGCATGTGAGCTTTCTCCCTCCACCTCATCTCTATTCCCTTCTTCAGCAAACTTGTTGATATTTAAGTGCCACTTCTCTAGGGCTTAGTTCAGGTTTTCACAGCAACTCAGACTGTGATATCACTTGACCAGAGACTAGCTGTAACTATGTTCAGTGTTTCAAATTAGATCTGATAGTTTTAAAAAAATGACCTCATTTACCTCCTACATAACTGAGGAGGGACAATGCCAGAATCATGTCATTTAAGGTGTCAGGGCACTTGAACCAAGATGAAAGTGAAAAGTTCATTATTTTTCACTGTAAAATTGCCAGTTAGGTATACCTTAATTCAAAATGACTAATTTTGGAAGATATATGACAAAGCCCACCTAGCGGACACCTGAAATAATAATTAAATAAATAAATGAATAATAAATCACCATTCATTGTGATGTAATGAAGGTAGAGGACTTCAGTAAGTGTTTGTCTTCTCAAGCTCTCTGTTAAAGATACCCAAACAACATAGTTGTTTTTTGGGTTTTTTTTTAAGGTGGAGTTAAGGTTAGCGTACATATCAGTTTTGCTAACTCTCATGATTTCATTGTGAGTCACGTGATATTTATGTCCGTCTTAAAGCCCCAGCTTATGAGTCCATGAGAATCTCAGCTTTCATTTTTAAAAAAATAAGTTTATAGCCCTTATGGTTGCAAAGAAAAGCTTGAAAATGTGTCCAAAGTGTACTGTAAGGGCTCAAAGAATGAAGAGTACTTGTGGCACCTTAGAGACCAACAAATTTATTTGGGCATAAGCTTTCATGGACTAAAACCCACTTCATCAGATGCATGCAGTGGAAAATACAGTAGGAAGATATATATATATATCCTGGCCAATCAACCAGACATCGTGGTAATAGACAAGGACCAGAAGACAGTGGTGGTGATAGATATAGCAGTGCCAAGTGACAGCAGCATCAGGAAGAAGGACTATGAGAAGCTGGAGAAGTACCAGGGCCTGAAAGAGGAACTAGAGAGGATGTGGAAAGTGAAGGCCAAATTGGTCCCAGTGGTGGTAGGACATTTGGGCTGTGACTCCTAAGCGGGTGAGTGGTCAACAGATCCCAGGAACACATCAGAGTCTCTGCCAGAAGAGTGGAGTACTAGCAACAAGCTCTAAGATATGTGCAGAACCCTCAAACTCCCAGGCCTCTGGTAGAGACCCGAGGTTGAGGAGACACATACCACCCATAGGGGTGAGAGGAGAATTTTTTATACACAACAGAGAACTGGAAAAAACTGGAGGTTGTCCATTCCAACTCTAAAAGACTGATCATGAAGGTGGGTATTATCAGCAGGAGAAAAAAAACTTTGTAGTGATCATCGAGGAGACATTCAAACAGTTGACAAGAAGATGTGAGTACGGCTAGGGAAAAGTAGCATGGAGAAGATTTTTTAGTTTGTGTAATGACTCCTCCATCCCAGTCTTATTCAAGGCCTAATGTATGTGCAGTCTGCAAATTATTCAGTTCTGCATCTGTTTCTCTTGGAGTCTGTTGTTGAAAGTTTTTTGTTGAAGAATTGTTGACTTTTAAGGTTGTAATTGAGTGTTCCCCCGGAAGGCTGAAGTGTTCTCTGACTGTTTTTGTAAATGTTCAAAATTCTTGACGGCTCTATTTGTGGTCATTTACTGTACTTTTTTGTGTAGAGATGGTCTGGTCTGGCATGTACATGGCAGGGCAGCTGCCACATGATGGTATAATCACATTGGTAGATGTGCAGGTGAATGAGCCCCTGATGGTGTGCTGATGTGATGAAGTTCCGTGATGGTGGTCCCTTGAATAGATATGTGGACAGATGGCAACTGGCTTTGTTGCAAAGATAGGTTCCTGAGTTAGTGTTTTGTTTTGTGGGTGTGAGATTGCTGTGAGTATTTGCTTCAGCGTTGGGGGTGTCTGTAAGCAAGGATAACCTATCTCCCAAGATCTGTCCAAGTGTGGGATCGTCTTAAGGATCAGGTTGAGACCTTGATGATGCCGGAGAGGTTTAGTTTGGGGATGACGTGATGGCTAGGGCGTTCTGTTCCTTTCTTTGTTGGGCCTGTCCTGGTAGTAGGCGACTTCTTGGATACCCTCTTGCCTGTCACTTCTGTTCCTCACTGCAGCAGGTGGGTTGTATTTAAAATGCTTGATAGAGATATATCGGTATTTTTGTCTCTGCTGCAGGCGGAGTAAATACCGCTGTATAAATCATGTGGTTGGGATGAAACTGGAGGCAGTGGGTAAGTTAGCCGGTCATAGATCCTGAGGTATAAGGTGGTGTTTTGATGGTGTCCTCGTTATTAGCACTAGGAGTGTCCCAGGAAGTGGATCTTTGGTGGGGACTGTCCAGGCTGAGGTGGATGGTGGGACAACAAATTGTTGAAATCATGGTGGAATTTCCTCAAAGGCTTATTTCCATGGGTCCAGATTATACGAAATGTCAGGGTGAAGGGACTCAGGAGTCATCTACTCCACCCCCTGTCCAAGCAGCCAATCGCCAGTAAATCCAAATGGCCCCCTCAATGACTGAGCCACAACCCTTTGGGTTTGCAGGTCCGGTGCTCCAACTACTTGAGCCTTTATTCGCTCCTGTATGATGATGTCATCAAGTGCACAAGTAAGTCAGGGGCAATTAGGGAAGGAGAGCTGAGGAAGTGCATATACTGTGAGGCCAATGTGGGTACCCATAGCAGTGCCACTGACTGAAGGTATATATTTGTCCCAAATGTAGAAATAGTTGTGGGCAAATAAGGCACCCCCCTCCAAAGTTTTTTAAAAGGTTATCTGAGGACTTTTTAAGTCAATCTCTAATTGATATTTGGGGGCCTGATTCCAGATTTTGAATTTCTAGGGTTGGCAATCTATATCGGATTCCCCCCCACCTGCCCAAATGTTGCAGTTATCCAAATCCAAGCATTGCTAACCCAGGAAATTCAGTTAAACTTAAAAGAAATCCATTGACTTCAGTGGAACTTCCAGCATATAATATCTAGCCCTAAAAGGGCAGCCTTTATATAAATGGTGAAACTACTGATATGTCCCCCATGGTTCTAGACAAGGAGCTGGCAAATAGTCAGCAATAGCCTCAGGAAACTGGATATGAATAGACTGTTTCATAAAACATATTGCTTTCTCTTTTGTGCAGACTGACTAATCTCCTAAAAATAGCGTATAAGGGTGAATGAATCCTCCATAAATGTTTTCAAGGCTTTCAGCTTTAAAACATAAAGCGCTTGATAACTGAGTTTTGGGCAGTTTATCTGTTTTCCCCTAAGAAGTGGTTTCTGTTTGTCACTAGTCTCCTCGTTAATGTGATCAGACAAGAGTTGATAGATTCGATGATGTAAGGGATGCATATCATGAACTGGAGCCTTCCATGTTATTTCATTATTATTATTATTATTATTTATTTGATTATTTCATTATTTGTGTTACTGTAGTTCCTAGGAACCCTAGTCATGGACAAGAACCCTATTGTGCCATGGACAAACAGAGACCAAAAAAGACACTTCCTGACTCCCCCAAAGAATTTACAATCTAAGTAAAAGACAAGAGACAGTGGATGGATACAGACAGATGGAGGAGTGCAAGGAAACAAAGTGACAACATTTGTCAGCATGCTAGGTTGTGATACAGCCTAACCATTGTCAATATTTTTGTTGGCATCATGACAAAAGAGTTTTAAGGAGAGATTTGAAAGTGGATAATGAAGCAGTTGTGTGGATGTTTACCAGGAGCTCCTTTCAAGCATGAGTGGCAGCATGGAGAAGCACCAAGGTGCTTGTTTGGAAATTTAACAAGTGTGTGATGGAAGCTGAGATCATGGGCTGATCAGAGATGGGAGCTGAGACTTCAATACTGAATGATAGGGTGTGAGGGACTTGAAAGTGAGTACAAGCAGCTTATGTTTGATGTAATAGAAAAGGGGGAGCCAGAGGAACAGTGCAAAGAACATGGTCAAAATGATCGGCTAGGAAAACGATTTTTGCAGCAGTAGTTTGCATGGATACAAGCAGGGCAAGATTATGTTTGTCAAGACCAGAGAAAAAGATGTTGCAGGAATTGAAATATGAGATGATGAGATCCCAGGTGAGTTTTAGCTGTGTGAATGGGCAGGAAAGGCTGTATATTGAGAGATGTTATGCAGAAGGAATCTGAAGATTTAAATACTTGCATGTGAGGATATAGAGAGAGGTCTGAGCTAAGGTTGATGTCCAGGTTATGGGCTTGAGTGACAGGCAGGATAGTGGTGGTGGTGGCCACAGTGGCTGAGAAAAGTGGGGGAACATTAGGGGGACAGGGATATTAGGAGCTCTATTTTAGCCATGTTGAGCTTGAACTGATGGCTAGACATCCATGAGGAGATGTCAGAGAGACAGGCTTAAATTTTAGTTTGGACTGAAGGTGACAGGTCTAAAGTAGTGAGATAGATCTGTGAGTTGTCAGCGTAGAGATGGTTGTTGAATTCGTGTTTGTGGATGAGATTACCCAGAGATAAGGTGTAGAGTGAGAAGAGGAGAGGGCCAAGGACAGAACCCTTGGAACTCCCACAGAAAGTTGCAGGGCAGCATGAGAAGGTCATCCAACAACATGCTGAAGGAGTGGTTAGAGAGATAGGAGGAGAATCAGGAAAATAGTCACAGACAAGAAAGAGAGCATGGTCAGCTGTGTCAAAGACAGCTAACAGCTCAAGGACGATGAGGATGGTGTATTTGTTCTGAGCTTTGACTAGGAAAAGTTCATTGACGACTTTGACAAGAATAGTTTCAGTGGAATGCAAGGGGGTGGAAGCTGGATTAGAGAGGGTCTGACATGTAAGGAACTGTAGACAGCAAATGTAAACTTTGCATTCAATGAACTTTGAGATCAAAGAGAGGTGATGTGGTGGCTGGAAAGGTAAGTGGGGTAAAGGATGTTTTTTTTTTAAGATGGAGAAACTACAACATGCTTGCATTGTGAGAGAGGAGAGTGAGAAGTTAAGGAGAAGAATAAGGGAAGGGATATAGGTCCCCAAAGTGAATTCTGATCTAGTGCAGGAGTGATTGAAAGTTAGCATCTGAAAGCTAGCCTGCCTAAATAAAATGGATTGCTGGTCTTGGTTCATGTCCTTTGTTCCAGATGTCAACTCACAAATAAACATCCTTACAACTTATGCTAACTGGCAAACTTGTTGGAGGGTTTGGTGGAGGCCAAGGACTGAATGGGACTGGACCACGAACTCTCTCTTTGTCAATAGCAGGGGTAGGCAACCTGTGGCACGCGTGCCGAAGGTGGCTTGCAAGCTGATTTTCAGTGGCACTCACAGTGCCCAGGTCCTGGCCACCGATCTGGGGGGCTCTGCATTTTAATTTAATTTTAAATGAACCTTCTTAAACATTTTAAAAACATTATTTACTTTACATACGACAATAGTTTCGTTATATATTATAGACTTATAGAAAGGGAGGGAGAGGAATTATTTAAGTTTAGTACTAATGTAGGCACGAGGACAAATGGGTACAAACTGGATATTAGGAAGTTTAGACTTGAAATTAGACGAAGGTTTCTAACCATTAGGGGAGTGAAGTTCTGGAACAGCCTTCCGAGGGAAGTAGTGGGGGCAAAAGACTTATCTGGCTTTAAGACTAAGCTTGATAAGTATATGGAGGGGATGTTATGATGGGATAGTTTAATTTGGGCAATTGATCTTGGATTATCAGCAGATAAGTCTGCTCAATGGTCTGTGAGGGGATGTTGGATGGGATGGGAACTGAGTTACTGCAGAGAATTCTTTCTTGGGTGCTGGCTGGTGAGTCTTGCCCACATGCTCAGGGTTTAGCTGATCGCCATATTTGGGGTCGGGAAGGAATTTTCCTCCAGGGCGGATTGGCAGAGGCCCTGGAGGTTTTTCGCCTTCCTCTGCAGCGTGGGGCATGGGTCGCTTGCTGGTGGATTCTCTGCAGCTTGAGGTCTTCAAATCTCAATTTTGAGGATTTCAATAACTCAGTCATGGGTTAGGGGTTGTTATAAATGTGTATGGGTAGGGTTTTGTGGCCTGCCTTGTGCAGGAGGTCAGACTAGATGATCATATTGGTCCCTTCTGACCTATGAGTCTATGAGTCTATGAGTCTATGAGAAAGAGACCTTCTAAAAAACATTAAAATGTATTACTGGCACGTGAAACCTTAAATTGGAGTGAATAAATGACTCGGCACACCGCTTCTGAAAGGCTGCCATCCCCTGGTCTATAGAGTTAATTCCTCCAGAATAAAGAGCAGGCATATTAACGAAGTGCTATCCAGAAGCTTGCAGTGCCTCTGCACATGCCATACCTTTTGCGTAGATGAATCAAGAATTTGAGCCTCCAGGTCTGTCACCTTTCAGGAATGTTAATTTCACTCAGAGACAAACATGAAAAAGGCAGGCATCACTTCCAGGTTTTGTGTATGTTGCTCATGGGTAACACTATTCTGAGTTAGTTGTTTTTCATGGTTAAGCAGGATATGAAAGTGTGTGTGTTTGCTGTGATTTATAGTGGGACTTTTTTTATATAAAAAAAGACATGCTATTTCTGTAAAACTTGATACATTTCCTCTGGGGGAAGGTTAAATAAGCCCTATTAATTCAGCTAAATTGGGACTTTAATGATAAATGAGTGAACTGTGTTCAGATTTGTGCATTCACAGGAAATCTGTCGAGCAAGGGAATGGAATGGGAAATGTTGGTTCACCTGACTCAAGGAAAAGTTAATGAAACTGAATTGTTTGTGAGTCTGTCACAACAATATATTATTAATCTTAGTACTGGCAAGTAAGTGAAACAAATAGCAGTGTTTTTGGAATGCAATGTAAGTGTCTAGCAAACATACAAATAGTTTGTGTGACAATGGCATAGAGCTGTGCAAAGTTATAGAAGGACATCTGCATAACAGTTTGAAGCAAATCAAAGCTAAGATTAGGGTTAAAGCCAAAGAAAGGAGCTGTAGAAAAGCCCCAGAGAATTGCTCTTTACTTTTATAGTTTTGGTGGTTTCATAGACCATCTGATTTTACATTAGGACATACCTTCAAGATGTGATAATGCAGAACCGGGAAGAAAATTTGAACTTCATTAAGTGCTTCTGAACACATGGCAGCTCAGCCTCAGGAATTTCAAAGCTCAGACCAGTAAGACCAGTGTAAAACTACTGTAATAAACTGCTTGTTGGCTGCTGACATAAAATGCTTTTTTTTGTTATCAAATATCATTTTATGTTTCATTTCATGTAAAAACATGTACAATCATCAGGATGTTGCTGCAGAAAAGCAGCACTAACATCTTCCTCAAGGTAACATGAGTATGCATCCAATTCTTTCCTCCTTGCCCCAGCCCTGGGCTATGCATCTTACTAGAATTCATCTCAGAAACTCAGGCTTGTTAAGCAAATTTTTTTTTGGTAGTAACCTCCAAAAAATATTCTTTCATACAATGTATTTTTCATTATTATTTCTGCTGAAACTACAGTTAACAATGAGGTATTCTGTTACAAATCTACAGTGGTTCGTCATTTCTGCAGCAGACACTGGTGAAAATCTATTTGCGATGTCTAAAAAGAATTATAACACAGCACTGGGGATTTGGTCATACAAACCAGGGGCAGATAGAATTACTCAGAACAGCTGGAGTTTAATTTCAAGAAATGAACAAAAAACAGTCAGTGCTTTTAGTGGGTTGAATTTAGCAGCATGTGTTTTGAAGAAGCTTGCATCAGTTTAAAGAAATGATCTTTGCAATTTCTTGATACTGTAGTATCATGATGCCTTTCATGTGATGCTGTACAGTGGATCTGTGGACTAACCATGAAGCTGGACCATTCAGAACAATGATGATTTCAAAACTCAAGAGCTTCTCAATATTGGAAGTATAACTAAGTTACTGGAAGTATTAAGGGTCACTGTGTGAGTTTTATCAGGTTGATTCTAAAAGGAACTTCTCAATGTCATTAGATCACACTGCAGATAGTTTTGATTTGGATTATTGTAAATGTAACCATTTGTGGCAATTCATTACAGTCTTATGTGTTTATGGTAATTTAAAATAGTTTTGTTATAGTTCTCTCCTGTTTTTGTAACGTAAGTAAATGTGAACTAGACAACATTTGCTGAATGTTGCACTGCTAATCAGAAACACAAGCTAAGGATCCTTTCAAAGCACTCAGCTGAAGGTCGAGGTCAAGCCAATTCTGAATTTGTTTTTTTTAAATCTCACCCAGAGACTATAGAGCATCCAACTTGAACTGCAGGATTCAGGAACCAGAAAATTCTAGCTAGAGACTGAAAACTAAAGTAATTAAGGAATTTGAAAGCTAGAATAACATGAGGTGGTGTTGTGTGTTCTGTTGTGTCTTATGGAAATTAAGAGTTTATCAGGTACTGAGACAGAGATTGGAATGACTGGTGCTGCATTTGTGTCAAGCAAGGGAAAGTATACTATCTTCACAAGAGCATATATAGTATAAAATATCTTGATCTGGTAATCTGTAAATTAACTGATTATTTTTCTTTTAACCACCTAATGAGGAGTATAGGAGAAATGGCATATTGACTAGCTGCATGCAGCCTAAATCAATTAATTAGAAATGGCCTCAAACTTAAAGTTAGGATCTTGATTTAGATTTTCCCAGAGTTTGGAGTCTTGGCTCAGACTCATTTTTAAAACAAACCAGCTTTGAGCTCCATATAAATGAAAAAGCAGCCTGATAGAGCAGAAAGCAAGTGGGTGTGAAAAAAAATTCGAGCAAGCCTCTGCTGGTTCAGACAAAATCTGAATTTATGGCAAGTTGTTGATTTCAGATACTTCTTAGTTCTAGTGGAAGAGTTTACACAGCCAGGGCCGGTCCTAGACCAAATGGTGCCCCAGGCGAGAAGTGTCTTCAGTGCCCTCCATCTCCATTCATTAAACTTTTGAATACCTTATTTATTATTGCATTTCTAGCCCATTTCATGCTCAATCTGCATGCATGATTTGTCTCTGTCTCATAAGATGATAAATTTGTATGCTAGGATCTGTAAATCTGTATTTATTCATGCCATATATAAGCAAATAAAAAAATAGTTTTCTCTATGCTTATATAAACTTTTTAGTTTTAAGAATAACTGAAATGTACTAACATCAAGAAATTGAATTGTGCACCAACATTGGGTGGACCACTATTAAATACTGTTACAATAGGTGACAGCTGTAGAATGTTAACCCTAGTCCTTTAGTTTAAAAGGTCGCTTTTCTCACCTTTGCCCTCACGAACTGAAGCCCAGCGTCAGAGAGATCCAGAGACTGGCCAATGGCATTTTCAAGCAATAAAATAGCAAAGACTGTCAGTCTCTGGCCGGCCACTGTCAATCGAAGATATGTTTTAATGAGCCTGAGCTTTGAAAAGCTGTCCTTGCCACTTGCTACATGATCAGAATCTTCAAAGCTACCACACATTAGGAAAAGTGTCATTCAGCCCTGCATCACAAATGAATTGGAGAACTTGGAGCGGAGAGTGCTTCCTGTGTTGCAAAATGTAATGGATGTTATCCAGTTTGATATCGAGGTCTTCATCATCGATGTCCGAACAGTCCCCATGTGTCAGCATCTGGTGATAGTCTGTATAATTGTTCAAGACTGTTTTCCTGCCTGCCGGCAACTTACTAAGGTCATGCAAAAAAACCCAGGTCTTTTTGTGGTTCTTCATTTGTCCAAACCTTTCTTCAGTAGACACTTGAGCAGTGTCAATGAGTGAGCAAAAAAACTCCCTCTTGAATTTTTCTTCCGATCTTCCCATCACCTCATTTCTGTCCACGTGACCAAACTCTCTCTTCTTCTGATAAATATGAGATTCCTTGAAGACAGGCTCAACTCCTAAGTTCTCTGCCATTTCCTTGGCAGCAGTGATGACATCTTCAAATCCGTTGTCTCTGTACGCCACAACGAAATCAAAACAGCTTCTAATCACAGAAGTAGTGGTCGTAATACCCATAGACTGAGTTTGTAATGCCTTGCTTACAGTGTTTACTTGGAACAAGATATCGTGCCAAACCACAACTGAGACCAGAAATTTGACGTCAGTTCTCTGGTTTGTCAGGCTTTGCACCTCGTGTCCAATTATTCCTTAGGCTTTACTTGACTGCACCAGTTCCATCAGAGCATCGTAAACCTGAGTCACTTGGTACCTCACTGGCTTACGCTGTCAATGCGACTCTCCCAGTGAGTGTCACTTAGCGGCTTCACGGCCAGATTTGTAACATTGTCCATGAGGATCTTCCACCTGATAGTTGATGCTGAAAACAGGACATATATCCTTTGCAGTACTCTGAAGAGAGATACTGACTCTAAAGAAGATGACGCTGCATCTGACACAATCAGGCTGAGGGAATGGCAGCCAAAAGGTATGAAGAAAGCTCTTGGATTCAGCACAAGGATCCTTGCCTTGATGCCACTGTTTCTTCCCTTCATGATCGCGCTGTTGTAGCCTTGACTGCAGCAGTCCTGAAGCTTTATTTTAGTCTCATTTAAAACGTTCATAAACAGTTCTGTTAGGCCTTTTCCAGCAGACTCATCCACAGACCAGAAACAGATAAAATGTTCATTTACTTGGATACAGCCATTCGTGGCAACAAATCTTACTGAGACTAATGTTGGGAGTGCAGTCCATTATTACAACATAGTACTTCACTTTGCTGAGCTGCATCAATATATTATCAAGCATCTTCCTTGCCATAAGGTCAATCAATGCATTTTGAATTGTTTTGCTGCAGTAATGGTCCATAGCTTCTTTACAAACTGCTCAATGTAGGTGCTCACACATGACATCATCATATTTCCAAGGAGCTCTACCAAACCGAGGAAATTACCATTATGTTTAATGAACAACATATCTGATGAGCCCGAGAAAGCCAAATTATTCTTTGCAAGGAAGAGGGTAATTGAGATCAGACACTCAAGCACACTTCTCAAGTGCTGGGTTTCTTTATTAATAATGTACTGTTTTTCTGCCTCTATGCATTTATTCAGCTCGAGTCTGGACTTGACCTCCATCCATTTGGAGTAGCCATAAAGTGGTTCGGTGACTTTTCATGTTGCTTCAGAGCATTAGTTAAGTTATGCCAGTAATTGTATCCAGAAAGCGCAAGCAACAATTTGACATTCTTATCCAATATTTTGCAACAAAAACAGGACACTTGGTCAGTTGATTTCGAGTAAACTAGCCAACTTCGATTCAGTTTCTCACCATTCTCAAGAACTCTTTCACAGTGTGACTTTGAGAAGTGTCGC
This sequence comes from Chelonoidis abingdonii, assembly GCF_003597395.2. Lineage (NCBI taxonomy): Eukaryota > Metazoa > Chordata > Testudines > Testudinidae > Chelonoidis > Chelonoidis abingdonii. Next base: position 190,421,690 of record NC_133770.1, read on the forward strand.
TTCTGGAAACATCATATCCTTGATTTTGCCTGGCCTTAGGGTGACCAGACAGCAAATGTGAAAAATTGGGGCGGAGGTGGGGGATAATAGGTGCCTACATAAGAAAAAGATCCAAAAATAGGGACTGTCCCTATAAAATCGGTCACCCTACCTGGCCTGTTCAAAATTATATGCTCAATATCGGCTGAGTTTAAGATTGCCGGCCATAAAGCAGGATGTGATATATCGTTTTGTGGTGTGCAGTTTTTCTTGCTGCTGTTTCTGTCATCACGTGAGGCTGATTCTTCTTTATCGTGTTTCTCCTTTTCATGTAAACCAGATTTTTCTTTGTAATTATTCTCCTTTTCCTGTGAGCCACATTCTTATTTATCACGACTCTCCTTTACACTACCAGAAAAATTGGACGATTCTCCGTCACTTCCCTCACATTTTCATTCATTTATTTTCAAGTAAATCTGATAATTCCTTAGTAATAGGACTACCATCATTTATACTTCGCTTCTCGATGTCTTCTGCACTGGGACAATTGCCACTGTTTCAGATATCTTCCCATCAAATTAGATTGCAATTGAGCTTTTTGCTTCCTATACTGAGCTCTTGGAGGCATCTTTTATTTTCTATGGGGGAAAACCACACAATATTAGGGAGAGAAAAAGTCTATGTTCTACAGTCTTAGAAAGTCATCAAACATTACATTTTCATCATGACAAAAGAAGTAACAATATTTATTTTATATTGTTGCATAGATAGGGGTTCAATAGATATCTCTGGCATCTCATTAAATATGTCCTTTATTAGTTGTGACTTACACTCTTTATGTCTTAAAACACAAGTACATATTCACGATTACACAATGAAACAAGATTCACAATATCGCAGCTGGGCTGTCACTTCTTGCTTATATCTCACTGACTGATGGGCAATGCCTGCCTCTTATATATCCACAAGGGCATGGCTGACAACATTCTAGGAGGTTCCAGGAAAATGTAGATCTCAGAAAGTCTGGAAGGTTCCACGAGATTCTACAAAGGTCCAGAAAGTTCTAGGAGGTTAGTGAAAAATTAATCCACATATGGAATGCCTGAAATATTTTACTTCAAACATTTTGTCCCTAACAACAAAAACAGCACCCCAAGCCCAATGTCCCCCAAGCCTCAGCACCCCAGGTGGTCGCCTGGGTTGCCTGCCCCTAAATCCAGCCCTGCACACAGCTCTACATAGTGGGACTGTTCTTGGTGTTCATTTTGACCACAACCTGAGCTACATCTGGTGTGAAGTATCTAGCATCTAGTGTTTAGTGTCTTAACCAAATTGCTCCTATACTTTATTCTTCACCAAATTCAAATGAAGTCATTTGCTTTCCACCAAGGAGTTTATTTGATCATTAGGTTTAACAAGGCTAAAAATAATTTGACTATTTATATACAACACAAAGAGTGGAGGCAGAAAAATTATTCATTACTAATTAATCAATTAGAAATTGACAGTGTATCTTTAATTGACTATAACCATCTTTTTTTTTTCTTACTTCAGCAAAGTAAGTTTCCATGATCAATTTGCCATCATACTCACTTCTGCCTGTTTTTAATGGTCAATTATCTTCCCATAATTAAAAAATAAAATTCTTTGGCCATGAAGCCATATTTGTGGGTGATTCCAAAATGGTTACTTGTATTTTTTATTTTTGCTATCCTGGATACAGACGAATAGAGGCATGGCTGTTTGCACAAGCATTTATTAAATAGGATAAATGCGCACAAAATATCTGCATGGACACATGACCCCAGACCTATACAACCAAACGTATTCCTGGAAAATATGTATAATTAGAAGCTTGTGTTCTTTGCAGAGGATTGTAGTACCTGGGAGAAATCAGGAATCCAGTAATTAAATCTGCACTCAAACCACATCCAGAATCTTTTTATCTTCAAGTAAAAGCAATATATATTAATATATTCTAATCATAAATCCAATCATTTAAAGAGACACCATTTATAGATAGATAAAGTCATCTAAAGAAACCCCATTTTACACACATACATACACACGCAATTGTATCTCTTTAGATTGAATTTATGATTAGATCTGTTGCAAAACATATTGGACCAAGTTCAGCCTCAATATGAGCAGGCATAAATCCATTCTTACTGACAGATTTACATCTGCTTACAGCCGTACTGCATTTGGCCTAGAGTATAGGAAGCAGTAATCAGAGTCAGAGATCTGAAAAGCTAAGCATGTAAAATAACCAGGCTCGGGAGGAGTTGAGCCTGAGCACTGTAATGTATGGCTTGGCATGTGCTGTATTTCTACTTTATTTAGAGTGGTCAAATGAAAGTGAGAGAGATGTGTCTAAAAGGGTTAGATTAGATAAAACCTTATATGAGCCTAATCTTTCATTGCTTACACACTCAAAACTTCTCACTGAAATAATGGGATGAAACATTCCACAGTAGGTGTCCACATATTTGGACTTTGTTCTATTTCCCCTTTATAGGAAAAACTTGTTTTCATTCTGAATACAAACCTATTATTTGGGAGTAAAGAGACATTCGAAATATTGAAAAATATATTTAACAAACTAGTTGCGGCTGAAGTTCACTCCAGCATTGTAAACCTCATTTTCTGTGCATGCAGCGTGTGCAGCAGTAGAATGTGGGGATGTGAAATTCACCCCACAAATCCGGCTGCTGTTCTAGCCTATGGACTGAAAAAATCACCACTGCAGATCATTGCCAGTTCTGCAGGTTGTTGGGGCACTGGATTCTTATAAATGAAGGTATGCAGCATCTCTTCAGCCCATCCACAATATAGCCCAGTGCAGACCCTTTCTGATATTTAGAGGGTGCACAGGTTACTCTGTGTGACTGCTCAGCCACTGAGCACAGCCCAGTTCCCCTTCCCCCCAGCTTCTATGAAAGGCTGCATTCAGCACAAGACCCCTACACCAAGGAAATTCTGCATCACATGTTCGGAAAGTGACTTAGTGTTGCCAACTCTTGTGGTCTTACTTGCAGTATTTGATATTTTTCTGAAACTCCAGCTTTTGGAGTTGTGTGATTACATGAAAATTGAATTATTATATAATTTTAAAAAGAGAGTTTCCAGCCCTTATATTTGTGGAGGAAAGCTTGAAAATGTGACCTGAGTGCACCCGAATCTGAAAACAACCCCCAAATGTATTATTATTTTTAAATCTCAGGCCCCCGTATAACAATAGCCACTACTCCACAAACTATATTTGGAGAGCTCCTCGAGGAAAGTAAGTTAGGACAGAAACTCAAAGTCCATTTATTCTCGGGCAATTTCATGACGTATATTTTGTAGCTCATGGGGTTTTTTTCTCTCTGAATACTTGCTACATTTTCAGAAGGGCTTATCTGAGGGATGGGGGGAGAAGTATGTTCTAAAAGAAATTTTAAAATGTTTTAGAATGACTTTTGATGAATTTCGTAGAACCCACTTGGATCTTCTTCACATAGTTACTCATTTATTATATAAAGAAAGGACTGCAAGGAACAATGGTGATCAAACAGCAAATAAATCATCATAAAAGCCATCTTACCTTTTTGCAGAAAATCAGTTGGAGGGCAGCTGTTTTAATTCTAACTAGTTGTTATTCATTATTAGTCTGCATGTATAAGACACCCGCTCTGGGTTAACTGCAGTCTAGAATGTGAGTAGCAACAATATATTGCTATTTATAGGCAGCTCATGTGGATCGCATCTTATTGGATTACTACAAATAAAGACTTAATTGTTAGATATTTATGCCCATGGACTAATTATCTCAAAGTATATGCACATGGCTTCCGGTTTAGTCCATATCCAGTCATGGTGCAATAATTATTAGATATGTGCTTTGCATAGTATGGTGAAAGATGAAAGGGTTAATTTTCTCCATGTTTTCTGCTGTTCTGGTCATCACATATTAGAGTTTTCAGATAACCAGTGACTTCCCAGACCCACTCAGAGTATGGACCAAGAATATTGAAATGTTCCCTGTCAGTACTACTAGTGCTAAAAGCACCTTGTGTTTTGCTTTCGTAGTATAGTAGTCATAGAAATTAAGTTAATGAAAAAAGACTTCTTTTAATAAGCTCTACAAGACTCTTTAGAACATTCATTATGCAAACTTCTTTCCTTAAACTTACCAAAATGTGTAAATTAGTATCAAAATGGTGAGGTCGCTGCTTAAACCAAAATATGATATTAAGACAAATATCTTTTTACATCTTGTTAAATATTTAGAACTGTTTCAACATTTTTGCAAGTATAAAACCCAATGAATTTTTAATTAAAAAAAACCCAACTAAGCTCTGCTGCTAATTAACATTAAAAAAAGACATAGCAGGATTATTCTGCCACTGTTTTATCTCTGCATGATGAGTAGCTTCAGATATCCTCCCTTCGCCCATTAACAGTTGGATGTCATTTGAAAACAGAGTAATAGCAGTAACTATTCTCAGCAGAAGTGTTGCAGCCCTCCCTCTGGAGTTCGCTGTAAAATAAAATATGCCCTCTGCATTTCGGCCATAGACTTACACAATGCATAGATTTCCCCCCCCCCCACATTAATTGAAAGGCTGCAGATTAGCAGAGAAAGCAGCCTCCAGGACATGCTCTCGGGTTAGGGGATGGATCAAAGGTCAGGACCTTTTTAACCGTCCCAAACTTGTTTCTATCTAAAATATCACTATTTTCAGCCAGTTTATTTTTTGGCTGTAATTCCTTGCATGCCTAGTTTCTTATTTCAGAACCAAACAGCTATCACCACTCCTCACCTCCACCTCACTCTCCTGATAAACAGCTAACACTGCCAGGCTTAATTTTGCAATGTAATTGTAAGGCCAGAGATTCACAGATACTTGCAGGAGGCTGGTTTCAGAGGGGTAGCCATGTTAGTCAGCAAAAACAAACAGGCGTCCTTATGGCACCTTAGAGACTAACAAATTTATTTGAGCATAAGCTTTTGTGGGCTAGAACCCACTTCATCGGATGCATGAAGTGAAAAATACAGGAGCAAGTATAAATACATGAAAGGATGGGAGTTGCTTTACTAAGTGTGAGGTCAGTCTAACGAGGTAAATCAATTAACAGCAGGATACCAAGGGAGAAAAATTAACTTTTGAAGTGGTAGGAGAGTGGCCCATTTCAGACAGTTGACAAGAATGTGTGAGTAACAGTAGGGAGAAATTAGTATTGGGGAAATTAAGTTTAGGTTTTATAATAACCCAACCACGTCCAGTCTTTATTCAAGCCTAATCTGATGGTATCCAGTTTGCAAATTAATTCCAGTTCTGCAGCTTCATGGAGTCTGTTTTTGAAGTTTTTTTTATTGAAGAATTGCCACTTTTAGGTCTGTTATTGAGTGACCAGAGGACTGAAGTGTTTTTCTGCTGGTTTTTGAATGTTATGATTCCTGATCTCAGATTTGTGTCCATTTATTCTTTTGCATAGAAACTGTCCTGGTATTAGTTGTTGAGTTTGTCAGGTATTTATGTAATTATGGGAGCTGGAGTGGTAGAGAACCTGGTTGCTCTGGCTCCCCACCTCCCACTCGACCTCTCCACCTTTCTGAGCTGGCAGGGAGGCTGAGTGCTTTGGTTCTCTGTCACTCTGTCCCTAGTATAGGTGGGGAAACAGAATCAGGGTGCTTAGTCTGGGTAGCCCATCACAAAAGCTCTTGTCAGTTTCACTGGCAAAAAGTGATATTGATGAGTCTTCCAAGCAGGCAGCTTGGCAGCTGTCATGTTGATTTTCTTGATGGAAAATAGAAATTATTTGGCAAAAATGAAATTTTTTCATGAGTAATTATGGTTCTGCAAGAAGGGCATTTTTTGTCAGAAAATCATTCTAGGGGAAAAAAATTGACCAACTCTAATAAGTATGTGGCAGACTGTTTCATTCCAGTGCCTTAACCACAAGCCCATGATATTTTTTAAGGGAGGGAGGAGGTGTGTGCAGAGGGAGTTGATCTCAAGTTTGTGTCATGGTTCCATTCTTGTTCAGTGTTGTTTTAATGGAAATGTTGCTGCCTTTAGGAATGATGGCTTTTTTTTTTTTTTTGCTAGCATTTAGGAACAAAAGTACAGTTAAGATTGTTTGTGTGATAGTAGCTCCTGCATTGCATCTTTTCCTTCTTTTTAGGCAAAACAAAAGGTATTACAAGTAATTGTGGGAACAATTTCAAAATGACACCCAAGCAAGCCTTTGTTGTGATGGAAAACTACATAGAATTATCACAGATCCCTCACATTCAGACTTGTAAAGAGCTTTATCTGTCTGTGGATGACAAGTACAATTTGACACCATTTTCTGGTATTTTATTTGGTAAATGTGACTTCTGTTATAAATTGAAAGATGAAAGATATATCTCATTTTATGGCCTGCTTCTTCTACCACTGAATTCAATGTCATCTTTCCTTGACTTCAACGGGAGCAATACTGAACTCCCCTTTTCTAACCACAACGAGTGAACTTTTGACAATACAGCTTGAAAATAATTTTACCCTGTGTGTTTTAAATAAATGATTAGCAGGAAAACACTTTCAAGCAGTCATTTTCCCTCTTGTCTGCTTTGAGCCTAGGGTGTTTGTTACTGCTGAGAGCAGTGCCATTGTACATGTTAGATAATTTACAGTAAACACACGTCCTTTTAATTACATCATAGAAACTTAAACAGATTTGTGAAGCCATTAAAAAAATCAATACTTAGCTTTTAGGTGATGAATTAATTAATGGAGTGTGAACGCTGAAATTCTGCTTTATCCGGCATGCACTGTGACTTTTCATAGCATCATTGTCAGTGGGGACAGCGTGCAAAGTAACATGGTGTTAGTAGGTGAGAAAGTGCTTATGAAAATGTATCAATTTCTGCTTGGCTTAGAGAATATTACCGTAAAACGTACTATTAATCCAGGAAATGAATGGGAATGGCTATATAATGATTTTTTTTTCTAAGGAATGTATCCTGCAGTTCTTACTTGGGTAAAACTTGTATTGAGGTCAGTAGAGTTTTTGTGTGAGTAAGGATTTCTTAGTTTTGAAAGATAACCTGATTGGTGTAATTATCTTTGTAGCATGAAAATGCTCATGCCAAGTTCATGGGCTGGCAGAGATCAGAGACATAAAAAATACATATCTGAAAAAAGGAATTCACCAATTGGTTCAGAAAATTGCTGTGAACCTAGATAGGACTAGAAACAGTAAAATTTCATTCTTTTTCCTCCTACCTTTCGTGAATTGCAACCAGAATTGAAAGCAAAAGAGCCAAAATACTGGGGAGAAAGGCCATTCTCATGTTATTTCTGGAATGACTATGACTTCATGGCAGATAGTTTACTGCAAGTATTTATAAGTTTTGATAGTTGAAATTTCAGTTGTGCTGGTTAGTTGTGATTGATTACATGGTATTATTTCTGATTCCTGACTGAATGAGGACCTTAGGAACCAAAAAGCATTTTAGAAAAATTCAAACTAGGATTTAGAATTTCCATTCCTTACCTCTAAAAACATTGAGATTGGAAGAAAATTAGAGTTAAAAAGGACCCATTAAAGAAAAATACTAATTGTGTTTCATATAGTAGTCTGTAGTTCTCTTCGGTCAGGGTAACTATGTAACTATGTGCATGATCCTAGCTGCAAAGTGTGCCATCAGATCCTTATCTAGCTTACTTATCTCTGTGCCTGGGTTCTAGCAGAGTTCAGAAAATTGGGTCCCTCTGCTGTGGCAAGTCATATCCCATCCCATTAAAAAATATAGTACTACTTCTGGTGTGAATATGACTTTAGGTTTGTAGTTCGGGGTGTTTAGTTTGTTTGACAATGCCAAAACGGTGCATCTGTATCTGCACGATTTAAGTAAGACAGTTCAGAGGTGATATTTAGTACTGCAAATTATTCTGTTGGAAGCAGAGAATTACTATGTAGAACAAAGAATTTTGAATATTGGCATTAGATTGGTCCAAAATTTAGTCTTTACTATATAGTGTGTGTGTGTATATGAAAATACTTCACCTTCAATGAGTAGAAAGAGAAGGTTGATGAGAAGGGTACGGCAGCTGACAATGTCACCTACTTTGACCTGGCTGCTAAATGGGGATTATGTAATATAGTTCATTAGATGTCTTTGATGTTTATCATCTGGGATTTATATGCTACCTAGATCTGTAAATGCATGGCCTTAATGTACAGTACATCTACTCCTTAAAACAGCTTTATTGTTTAATTGGTAATTTAAGAAGGCTTCACTCTGTACGTGTGGTATTAATATAAATGGTGCAGAGCAGCACCAGGTGCAGTCAATTAAAAGAGCTATAAAAAGTATCATATTTTACCACTTGGTTACATTTTGATAATATATTTAATATGCTTATTCCAGTGTCAGAATTTCAGTAAGGAGACTCAAAAAGATGCACAGCAGATGTGTCCTTTTTGGTGGGCTTCTTATCACTTACAGTCCTCTGACCTGAAGCAGGTCAGAGGACTATATGGTTAAGGTGACCTCTCCATTCAATCATTTTTCATGTACCACAAGAAACAGCTAAAGAACATTCCAGCTATGAAATGCTAAGGGTTTTTTTTTGTCTTTTAGGAGGCAAGCCATGCTTTTCTCCTTTGTCTGGAATTCTTTCAGAATATGACCGGCCAGAGAGTAAATAAAACTAAAGAGTTAAATATTTGAGCCCCTTATTTTAAGTGTGGTAATGGCAAGATTGGGATGTAGTTGGATGGCAACATTATTTGGTTCAAAGTGATGCTGATACTTGGAAAATTATACATCTTGTTTTGAATCCTCTGCACTTAGTACAGTTATATCAGCAACTGGAGAGCCTATATCATGAAGAGAGGGAAAAAGAGATGTGTTAGAGACTGATACAAGGTATAATTTTTAGGAAAAATAAAACTGGTTTGTAGTGAAGCTCACAGAATCGTAGGACTGGAATGGACCTTGGGAGGTCATCTAATCCAGGCCCCTGCACTCAGGCTGGACTGAGTGTTAACTAGACTGGGGTTCTCAACCTTTTTCTCTCTGAGACCCCCCTCGATATGCTATAAAAACTCCATAGCCCGGGGGGAGCAGGTGGGGGCCTCGAGGCAGGGTCCTTGGGCATAGGCATAGTTTGACTTCTATTTTGAGGGGGCAGGGGGCAGTGGGGCTTGAGCATGTGGTGGGGTTCAGAGAGCTACCTGGGAAGGGGTAGCTAGGGGCTGTGTGCAGGCAGTGGGGTAGCTTAGGGTGCTGTGAGGGGGTAGCTCAGGGTGCAGGGATGGAGTAGTTATCAGTGGTTCACAGTCAAACTGGAAGGGCATATCAAGTGGGGACTCGCAGGGATAAGTTCTGGATCTGGTTCTGTTCACTATCTTCATCAACAATTTAGACAATGGTTTAGAGAGTACACTTATAAAGTTTGTGGACTATACCAAGCTAGGAGGAGTTGCAAGTACTTTGGAGGGTAGAATTAAAATTCAAAATGATCTGGACAAACTGGAGAAATAGTCTGAAGTAAATAGGATGAAATTCAATAATGACAAATGCAGAGTACTCCACTTAGGAAGGAACAATCAGCTGCACACATACAAACTGAGAAATGGCTGTCTGGGAAGGAGTAGTGTGGAAAGGGATCTGGTGTTCATAATGGATCACAAGCTAAATATGAGTCAACAGTGTAACGCTGTTGCAAAAAAAGCAAACATCATTCTGGAATGTATTAGCAGGAGTGTTTTAAGCAAGATGTGAGAAGTAAATCTTCTACTCTACTCCATGTGGATTAGGCTCAACTGGAGTATTGTGTCCAGTTCTGGGTGCAACGTTTCAGGAAAGATGTGGACAAACTCAGGAAAGTCCAGAGAAGAGCAACAAAAATGATTAAAAGTCTAGAAAACATGTCCTATGAGGGAAGATTGAAAAAATTAGGTTTGTTTAGTCTGGAGAAGAGAAGACTGAGAGGGGACATGATTACAGTTTTCAAATACATAAAAGGTTGTTACAAGGAGGAGGGAGAAAAAATGTTCTTCTTAATCTCTGAGGATAGGACAAGAAGCAATGGGCTTAAACTACAGCAAGGGCAGCTTAGGTTGGACATTAGGAAAAACTTCCTAACTCTCAGGATGGTTAAGCACTGGAATAAATTGCCTATGGAGGATGTGGACTCTCATCATTGGAGATTTTTAAGTGCAGGTTAGACAAACACCAGTCAGGGATGGTCTAGATCAGTGGTTCTCAACTGGGGGTCTGCAGCCACCTGCAGGTCCGCAAGCCCTTTCAGGAGGGCCACGGGGCCCTGCAGCTGAAACCCTGATCCCCAGCACCCCCTGTGGGGCTGAAGCTGCAATCCCTGCTGGTGCCCCCCATGTAGGGTGACCAGATGTCCCGATTTTATAGGGACAGTCTCAATTTTGGGGTCTTTTTCTTATGTAGGCTCCTATTATCCCCCACTCCCGTCCCAATTTTTTACGTTTGCTGTCTGGTCACCCTACCTCCACGGGGCTGAAGCTGGGAGGCATAGGGCTGAATCATTTGAAGTGTGTAATGAAATTCCTAACGCTGTTCGAGTGAGTAATTATTCATGGCTTAAATAGAATATAATACAAAAGTCTTCCAATTAATCACATTTTATTTCTTTAGTTTACTTCAGCTTGATTCAGAATAGTTTTATTTCTGCATTGAAGCAGGTTGACTTGGGGTATTTGGGTGGCCTGTTCTATTATGGGATCTATTCCTCTAGTGGATTGTCCTTGTTTGGTGAAGGTGGTTTTGAGTGTGTTAAGGGGTATATCCTTCGGCATTATGGTACGATACATCCCATTTTGGACAAGAAAATCCTCTTTTTGGGACCTGTCCCGGGCATCCTGATTTTTTTTGGCAAAACTAGGCATTTGTCCCATTTTGCTCTTGCCATCTCATCATTAGTTGGGAAGAGGAAATGAGACAAATACCCAGCTTTGACAAAAAAAAGTGGGGCACGAGGAACATTTTTTGGCGGGGATGAGTTCCAACACCAGCCCTGTGCAGCAGAGCTTGGATGAGCAGAGGTGCCAGGCAGACTGGGCCAGCTCCATGCACGGGAAAGGGCTCAGCAAGTGGCTTGGGCAAGCTCTGTGCAGGGGCTCAGGTAAGTCCTATGCCGTGTCCCATTTTTCCTTTGTGAAATATGGTCACCCTATTCAGCATGAGCAAAGCTATCACAATCTGGCCCTATTCTTTGGCCTATAACATGCGCAGTTCCCTTCATAAATAGCAGGGGTCGGCAACCTTTCGGAAATGGTGTGCCGAGTCTTCATTTATTCACTCTGATTTAAAGTTTTGCATGCCAGTAATACATTTTTAGAAGGTCTCTTTCTATAAGTCTATAATATATAACTAAACTATTGTTGTATGTAAAGTAAATAAGGTTTTTAAAATGTTTAAGAAGCTTCATTTAAAATTAAATTAAAATGCAGAGCCCCCTTTACCTGTGTCCAGGACCTGAGCAGGGTGAGTGCCACTGAAAATCAGCTCGCTTGCCACCTTTGGCACCCGTGCCTTAGGTTGCCTACCCCTGATATATAGTATTAAATAAATGGACCCAGCAAAGTGCTTTGCGGAGATTGGATAGAATTTCCTCATCTACATATTTACTATGTGAGCAATGGTGGTGGTGCTTCCCTTGTTCATGCTATATTCCTGACTTCTTATGGATACTGTTGACGAACTTTGTCTCATTGCTGTGCATTGGAGTTCTGTATTTAGAATCTCTGCACATAAGCATATCCTCTTCCTTGCCATCCTCAAACATCTACAACAAACATCCTCTGAGTTTGTCATTGTCAAGTTCCTTCAAACAAATGTAAGCTATTTTAGATACTTCAGACATTTTATTTTTGAACAACTTGACAATACTTCTGCTTGCTTTATTTCCCAGTAAAATGTTCCCACTGTATTTTCCTATTTATTTTTGAGGCAAATCCTGACCACCACCCTCAAATCCAGCTCTGCCCCCTGGAAGTGGATGGATAGTATGGTCCCACCTCAAAGAGAGTAAGGTATCTAGAACCTGGGTAGGGGTTCTGCACCCCTTGTTCACCATAGAGCATAGGTCTGTGGGAGCTCACCTCACTCCAGTTCTTCTGTGAGGCCAGGTGTTAGGGCAGGGGCACAGATAGAAGATAGAATGTGTTCGTAGATCCACCAGGCATTCCTCCACCCACATACATCCCTCCTGTTCAATTCATGGAGAACCCCTGTGCCACACCTGTGCACTTTTGCATTGGTGGCAGGATGCAGCCATCATTTTGGACCTAACAGAATTCTCTGTCTCCCTGATTCCATTTCTAGTGGGAATTTTTTCTAAGGGCATAAAGGATGCAGGAAATTAATAATCTTTTTACTGCATATTTACCGCTATTTCCTTATTTATTTTATTATTTAATCTGTTATATGTAGTACCTTAAGTGTACATGAAAGTGCAATATGAGAACTTTGTCTAATGAATAAGAGTTTCCCTGCAAAAGACTAACCTGCTAAAGGCACAAGTCAATGTAGAATACAATATAGAAACAAAAATAGCAGAATGATGGGTGGTTATTATGGCTCCAATTCATCAGAGCACTCAATACTTAAGTATTGACTTCAATGGGACTTATGTATGAACTTAACTTAAGCAGGAGCTTAACTTTGTTTGCTGGATAAGGGCTTATAGCTAGAAGGTGTCAGAGTTTTTGGGTTTTGATAAGCTTTTAGAAAGAGGGAAAGATTTGATATTTTAAATAGTAGGCTATTTCTTGGACATTTTTTTAAAAAGTACATGCCTTTTTTTACAAGCTATTACTTTAATGATATGGACACCACTTTTTCTGCTAATATCGCTAACAGTCATTGGTGTAGAATGAGTAGTTAGCTTCTGGATAAAATGACAATCTCGTGTTTCACTGTTCTCCTGAGTTTGCCAAGTGTCATATTATTTAGCTATTTTCACATGCCGGCCAACTCATCATCACAGTCATTATCCCAACCTCTCGAGGTGATCTGCTTAACACCTCATTAAAAAAATATGTTCAGCTCATCTCTCCTCTAACAGCTCTTCACTTGTCAACAAGTCCTGTTTTTTCCTCTTTTCACATGTGGTCCTTCTGGTACTCAATATTTGTCAATCATTAGCTTTACCCTCTGGTGTGATTTTTTTCACACTTCTTTTTATACACCTCATCCATACTGTGTCTCGTTGCAATTTCAGCCTACATCTCCTTACTGTTGAATTTTTTGTTCTTGCTTATACTTAGTCTTGATTGCTAATGCAAAAATATAATATCATATAGATAATACCATTATACCTTCTGTCCTTTTTTATTAAATATATTTTGTTTGCTTTGTCTGAGTTATCAGAAACATGTTGGCAGAACTTTTCTGTAGAATTTTTGTTCCTTTGCTAGAAAATTCAGGCTTTTAACTTTTCCCCCCAAAAGTTCAGGGTTGTTTCTGGAGAAACCTTCTTGCAAATAATTTCACAAATAGAGATGATAGTGCTCATTTTATATAGAAGAAACACTTCGAATGAAAATTACCAAGTTAACAGGCAATTTTCCCATTTTACTCTAACTCTAGAGAGAAAAATATGATTACATGATATCAGAAAAGTAATAGTTTGAACATATTTTAGATGAGCAATATGGTACTTTTGACTATATTACTGTCCTTCGGCTGCATCTTATGGCGACATTGCAATATGCGGCAGAGAGAGATGTGTTTAGGAACGTCATGAGGACTTCTCAAGATTGGTGAAAGTGAAGTATTTAGCTAATGTAGTGTCTGATAGTTGAAGTATAAAATGTGTCATGCAGGCAACCAAATGAGTACACAGTGGTCACCATTTTTTAAAGGAAGTCGAGCATTTGCCTGCAGTGGTTTCTCAGGTATCACAGTTTCTTCTCAACTTAGAATAGGACCTACCCGTGCTATGTGAGATAGCACTATGCAGTCAATTGTGGGTAAATGCTTACTTTGTAATGGTAACCACTGTGTGTCTGAAGGGCTGCAAAGAGTAGGACTAAAAGTTGTGGGAACAAGTGATCAGTGAGGTCTCTAAGAACCTAGTTTCAAATATCTGTAACTGCCTGTCACCAGGCCAGATTTCATAAGTACTGCTAACATTTTAGCCAGCCAGTGATAGTCAGAATCTGAAACCTCTTATTCAGGAAAAATGTGTCATTCCACCCACCCGCCCTTGCTGTCAATCAAAGTTTTGCTCTGTTTCATAGGTAAATCATTAGCTCCATTTAGGGGATGGTTTAAGTCAATCTAGCATCTTCGGCCACACCTCCACATGGAGGACACTTCTGGTCCTTTTGCAGTGGTCTCAGGCCTGTGTCATGGTCCTGCCTTTGCTTAGGGTGATAGTGGCAAGAGCCACTCAAAAAAGAGCCATCTGCTATATTGGTGTGTGGCCCACTATCTAGCCTCTTTGGGAAGGTGGGATCCTCCCTTTTAAAATCATCCCTCCCTGACTCCAGGCAGACTGGAGTATGTCCCACAGATGGTAGGAACAAGCTCACTGGAGCATGAGTCTCTGGGGGAGTGTAGGATGTCATCACCTCAGCAAAGTCATGATGGGATGATGGCAATGAGATCCTCCCTCAACTGGAGTGGTGCTATTGAGGATCAGGGAGAGCCCTCCATAGTAGCGGGATTACAACCCAGTAAAATGAATGCAGCAGCCGCACTTCACACCTCTCTGAGCTATTATTTCAGGCTGGTATCTTGGCATTGGTTACACTTGGATTACATTTTAAGGTTTCATTCACAACCATGAAGGTAATAAATCTGGCATCATTTCAAAACACTTCTGGGGAGGGGGCAACTTGCAGATTCACTCTTCCTATTTTCTTCACTGAAAAAAGTCTGACCAGAGCAAAAATGGCCAGTATGTTCCTATGTCCCCAGCTGCAATTTCAGCCCTATGGTAGCATTGGCAGCCAGGGGAAGTTAGAGCAACCCTTAGGTTGCTCTGATATCTATATCTATATCTATGATCCTTGTACTCAGAAACATCATGATCTAGGAGGACAAAATTAAGCTTTATGGTGGCCTTTGTCTGTATTTTGGCCAGATCTGACCCTTTATCACCATTTGAGCTGGAGCTGAACCTGAAAATGCAGCACCAAAAAGAAAACAACCTCCCACCCCAAATCCCCATTAACATTTTTCAGTCTTTTTTGTTTTCTCAGAAAACTGTCACTTGTGTAAGCCCCAAAAGGGGAAATATTTAGAATAAGAGGAAGAATAAAAGCAGTGAGTATTTTGTCGCATCCTTTACGTCACCACAATCAAAAGCATTGTTGGAACTCACCAAGAAGTCTCCAAAGTGCCTAGGAGCTGAGGATGATAACTTGTTTATAATGTGCATGTGCCTTTAAATAGATCCTGTCACAGTTAAAAGGTGAAAACTGATGGAAAGGGTGAATGGTAATGTTGGACGCTATTCTGACTGCACCCATCATTCCTTGAGCTGTACCTGTCTGTTTATTCATGTCATCAATGTCATAACAACAGTTGTCTTCAGAGAAGCTGTGCATAATGAGTTCTTTACTATGATGATCCGGTGAAATGGATTATTGTTTGTCAGCTTTTTAAAATGAAGTGCATTTAAAATGGCTGATGACTAAAATGCTACACTGTGGGGGCTGCTAGCCATGCCAGAATAAATAGCTTGTTCCTATAACTGTGTCAGTGCAACAACAAAAGAAAAGGAAAAATATTGGCATAGTAAATACATATCTGCAGGTCTGAACTATCTTCTTGCTTTTCCCCTACTTGTTCAGAGGTGGGAGCTACAGAGTACTATATTGTTGCTCTTGCCATCACCTCAGTCTAATAGCTCCCATTATTCATAGGAGGGCAGCTGAGGTCACTTCCATGTGCTTTGTGCAAAGAACCCTGCTATTCATCCTTTATCGTCCTCTAGATTGTAAGCTGTACCAAATGGATTAGGGAAGCAGTCTATTCGAGCTCCATGAGAGATAGATTTGACCTTGAATTGTCTTTGTATTTTCTGGTGTGATCTTACATACTCTATGAACAAGACTTTTCAGCAGCCTTGAAAAAGAAAATGGCACATTTTGTCTTCAGATTAGAAATAAAAATAAGCATAAACATCTGGGTGATTGTAGAAAGCTTCTAATATTTCTCGTAGATGCTTGGGGCCTCAAGCTCTTACTGGAAGTGTGATATAGTTTTTCCTAGTAATTAGAAAGAAGCCGGCCATAGTTCAAACCTAGCTAGCTGCCATAGAAATGAGAGGTCCTTCTCAGCAAACTGACGTTACAGTTTGGAAATAGCTTGCGTATTGCCAGGGCCGGCTCTAGCAATTTCGCTGCCCCAAGCACGGCGGCACGCTGCGGGGGGAACTCTGTCGCTCGCCGGTCCCACGGCTCCGGTGGACCTCCCGCAGGGTGTCTGCGGGAGGTCCACCGGAGCCGTGGGACCAGCTGACCGTCCCCAGAAACGCCTGCGGGAGGTCCACCGGAGCCGGCTGCCACCCTCCCAGCAACTGACAGAGCGCCCCCTGTGGCGTGACGCCCCAAGCACGCGTTTGGCACGCTGTGGCCTGGAGCTGCCCTGCTTATTGCAGCTGCATGCTGTGTTGTTTTTCTTCTCACTGTCTTTTTAACCTTGATTCTCTGATCAGTAAATGCACATATTTTGCCAGCCATGGTAACAAAAGACAGTCACTTCCCCTCAGGTTCCTGATACTTAACAGAGTGCATCAAACATTAGCTGAATTCTGCAGTTTCTTCCACTCAGTTGGAGACTATCTTGAGCTTTGAGTTCCCTTGCTGCAATTTAGTGAAGGATTTGTTCCTCTTCCCATATGGGGGTGGGGGTGGGATGGGCAAACTCCATACACTAAAGGAAATATACTAGGACTTTCTTGAATGGCAGTGTCAAGCTGGGGAAGCTCTTTGGCTGCTTGGCTGAAAAGATTTAATAATCTGGTTTTAAAAGGTTTTGGACTGAGAGTTTATTGGCTTCTTTTTTCTTTTAGGGTTATTTTGAATAATTTACAAATGACGTGAAAATATAATCAACAAATATTTTTTTTCAGGACTGAAAGGCATCTGGATTTCAACCTACAAAATGAAATGAATGATAAAGGACACACAAGTGAGTGTGAAAAACAACAATAACAAAAAAGGATCCCAGAGGAATTCTGTGGCACTCATTGAAGCTATCTGACTCTTTGATTTTCCTTGAGCTGTTCAGATACCAGTATAGGGTTTGTTGTTTTCTGGCCATTCTTTTTCAGCTCTTCAGCAGCATTGCATTATTCTGTATCCATGACTCCCAATCTTTGCAAATGTACTAAATTAAAACCCATGTGAAATATTCATTGGAGGAGTGTGGAAATCAACCACAGAGGCATTTTATAAGATCAGAATGAAGCCTTGTTATCTCAAGAGAAAAGCTCAGCAATTGAATAAATAATAATATTGGTCCTTTAGACCTAAGGATAAGTTTCTACATTTCACTGAACGTATATGTAGATTTTCCCACCTCTCCCTTAAAAAAAAAAATTAAGTAGCATTTCTTTTAAGGAACTAACAATGAAGATTGTTCTTAAAGAGCAATTTTCATGGAAGGAAGAAGCAAAGGTTTCAGACTGGATTCTGTATAGGCCAGCAAGGGAGCAAATGAAAGGAGAGTCAGATATTATGGAGGTATAGCAGAGGGAACAGTCAATATGCTAATTCAGGTTGTTTCTGTATACTTCCATTTATGGAAGTAAGTGAGAGGTATTAACTATAAAAAAAGAAAGGGAGTGATTCTCATTCCCTGCTCTGATGGTGCAAAGGGGCCTGAAGGTGAGTGCAAATATAATCCTGATTTATGGCTGTTTTTTATATTGCAAGTCAGATAGATTCTTTGGCCTGACTTCTCATTTGCATTAGACTAGGGGACATTGAGATCTCTTTCCACACATGAGAGAATTCAGGCCAAAGAATCTATCTGACTAGTTGTTCAATGCCGTAATGCAATGGACATGGAAGTAGGAGATTCTTTCCGTCCTGTGTGTTGATCAGTTTATACCCTGAAATTTGAAGATCTCATAATTTAGTGATAAGATACTGCTGCACTGGGTGTATTATAAATACCCTCTAGAAAGACAGATGAACAGGTAGCTAATCTGACAGGGATAGTGCAATAGGAAGTTGTATATTTTGTTGTGCTCCTATTAAGTCCCATAGAGAGATGTTATGTGTTCCCTCTTGGTCAGTTTTTTACAGTGTATAATTTAAAAGATGTTAATTTTCTTTCTCAGATCTAACTCACAAATCCTGTAGTTGCGACTTATTAAAATACTTGAAAGAAGGCTAACACAGAGCTTTGTTTTGGGGAAGTATCATATAACAAATGTATATATTTTTATCCTCCATAGTTTTTGCCATTAACCAACATTTTAGATAACAAAACTGATGTTTAATGGCACTTGACATTTGACATTCTGTTAGACTCATTTAGAGCTTATGCTTCTAGTCTGCAGCATTTACACATTATAGTGTAATCAGAGGAACCTGTTACCCGTGAAGTAAGGGCTTGTCTACACTTGGAAATGTACTACAATATTTCGATATAAGCCTGTGGGTGGATGATCTTTCCAGAATACAAGTATCCACAAGGGAAGTTATTTGAGAATAGCTATTTTGGTAAACTTCCTAATGTAGACAAGCCCTAACAAGTCCAAATGCTATGGTGTTTTATGAAAATCAGGACTTTCTGGTTACTGAGGGCCACTGCAAGACCCTCAGTAACTGACACTATCTGAGTGTCTTTGGAGAGAAAATGACTTGCATCTGCTCTCGATCTTTATTTGAGTGTCAGGAGGTAACTTGAGTCATTGGGATTAGTGCCTCCTCCTATTGGCCAAAAAGGGGATTCCCATATGTTTTAAAAATGCTCTTTAACATATGTGGCTACATATCAGCTAGCTGCTTTGTTACTGAGCCTAGGAATTCATACCATTTACAAATACAGACCTCAATTCAGAAAACAGGAAATGTGAGAGTACTGAAAATGCATTTGTCTGGCAACTCTAGATGACTGTGTCATAGGTAGTCAATTTTAACAAACAGCCATTGTACCATGGGAAAATTAAGGCACAATCAAAACTTTATAGTAATCATCTGTCCCCAGAATGAATTATAGAAAGCCTAGTCCCAGCAGTGGCATTAAGGCTGTTTTAGGATGTTAAAATAAAGAAGGCTCTGTGATTTTCTATTGTCTTATCTGGATAATGTCATAATGCACACCTTGTTCTAGCTGCACAAGTGACCTGACCCTTAATACAAATCTGAATGTTAAATAAATATATTGTAAGATTACTTTCTTGGATCATGCAAATAAATGGCTTGTGAGTCAGTCTGCAGAATAGGCTTTGGGCTTTAATAGCACAGATTGTCCTGGATTCCTGGGACCCTACTGTTAATAGAAATAACAAATTGATACAAAATAATTAGCAAAATAAACCATGCAGCATCAATGGAATAGCTGCATTCTGTCCCATTTGGAACTCTTTCTGTGGGCTATGACCAAAGTCCACTTTTTTCTTAACATCTATTCAGGCAAAATTTCTACTCAGCAGATTCCTTCACAGACGTGAGTCAGCCACACTGTTGCATATTCCCATTGACTCTGGGATTTTGGCTGAGTAAAACGTGAAGCAGGGCATCAGGATTTGACTCTAAGAGTGAGTGCTACTTTACAAGCAAATCATCTGCCAACAGAATCACAGAATAAGACTAGACTTCAAGGGAATTAACTTATCGGTCACCACTGAGAGGAAAAAATGCTCTCAATCTTTAACTATGTTAATGTGTGAGGGAGGTAACTGAAATATAGAACAACTTTGTTTTTGTTATACATGGCATGATAAATGATAGATTATCATGTTTTTTTAACCGTCAAACTTGTTTTTAAGGATGTCTTCTTGCTCTATGAATTCAATAAACCAATTTAAAAAGAAAAATGGAAAAACAAAGTCCCTCATGTGTAAACCTATGGATCCCCACCACACTAGTCAGCAGCAGACCAGCAGACTCCTAGAAATGGCTTGTACCACCTCTCAGTTAATGTATTTGTAAAATGGGAAGACTAATAATTGCTTTTCCCTGGGATATGAGACCATATTTAATAGTAGTGGTTATAAAACAGAAATATAATGATCTATTAGTGAAGATGAGTTTTGAACCCATGGCTTCCCTGGCCCCCATCCCAATACTACTCCCAAGGGAGAGGCTGTCCCTCCACTCTACTTTTGTATCCATGGATATTGCTTGGCTAGGCAATGCAATGGAACAGGAAGGGTGGTTTACCCAAAATACAGAATGGATAGCAAATCCAGTACACTTCACAAGTTTTGGAGGGAGGGGAAATGGAGAAGCCAACTGATAGGAGCTAAAGAAAGAAGAGACAGCGGAATGAAATAACCATGGTATGAAATTCTGACATATGGCAATATATTACTGCATGATGCTACCCATTGCTTCGGTACTGATCCTGGGAACTGCAGGGTGCCATTAACACCACTTAAAAATCAACTTTCCAACTGAGGTTGGGAACACTCAGGACCTCCCAGGAGGGGATAAACTTTACAATATTGAGCCCTTGTTTTTTCATTTTACTACTGGTTGCAAAATATTAGGCAAAGTTGTAAACAATGGATGCATTTGACAGATTAGAGTATTTTACTGCAGTTCAAGAAATGCACCTAGGATACTTTCAAATGAACTCTTTCTTCATTTCTTTTGACTTTTTGTGTCAGAATAATTTTTTTCCCCACAAAGGGATTTCACTGTCTCATAGATTTTGCTAAACAGCATGAAATTACTGCTTATTGGCTCACTTAAAAAGTTGTTACTTGGGACTTTTGGTGTAAACATGAGTTTGCCTGGGCTTGTATTTTTTACAGTATTTTATGGTATTCTTTTTTGCATTACTTTTAACTGTTGTTTGATAGAAAAAACACAAATAATAATAAAACAAATAGCTCTAACTGATTATGTTGTCACTCCACAGAAAGCTGCTGTTCCATCCTGGAGATGATTCAGCAGCAATGGTGCAACCACAGCACAAATTTCATTTCGATAGTGGAGCCAGACCTGAATGTCACCTTTCTCGCACACAAGCTGTCTTTGCTAATGTAACTTTCAAAAATGAGCAAGTTTAATTGCTCCTACAAAAATGTGAGTACTTACAGTCATTTGATGAGGGTCTATATTTGGAGCTAACTAGCCTTTTACTTGCAGTGTGAATAAGTTCAAAGAGCGGTCTGTGACTGACCCTTTAAGACTTGAATTCTAGTCTCCTTGAGTTTGTTCAGGTGGTATATAAATATCACCAAAGCTGTATTGAGCTCAAACCATGATGAAAAGCCTCTGAAAGCTGACTTGGGGAATAAAGGTGGCTTTGTTTTTCATTCCACCTTGCTCTCTGGAGCTGAGTTTACTTGATTACTTCATTTAGATGGCAAAGTAGGGCCAGAACATTGAGATATGACTGAGTGCTTCCTCTGCTGTGGCATTCCCATCTGTGCACCACTTAAATTCAAATTAAGCCTTATTTTTAGGACTTAAGTAGTGCACAGGAGGGTATTTCACCCTGATGAGTCCTAAAGAAACTGATACCATCCGTGTGTGCCTGGTCTAATTTCATTCTGAAGACCATACCTGAAATTGGTGCTAGGGCCTGGTCGTTAATTTAAGAGTAAAGGGTCCAGGAGGAGGATGGACTTTTTCAGTACAATTTTTCTATTAGCTGGCATTAAAAAACAGGAATTGGGGATGAAAATCCACAAGTGGGAGGCAAAGGATACAGAGACTTAAAATAGAATCCTTTTTATATCTCCTATGATGTATGGCTTGCATCTATCATAATGTAATCTGAATGGCCAATAAACATGCACAATGTATCATAGGAATGCAAGATGTACTACATCAGACTAATGGTCCTTAATGTTTGATATCTGCCTCTGAGAGTGGTCGATGCCTGTTGTTTCAGAGGAAAGTCTTAAAAGGAAGATTATCTTTCAGATTCCATATGCATGATCCATCAATAAAGCAGTGCTCACTGGGGATTTTGTAGCTATGACCCATGGTGAAGCTGTCAAGATCGAGAGTCAGGATACTTTAGGTGTATGGCCTTAGATTATGAAATACCCTACTAGAAGCAATAAAACTAAGCATAAGCTTGTTCAGAATGTAAGATGGCCCTTTTAAGGTTATCCTCCCTTCAATGTTCAGATAATTTAAAGGAATTTTTTTTGCATGCACAAAGTCCACGTCCTCTGAGTAGTAGCAACCAGTCATGAGGAGTATGGTGCTTTATGATAAATAAAAGGGGGACTGAAAGAATGATCTCTCTTTAGAGGTTCACAATCTAAATTCCAGATGCAGACCTGAATGTTGCAAACAATCCTAGCTTTATAATGGGCCAAACCCAAGATCCAGGTACCATGAAATTTTAGGGAGCTTATAATCTGGATCCTGATAAGAATAATGAAGCTTGAGCCCTTCTCTAAAATACACTGCCCATATTGATACTCAAAACAGGGATAGGTAAAACTTTACCGTTTGGAGAAAGGAAAAGGGATGATACCTTTTTCAGATGCCTCTACTTGTGCCTTGACACAATGGGAACCTCCTGTCTCAGAGATGAAGCAACAACAACAAAAGGGTGGGTTGGCATCTACAGTAACACAACTGCAAGAGATTTTAATTAAGGTTTCCTCAGGCTTGCAAGATAAGAGACCTTTAATTTTTTTTGTCTTCATTTTTTAGACAGCTCATTTACCACATTGGAATAATAAAGCTAGCGTTGGTGCTTCTTTATCTGCCCTGGAGTTTCTAAAGTTCATGCCAACTCTTTGCTTGGAAGGCATGCCCAGGATAAACTTGGAATGCTTTTATGTTTGAAATCAGTATTGCTTCTGTAGAGGAACACGTTCTGATCTACATACACATTGACGGTTAAGGGTTATTAAACTATTCATATTCTAGATATCTCTAGAAATTGAATCCTATAGTGTAAAAACCTTTCTCCTCACGCAAACCACCCCCCAGACCCAAAATAACAACTTACAAAAATCTTTAAGAATTTGGCTGTACAGTGTTATTTCTCCAGATTGCCATTGGTTCTAAGATTAGTGGAAGTATAAGCTAACAAGTTTGTGAAATACAAGCAATCCAGATATAGGGATAGATCCTCATATGCACTAAGGCCCACATCCACAAAGGTACTTAGGCAGCAAAATCCAAGTTTTGGCTCCACTGAGATCCATAAAACCTGGTAGGGTTTGGCTCCACTGAGATCCTTCCAAACCTGGTAGGTACCTAAACTCACTCAGTGCCTAAGTTTTCAGAATAAAAGTTCCCTATGTGCCTAAGACTCTGCCTGTGAGCACACGCACTGCTGCCTCCATCTAGGTGTCCAAATGTCTATCTCTCACTTAAGCCTCAGAGCAAACCAGGGAAGACAGGCATTCGGCAGCCTACATTGCATGTGGGGCAATGAGGAGCCCTCATGCAACAGATATCACTTCTAGAAGCATGGTGCTCTCTAATACGATAGAGGGGCAGTGATTTTATAAACACTCATCAGAAGGAAGGTTACCCTGGGTGTCCCCAACACTTCACCTAGCAGCAAATGGTATTTCTTGAGAGGCCTGTCCAAGGCCTCATCTGCTGAGTTTGAGGCGTGATGAGAGTACATTCCTGGCACCTTAGAATTCCACCTTCCTTACAGAAAGGGAGTATTTTTTTATTCCCACAGGACTCAATGTTCTTCAGCGCAAATACCCTTCAGGATAGATGGAACTTTAAAGTCCAGTCCTGTGTAGACTAAGATGGTAAATTGATCCCAGCAAATGCATGTTTCCTGTGTGCCACCATAATTCCAAATCTCCATGGATGCAATTTCAGATGTAGTACGCTAAGGCTGCAGGACAGCAAATAATTTGTTAGCCAGTATACACTGCTTATGTTACTCACTGTGATGCCTGAAGGTATTAAATATGTATGACCCTTTAACAAGGAGCTACAGCAGTAAGTGCATCAAGCTCCAGAAGCAGCAAGGAATAGTTCACAGGTTAGCACTCTGAAATATTTATTTTGTCTGATTTAAATGATTAGTCTGGAACATTTTAAATGATACTTTCCCAGTGTAGATACTTGTCCAAAATTATAGCAGCAGACTTCACAGGCCAAGTACAGACTACATGTTTGCACTGAGCTTATTTATTGTTTAGAAAAATCAGTGCAGTTGAAGGACTGTGCAAAAAAGCCCAGAGTCCTTTTGAGAACAAGGAAAAAAGAAAAAAAAAAGGGAGGGGAGAGAGGGAGAAATGAGAACAGAAACCCTATAAGCTATCCCTGATGGAGGTAGGTTCCTTTAAAATCAGCCATAGTGGAGATAAACAAAGCATGCCAAAGATACGCACCAGCTGATCGACAAAGGAAAGTCTTCTACTGACTATCCCAGTCCAGCTATAAAGTAAGGTATCTCATTTGTGATTCAACCATTCCCTGCCCTGAGATTTCCCCATCATTTATGATGTATATCCCCTAATAATTACAGAGCTATTAACTCATAATTACTTAACAACCTTGCCTTTGCAAACAGTGGGCATTTAAAAATCAATCTCTGAAAAGATTAGTGGGGGATTTACTGTCTCCAAGAAAAAATAAACCACAGTAAAAGTATAATAAATAATTATAGTTTAATTGTGATGGTATATTGCCAGAATATGTTAGCAGGCCCTGTTAAGTCAACACATATTACATTAGCAACTCTCATGAAAATATAGTACAAACATTTTTGCCTTTTTCAGATGTGATGGATCTTGATGTGCATCAAGCCTCACAATATCACAGGTGCAAATACTGAGGCAAGGAGAAAGAGTAAGTGACTGTCTCAAGGTCATAAAAAGAGTCCATTGCAGGCCTAGGAAGACAGGTCTGATTTCTAATTGTCCACAAAATCTATAGGGAAAGGAGACTGCTTCCTGGGCTACCGTCTGTTGAGAAATATAGACAAACGACTAGCTCTTGCTAGTCTCCCACTCTTCGTCTTGTAGGTTCCCCAGCATCTTACTCTTCTCAGGATCCTTTGGCTTGCCTTTCCTTCCTCTCTAATGGTCATCAAAGTTTTGATCTTTAGTTCCACCTAAGCTTCTGCTGTTGGCCTCCTCCTAGAGATGCTGCAGCAGGGGCTCTAATAACACACAATAAAATCTACCATGATGGCAAAACCATTTCTGACCACAGCCAGTGCTTGTCTACATTTCCTAAGCAGAGATGAAATGACTTTCACCGATGTTTGTTTCTGTTACCACTGCTGAGTCAAGATGACATGTAATCATGGAGAGGCTCCAAGCGCAGCATGGGAAAGTGATTTCTCTCACCAAATTAAATTTTAGTATAAGTGAAACAGGATAGGATGAGAAACAAAATCCAGTGCCTGAAATGTTTCCAGTCCTTCCCATACACATGTCCTTCCATGAACAATGCTCACAAGTCATTGCTCCTCCTGGCAGAAGCAACGTTCTCTCAGTGCTTTATGAACTTTTACATGAGTTTGATGGCTAATCACACCACTGAGGCTTTACCTTTGTTTCTTCTATGTTGATAGTTACTGATGTAATGTTTTTAAAATAAATTATTGTAATACAGGTAGAGTGATTAAACCAATTGTTCTGGGATATTAATATTACTTAGAAAAGGGGAACTGAGGGGATTATCTGCTGTAATTGGCAAACAGCCTTGCGTGACACAGGAATACCCAGACAGGTCTATTACTCCTGCATCCAACCATCCTCTCTATATTTTACCAAAGGTGGGATTGTGTGTAGTTGCTGCTGAAAGCTAAGAACATGCTGATTGTCATAGTTATTGCAAGATGTTTGTGCAGGAAACAATTTAAGATATATGTAAAATGTGGGATATTAGTTTATGAAACTGCTGAAGTAAGACTTGTCACCTGCAATGAGGTGGGGTCTCTGGGCTAACTCAATCAGTATTGAGCACAGTGGGCATCTGTGGAGATAGCACTTTGTTCACTGTCTGGATCTGGTGGAGACTTGAGCATGTACAAAGATAAATGAACCCCAGGGGAGCTCACTGAAGAGGGGGTCTCTTGAACTGAGACAATAACCTGTAACCACAGGTGCTGGTTTCAGCTTTCCCTGGGGGTGCTCCATCCCTGCTCCATCCCTGCTCCACCCCACGGCCCGCCTCCACTTTTCCCCCTCCCACAAGGCCCTGCCCTTTCCCCCAAGGCCCTGCCCTGCCTCTTTCTGTCCCCACTCCTCTTCTCCCCCCTCAGCATACCCCACCATCACTCCGCCACTTCACGGTCCCCTCCCTGGTATCTCCTGAACAGCTGATCGTCAGTGAGTAGGAGGTGCTGGTGGGAAGGGGGAGGAGCTGATCGGTGGAGCTGATGACAGTTGATCAGTGGGTGGCTGGTGGGAGCTGAGCACCCACTGTGAGTGCTCCAGCATTGGAGCACCCACACAGTCGGCACCTGTGCCTGTAACTGTATAAGATCAGAAGAAATGGCACAAGTTGTTATCTTTACAGAGTGGAGACTCTGCTGCAGGGTGTCTCATGAAGGGTGGATCCCAGATTTCTGAACTGGACAAGCGCTGTAAGAATTAACCATGGGTGAGAAATACCTTATTAGACAGGATGGTAACTTGTTAATAAGTATAGGCTATAGATTGAGTTTTATGTTTTTCTTTTATTTGTAACCTTATGTTTCCAAACCCTAATACTTGTTTTTATTTGAACCTGTCAAGATCTGTTAAATAAACTTCAATTTAGTTTTACTATAGACACATTAAGTGCCTGGTGCTAATCCAGGTAAACCAGTGAACTGGGGTGCACTGCTTTCATGGAGGCAGCGAATTGGTGTACAGTGTGGGTATTCAGAAGAAAAGGGACTGGATACTTGAGTGTAACAGAATGAGGTATGTAAACTGCTAGCCTAAAGGAGGGAAGCACGGAGCTCACAGAGGCCGGCTGGGAGTGTTTCCTCTCATGGGCACAGGCAGGGCTCCTTCCCACTGTGAGAAAATGGTACTGATTCACCCTGGACACCCCACCTGAAAAGTGTCACACCTTGCCATGCTACAAGTACTATCAAGGTTTTGTAACTAGTCCGTGATATTCTCATTTGACCCAGAAACACCAGGACTGATTGGGTTGTGGCCATGCAGTAGCTTTTCTTTTTGAAACATAGCCATGTATCAAGTGAGTTTGTGCATCCATCCCTACCACTCTGCCTAAGTCTGCATTTCAGGCTAACCTGGACATTTATTCACACTGCTTCAGCAGGACATGGAGGGCCCAGAGGACCTGGTCATGAAGCAGCACCCGCAGTACCTGAGGCAGAGCACTAGGATGTCCTATTGCACTGACAGCTGAGGGGGAGGGAAAACAGCCATACTGACTACATAGAAACAGTTGCAAGTCCCTATCCATACAGCTAAGTAAGCAATTAAGCATGTGCTTCTGTCCATTCCTATTTAGAAAAGCATTTAAGTCAGTGGTTCTCAACCTATTTACCTTTGTGGCTACATATGTGTTATGTTTTGTGTGGGCTATATCCATACAATAGATATATATTACCTATTTGGCCCTGAGGATGTCACATGGGCTGTAGCTATGTGCTGATTGGGCCGCAAGTGGCTGTGGGTGAGAACCAGTGATTTAAGCACATGCTTAAATGGGACTGTGACAGGGTGTACCAACCACACACTGGGCTGACAGGGGCGGGAAAGGGCAGCAATCATTATGGGCCCAGGCGGCCACGCCCCCTTTCCCCTGCTGAGCATGCTCCATTTGGAGAGGCCAGATAAAAGAAGGGAGTCGAGCTCAGTGAGGGTTGGCGACAGAGGAGGAAGGATGCACCTTGCTGGTTCCTGCGATGCTCCCAACGATAGAGTCTGAAGACCTGGACTACACTTTAGGCAAGTCGCTGACTGCAGAAACTTGGGGAAGCCAAGCTGCTGCCCATTGAGGAGGCTGCTGACTGTTCTACATCCTAGCCCAGAGGGAAGTAAGGCCCATAGACTGTTTGTTTGTTTTGCCCCACCCTGGGGCCATAGACAGATTCATATTTTGCTTGCCCAGAGGGCTAATCCCCCCCACTGCAACTGCCTGCCCCAGTGTGGAGGCTACAGGGCCATAGACTGGTTGGTTGTTTTACCCCACCCAGAGGCTGCAACTTGCTTATTGCTCTGTCCGCTATGGGCAAATTTCCCAAGTATTGCTGCCTACCCCAGCCAGGAGGCTGCAGGGCTCTAGACTGGTTGTTCATTTTGCCCCAGCTGAGAGACTGTAGAACTCCCAACAGTTTGCTTGTTTTGCCCATCCGGAGATGATAGTCCACTTGTCTAAGTGACCCACTTGGCTGAAATCCCCCGCATAACTTCCTATAAAATTGGGACATCTGGTCACCCTAGACGCAGGGCCAGTAGCATCCTTGGGGGGAAGCAGGGCAGCGGCCGCTCTCCCACTAAGCACAAGTGGCACTTTTTCAATTTCTTGGCGCCTTTTTAATTTTTACTTATCCGGCGGCGCTTTTACTGATGGGGCAGCGGTCCGGGTCTTCAGCGGCGGGTCCTTCACTCGCTCTGGGTGTGTTCAGCAGCACTGAAGGACCCACTGCTGAAATGCCACCAAAGACCCGCGGAGTGAGTGAAGGACCCCCCGCCGAAGTGCTGCCAAAGACCCGGAGTGCCTCCCCATCAGTAAAAGCGCTGCCGGGTGGGTAAAAGCGCCGCAGTGGGTGGTGCCTTTTTTTGTGATTGCTCCCCCTGTTCATTCCACCTGGCTATGTCACTGCACAGGGCCCCTGTCACAGGGATGTCAGCAAGTGTTTAAAGCTAAGCACTTTCTTAAGCACCTTTCCTGAATAGGGAATCTTTACTGAATCAAGATTTAAGGGTTAGCCATAGCCATAGAAATATAACTATGTACCTGGGGTAAGAGCAAAACTGGTTATCTGCCTCCTGTTACTAATCAACTGTGTTGTGTGTTTAGAATGAAGCATTTTAAGAAGCCATTACAAACTTGGCTAAAAGCTGTACTGTGGAAAGAGATTACAGCTTCCAACCCATGGGTTATAGTCTCCCATCCATTCATTCGAAAGCAAAACTCCTTACCAAATTTAATGGGGCAATTCTGGCTTAAAATGGACGGGGCAAGATAACCTCACATTTTATGGAATAACAATGATATGATTAAAAGTTCCTGTTTTATTTTTACTCAGAAATGTCAGTGACAAATGTTAATAGTAAAATAACATGTGATGACAAGGTGTGTACTTGTAGTGAGAAGAGTGAACTCTGGTGCCAGAGATATTTTGGCCTCTGAGGTGAAATCCTATGCAGTGTACTTGAGATGTTTAGTGTTTTTCTGAGAGTTCTAAACTGTGCAGTGTATTCTTCCATGCTTGTAACCTTTTCATCTTTCTCCTCTTCTTTTATCTGTCTGCTGCTTTTTTTTGTGTGTGTGGTAAAAAACGGTTTTAGTTAAATAAGGCCAGAAATGGGAGAAGGCTGTGACGGGGTCACAATTCATAACAGTCAAGATTGGGGATGTGAGGGAAGGTTGCTCAATTCTGCTTCAACTGTTCTGGAAATTCATTGATCAGTAGACCCCAAAGTGATGGGAATACAATATATTTTCAATATGTGAAGTGCTCAAGAAGCAAAACTGAAGAGTCACTGGAAAAAAAGAAGGGAGATTAGAGATTGTTTCAGAACTAGAATCATCAGTTAACAATTGGATGTCAGTATTTTGGCCAAGGGGCCTGGGGAAGAAATAACTGCAGATAACTGATCTTTAGTTACATAAATGCCACCTGGAATGCATACTCCACTTACAATGACAGCATCTGGCTTAAAGTGGGATGAACAGTTTAGAAGAAGGATAGCTGGGGACCCAGCCCAACAGTAGATCTCCATTTGTAGTTAGAATTGATGGGCCAAATTCAGCAGATACGTCATGGATGAGTTTGGCCCGGAAGCTAATATATTGTAAGCCTGGGCTAGTGGAGTACAGAGTAGCTAGGCTACATTGTTCCCAGCAATGGAACAGGTTTTACACACACACACACACACACACACACACACAAAAGGTTTCAAATTGGCAGTTTAACAAGGGTCTGTATTAGCATGAGCAGCAAGTGAATTGTGCATTTGGACATAGTAGTTGCTCTGAATGCAACGGGTTACAGCAACAAGGAAGACTGTCAGGCACTTTGAAATGGTGGGGAGGGGCAGGCAAAGGATGACTTATTGGAATTTTGAAGTGCCACACTGTAAAGAAAGGTTGGAGAGAGAACCAGGCATGAAGCTTGTTTGTTTGAGCTGAACAGAGGAGGCACGTATTGATAGTGGGCATGCTGGACACTCCTAAATTCCAACCTGGGCCTATATGTGTATATATCAAGTTAATAGACAACAAAATCTTTGTTACCTTTAAGTTCTGGTTGCAAGTTACCATGAAAGGTGAAATAGATGTGTACCAAGGAAAGTAAGAGTTTACAGAAACTTAAGCATTTTCAAGTATGGGAATAAGCATTTATTGGTAAAGAAATATTTAAGTAGCCTACCAAATCCTACAATATCTTTCTTTACTTGTTGGAATTTACTTATCACATTGTACATTCCAATACCAGCCTTAAGCCTGCCCTCCGATAACTGTCCAGTATTAATGTAAAGGCAAATGAAGGTATCAAAACAAGGACAATGTCAGATATTTTTTATTAGAGAGACAAAGTGGGTGAAGTAATATCTTTTATTGGACCAAGTTCTGTTGGTGAGAAAGACAAGCTTTCGAGCTAATACAGAGCTCTTCTTCAGGTCTGGGAATTGTACTCAGATCTTCACTGCTAAATACAAGGTGGAACAGATTGTTTAGCATAAGTAATTAACACAAATTTCAAAGGATCATTCAAGGTGAAGTGGCCTGTCAACACCCATCCAGACATAGTGGGGAAAGAAAAAAATATGGGGGGATGTGTATTAAGTGGGTTATATATTGTTGTAGTAAATCATAAATCCAGGGTCTCTATTCATTCCATGATTTATATCCTTTAGTGCAAATGGAAACAAAATATACTGTGGCTATGTTCATCTCTATGGCAAGTAAGTAATTAGCCATGTTTAATGAATGGGGTACTCTGAGGCATTGAGTAACGTTCCAGATGTGGTCTGGAATTGGAAGGTGGAATCTCTGACTCTCACTGGGAGGGTGAATGGGGTAGGTATAATGGATTTCTAGTATGTGTAGGAACTCTGGAAGGAGTATATTCGTAGTAGTAGTCAAGGCCATTGCACAGAAGGTCAGTGAATTCCTTGCATCGATCTTCAATGCAGAGGATGTGAGGGAGAGTCCCACACCTGAGGTGACAAATCTGATGGAGAATAGTTAATGCAACACTGCTTTTTAAAAAAATTCTCCAGAGGTGATCCTGGCAATTACAGAACAGTAAGCCTAGCTTCAGTACCAGGCAAATTGATTAAAACTGTAGTAAAGAACAGAATTATCAGACACTTATATGAACATGATATGTTGGGGAAGAGTCAACACTGCTTTTGTAAAGGTAAGTCATGCCTCACCAATCTACTAGAATACTTTTGAGGTTGTCAACAAATATGTGGACAAGAGTGATCCAGTGCCTATAGTATATGTGGCTTTCAGAAAGCCTTTGACATGGGTACTCACCAAATGCTCTTGAGGAAAGTAGGCAGATACCAGATAAGATGGGAAGTCCTCTCATGGATCAGTAAATGATTAAAAGATAGGATCAAAGGGTAGGAAAAATGGGTTGGTGTTTACAGTGGATAGAGGTAAATAGTGCTCCAAGGATCTGTACTGGGACAGGTGCTCTTCAACATATTCATAAATGATCTGGAAAAAGGTTTAAACAATGAGTTTGCTGACAATAAAATATTATTCAAGATAGTTAAGTCCAAAGCTGACTGTGAAGAGTTACAAAAGGTTTTCACAAAACTGGGTGACTGGCCAGTACAATGGCAGATGAAATTCAGTGTTGATAAACGCAAAATAATGCACAGTGGAAAACATAATCTCAACTGTACATACACAATGATGGGGTTTACATTAGTTATTTACTACTGAAGAAAGATCTTTTGTCTTTTAAAAAATATATTAGATGGATTGTTCAGCAAAATAAAACAAATTATTTTTCTTCTGCTATATTACTAAAATGCTAATATTCCAAACAAGGCACAATATAATTGGTGTAATTTTAGTTTTATTATGTACATTTAATATTTATATAGCCAGGTTTACTCTGCTTTGTTAAACTCTTACTCTGGAGGCACAAAGAAGACAGGAATTGGCCAGATCTCATCTACTGAGGTTTGGAAGAGTCCTCAGCTAGCACAGAGGCAACATAGCTGGCTCTTACACTGTAATCCTTCCAGTTCCAGTGTCATTGCACTTTGTGCTCTGGCTGTCCTCAGCTGGAGGCCAGTCTCTGAGGGACCATTGCCATTTGGTATAGATTAGAGCAGTCCCTAGGCTGCTCTAAACACCGCGGGGCTTTGTGCAGCATAGAACCAGCCAGAGAATCAGGGACTGTCACTATGGTCCCCTCCACCTGTGCTCTTCTCCCAGGAGTGCAAGTAGGGCAGTACCCGCCAGTATTCAGTACCAGCAAGGTATTTTTAACAGGTATGGGGTACTGGAAAGACTTCGGGCTCCACCCCAACCACCTCTGGAGGCGGGTATGGGGCTCTGCTCTGCTCCTTAAAGGAGCAGAATGCGGCTAGAAAGGGTATTAATTCTTTAAATGGCTCGAACAGCACAGTACATATACTAACAAACTTACACAAAGCCTTTGTTTAAGTTTGTTAGCATATGTATTGTGCTGTTACTTTGGCCAGGAGTCCTCAAGACGGGAGGGCTGCAGCGGACAGAAGGTGTTCAAACTGTTTTTTATTTTGTTTCTCCCCATTGATCTGAATTATCCATGACATCTATACTGCATCACATCGAGTCCAAATCATTAGAGGAATGCTTCTGCTTGCACTGACCAGAGGATGTTTGGATTCTGATGTCAGCCCAGTTTTGCAGCCTGATAGGAATTAGGTGTTGTCCCCAGTGTACATAGAATTCTTCTTTGCAGCCAAACTAGTCTAACATGCATTTTGTTAACTGGAACTGGAGCAGCAAAACAAAGAAAGAAATGCCTCATTTTCCAACTTTGTTGGTGAGAGAACTATAAGTGAAGATTATAATGCCAGACACTGGTGACTTTAAACCAGCTGCCTCAGGAATCTGCCAAGAACTTTGCTGAAAATATGTTCCTCATCTTAGCAACAGAGCTATGACTTATCACACATCTGCCCACCTTTATTCGAATACAGATCCTTCTGATCTAACTGCTCAGGCATTGTCAGTTTCACCCAAAACAATTTACAAACTTGGAACCTAATCCTGTAAACCCTTAATCATTTGATTAGTCCCATTGAAGACAATGGGACTATCTGCTTTACTATGGACCACTTTTGTGGACTAGTAAGAGTTTCAGGAGTCTGTTCCTATAAAGGATGTTGAATCCCCCACTGAAATGCAATCTTTGGGTACAATACCATAAAGCAGTTTAGGATACAGTTCTACTTAAAATTTGTCTTTTAATAAGTCATACAGATGCTGAAATGGCTCCTCATCCAACTCCCATATTCCATATAAACAGACTGAATACTACGGATTTGGGGGGAAAGTGAGTAGTTAAGTATACTGATGTTTGTATATACAAAGGCGGTTGTTGGAGGGGATGGAGAGAGCATGGGGGGCCCTGGGTTGGGGGAAGGGCAGGGAAGAGTCACATGGAGGGTCACGTGCCCCCCTTGTGTCCCTCTCATGAGTGCAGTACTGGCAAGAAATGATTTCTGCTTGCACCACTGCCTTCCCCTGTGCCAAGCAGAGCTCTGATCCAGCAAAGACTCTTTGCTGTAGAAGACTGAAGGTGGGTGTAATGATGCTGGCTTTGGTGGGACCAACTGAGACTACCAGTTCAGGAACAATTGCTTGGAGCAGGGCAGTTACAGCCCAAAGCTGGGGTTCCTTTGCTCGTCATGGCAAACTAAACCAGCCAAACAGAGAAGACTTTGGTTTTACCCCGCTGGCTAACCATAAGTCATACAAGCAATTCCCTTAGACACTCCAGTTTCCCAGTATCACCACCAATGCCACTCGTTATGGGGATGAATGGTTATGAAAACCAACACCCCAATAAAAGAAAAAGGTTCTCTCGATCCCAAAGAATCAAGCCCCAGACCCAGGTCAGTACACAAGATAGATCTTACCCACAAATCACGCTGTTGCCAATCCTTTAGAATCTAAAATCTAAAAGTTTATTCATAAAAAGAAAGAAATATAAATGAGCTAGAATTGGTTACATGGAATCAATTACTTACAGTAATGGCAAAGTTCTTGGTTCAGGCTTGTAGCAGTGATGGAATGAACTGCAGGTTCGAATCAAGTCTCTAGAGTGCATCTATAGCTGGGATGGGTCATTCAGTCCTTTGTTCTGAGCTTCCGTTTGTACCAAAGTCCCTCCACAGCAAGAAGTAGGATTGAAGACAATATGGAGGGAATGCAGCAACCTTATGCAGCACCCGCTCTCTTGTGGGTGGAAACCCCTTGGTTCTCCTGTGCAAGATCACAGCAAGATGGAGTTTGGAGTCACGTGGGCAAGTCACATGTCCATGCATTACTCAGTTCTTTACAGGCTGACGCCCATTGTTTACATGTTAGTTTGAACGTTCCCAGGATTGGCATCTCCCAAAGTCCATTGTCAGTTCAATGTTTCTTAATTGGGCACTTACTGAGAATAGTCCCTTCTCAAGAAGCTGACCAAATGCTTCACTGAGGCTACTTAGAATCAAAACACATTAAGATAGAAGTATATAGCCAATATTCATAGTTTCAACTACAAAAATGATACACACATACAGTTAGCATAATCATAATCAGCAAATCCTAACCTTTCCATAGACATCTTACATGAAAACCTTTGTACAATATTTGCTGCAAATATATAAAAGTGGTTGCAACAATGATCTATGTGATTGGTCACAGGTTATGTCAATAATGTCACAGTGGGATGTTGAATTTATTGTAAATTTAAATATAAGAGTAACTGGATATTTTTGAAACATATTAGTCTAAGGCTCTGGTTCCTGGTTTTTAATGTCATGATGGTTCTATTAGTGGAAAGGCATTTGATTCAAGTAGACAAAGTCCTGGATTACAGACCTTTCAAAGGTGCTTCAAAGATCTCTGTTGTGTATCAGGGCAGAGAAATTGTTTCCTTGGCATCAGATACACCAGTTAGGAAAAAAAAAGCAATTTCATATAGTATGGAAATATTTTATCAAGGGCTTATCCATTATTTACCCTTGACTGATGTTGGAAGTTTAAGCTTGAAACTTGAGGTCAACAGTTATGTAGCTCAGATGGTTAATAAAAGAATTATCTAAAGAATTGGAACTGTGAGGTCAGGGGTCCGTTTGATCAGGCACCAACTGATCACTAGAAGACCTCCCCCTTTGGGAGTGGTTGTCTGACAGCAGTTTCATCTGTCAGCTGTCCTGCACAGATGGTGAGTCAGTGAATGCATTGCTGTTCTGTTCAGCTTTATTTGATTAAGCAATTGGGCCTGTTAGGTCATGTGGAAGGAGCAGACATTGGTGTTAATATTTGAAATGATGCACGGAAGTTATCGGGAGCTGTGCAGCTAGCTATCCCACAGCAGCCTGAATATTTAGCTCTAAATCTGATTATATAGGTTTTAACGAAGTGCAGAAAATGTGGGATCTCTACACATAAAGGGAAGGTGTGACTGTGTGCGTGGTGGTGGATGAGAGAGATGACTAGCTGGCATTTGAAGGAGATACAGTCCTGTGCACTGGGAATGCTGCATTCTATAAGCTTATTGGCCTATTGACTTGCTGGTGTAACTCCTTTGACTTTAGTGCTGTTACACCTGTACAAGTAAGAGGAGAACTGGACCTAAAATATTTAGTGCTGTGAATAAAACTGCTTTCTTCCATAGATACTACGTTTGGGATGTGAGTCGTGGACACATGGAACGTGTTTTCAGGTTGTACACCCAGGTACAAAGTCTGTGCTAGACCACAAAAGACAGATAGGCAATTAGACCTGAGCTACAGTGTAGTGATTTTGGAGATGCTCTTTCGCAGAGGCATCCAAACAGGTGGGTGGCAATGGAGCAGCAGTCATCCAGGAAGTTGAGCAGGCAGCGAGATCCTGAAAACTGGCAGGCATGTGTTTTAAAGCTGTGGTAGCCAGCACTGGGGAGAGAGTACAGCAGCACACTCACTGTGAACAGCAGAGAACAGGTGTGTCAGCAGTTAGGGGATAGTGATAAACAGACAGCCTTGAAAGGGCAGTCTAGAAGAGGACTGTATGCTCTGTGAAAAGAAATAGTTTCAGCATCATGAGAGCATTACAGGTTTTTGATCTCTGAGACCCTTTATGATGCCACGGGACTACTGGGTTAAATAAAGTGTTGTGAGAAATCCTAGGAACAGTTTTGTGTGGAATTTTCTACAGTTATATTTTGCCTCATTTTTGCATATTTGAAATTGTTCACTTTTGTGAGTCTTTGTCTCATAAATATAAGAAACTCATTCAATAAAAACAATTTTGTTTGAAAATAGGTATGTAAATATATATAAATGCTAAAATTTTAAGCACATTTGAATTTTATTACAAATATGCGTCCTATTTAATTAGGAATATGGGGGTAGCAATGTATGAAACTATAGATACTCATTGGATTGATGCAGTCCTGCTCATAAAGCCATACACAAAAGCAACATTGTTAGTATTATAATTGGTGGTACTTCTGTGTTTTTTATCCTTTGCAAAATTATACCTTTGAGAAAGAGTGGAGTTAATCATCTTTGGTTTAAGGGGACAACAGAACTCATGATTGATATTCCAGTTATTAATGATGCCAAATTAAGGCTGCCTTTAAAAGTTTATAATATTAATCTAACATGGAAATTGTAACAGTTTAATTGATCTTTTCTCTAAAATTAGTTATCCAGACTTTTATCAAACATTCTAAATAGAAATGCTGTAGTTAATAATGGGAATCCCAGACAATATTGTTTTGTAGGAAGTAGATAGCTTAGGGACTGGTAATGGGATACAAGGCCTTCACCTTTCATTCATTAGTGTGAATGTAGCCATTGTTGGTGTTCATGAAAAGCTGTTACCATCTGTTGGGTGTTAGGTAACCTACACAAAATGAGTTGGTCTCAGGATGATTTCAATGGACAGCTGTCCACAGCACAGAAACCAACAAATGAGGGGTTAAGTTCTTAATGTTTGTAAAGTAGTTAGCGATATTTAGTATCGAAGTGCAAAGTATTTTATTGTGCCAAATTCTGTAGTTATTACTTGAGACTTACTCAGCCAAAATCCTCCAGCTTCAATAGGACTTGAGCTTGAATATGTTTTGAGTAAGGTTTGGAGTATCTTGGTTCACGCTTGTTACCACCTTCACAGCCACAGGATGGTCCACTCAAATTAAACTTGAGGATCATTGATAGGGCAGGGTGCTCATTGTGTTGTTACTGCCTATATTGTACTTATCCTATGGATAAATGTGAGAATTTATCTTAATTTTAGTTACGGTGATCCCCTCTCAGAAGTTAAGGGGATAGGGAGGCACCCTTGAAGTATGAAAGACCAGCCTTCAGGCATCTTTAACCATGGCAAATTCACTGGCAGATTACAGTTCTTAAAGATACAGTATGTTCTAGATCTAGAATCCCACTCAGTGCAGATGCAGAACTCTCAGGTTCTCACTCTCTGTTCACCTCATCTTTATATATGTGGTTGAACCTCTGGGTCTAACAAGTGCTACTTTCAGAAAAGCTGGCTTCTTGCCCTCCCAAAGGAAATCATTGATAAGTCAACTATAAGAATGGCCATAGCATCTCTGCACTGTCCCTCACTAGCCAAGAGAGGAATGGATTCCACTTGCAAATCATAGCCTGCAGCTTCTCAGCCTATCTAGTCAGTGCATAACACAAGCAGGGAAGTGTCTGTGATTGTGCCTACCACAGTGAGACAGACAGTGCTTTCCTGAGACAACTATTTTTATTCACAAAATAACCTGAAAATTCCTTGATGCACAACTCCTGAAAAGAAGGGTGCAAACTGGATTAATCAGATTGGTCATTACTTGGAATTGTTCTGACTGTGGTAGGTCAATTGGCCCTTGAGACCCTGATGGTCTCTCCAGCTTGAGTACTCATATGGTGCCCATTCCCACAGCATGTGAGTACCTCTCAATCTTTGATGTATTTATTATCACAACCCCTGTGTGAGGTAGGGAAGTGCTACTTTCCTCCTTGTACATTTGGGGACCAAAGGCACAGAGCAGCTAAGTGACTTGCCTGAGGTTGTACAGGAAGTCTGTAGCAAAGGTCTCCTGAGCCCCAGCTTGCTGCTTTAATCACTGGATCATCCTTCTTTGGTGTATTCCTTGTGCACCCAAGAATCCCACTGAAATTCAATGAAGTGAGCTTCTGCTAAATATGGAAAAATTCAACATTTGCAATGTTGGCCAATTAAAAAATGACAATTTTGCAATATTTTACAAAACCACACCATTAGGGGGATACATAAATAGTGAAATAAAATTGCAGAAAATTCTCTGTGGGAAATGTTCTTTTTTTTTGCATAGTTCTATTCTATCAACTTCAGGTATAATTGAGGCTGGAGCTGGGCCCTACAGTAATGCCCCATATGTTTAGGGCAGTTTAACACGATTTCTAACACTTATCCCTCCTAATTCAGGCCTCCTAAGCATGGCTTCCAGGTAATGCCTCAGTTCACTCTATGATGTTAAAATTGAGTTAGCCATGTATAATTGCACTTATGAAATTCCAGATATCTTGTTGCACTGTAACAATATGTTTTCTGACTAGAATATAATACATGGCTATGTAAAATGTGTGATTTTTGGTATGTCTCCCCAAATGGCCCTTGAAAAAGCCTGGAAAGAATGTGACCTGACTATGTAGTCCTCCTTCAGTACACTGGTTTCACAAACTTCTGAGTATCATGAAATATCTTTCATCCTAGCATGGTCAGTGATGATACTAGGAAAAGATACCTTAAAAAGAGAGCAAAACAACAACAAAAGAAAGCAGAAAGCAGTTGGGCGCTGGGGGAGGAATGCCCAGCCTAGAGCCAGTACCTCTGTGTTATGATATTTATTCCTTAAACAAACTGAGCAAATTCTGTTATACAACTAGAGTACCTACATTAACTTCAAAATAATTACTCCATAAAGGCCCAATCTAATGCCCATTAAAGTCAATAGCAAACTCCAGTTTACTTCAACATGCAATGCATCAGGCTTTATGTGAGAGCAGGACTTGAGTCAATATGCTTGAATTTCCTCTCCATTACACTCATGTAAGTCTATTGGCAGTAATATGGGTTGCAGTGAAGTACATTGGTGTAACTGGGTAGAGAATCAGGCCCATTGACTGCTAGGAGGTGTCACTGGATTTCCTAACAATGGCTGCCGCAAAGAATATAAAATACAGCAAGATGTACTTTATGTGTATCTTTGTATATAAATATTGGTTACAACATGTCAGATTTTGTTTAAATTGTCATGGGCTATGGCAGAAGTAACTCACTTGTTCTTGTAAACCTGAACCGAACACTTCCTTGTAATTACAATGCATACGCCACTGGTCTAAGTGGAAGGATAACAATTTGCATATTTTAATCTGGAGGTTAGGGACCTCTATCAGATTAACAGCCTGGTCCAGGTCAGCAAGGGGAAATGGAAAGGAGTAAAGTAATTGAAAAGGCAGTTCACAACAAAATGAAATTTGTCTTGTCACTTAAGATTGTCTTCATGTCTGTCTGTAGGAGAGAGGTCTGCCTAAGAATGAAGGTGGGAAAGAATACAGTAGATCACTAAGGACCAAAGGATAATTTTCTTAATAACTGTTGCAATTATAATATAACTTTATGAAGAAGACTGGGAAAAGGAGCCCAGGTGGAATGTCCCCTTTAGAAAACAGCAGGTGTTTTTTGAATAGAAAAATTATCAGTATTCACAAGGTAGATCTAAAGTTTGTCCTCGAAGATGAGTAGGGTACAGAGGACAAGAATTGCTTAACGAAATAATTCACTATAACATATTGATAGTGAAAGCTAGCAGGCAGGAAAAGATTTGCAACAAAATTAAGGTTTCTCATTTGAAACAGCTGCAGCAGCCCTTTTCCTGGGGCTCACATAAGCTCTTTGTCAGAAGGAACACAGAGCTGAAAGCTTTTTTTTCTTCCCTGAACTTATTGATATGGCAAA
Source organism: Chelonoidis abingdonii (assembly GCF_003597395.2). Classification (NCBI taxonomy): domain Eukaryota; kingdom Metazoa; phylum Chordata; order Testudines; family Testudinidae; genus Chelonoidis; species Chelonoidis abingdonii. The sequence continues at coordinate 190,462,133 of NC_133770.1, forward strand.
ACTTATATGTCAATGCTAACTTTTACGTATGGGACCAGACACAAATTCCTCTGTCTTGAAATACAGGCCAGGAGAAAGTAGCCTTGTGAAAAATCTTCTGTGGCTGTGTTTGCTGTATGTACTTGTGTGTGCTCAAAATTCTTTTAAATATCATGTGTTTTCAATTGGGCTTTGCATTAGCAAGACTATGGCAACTGCTGCAAGGAGGGAGAGGAATGTTGATTTCAACTGGATGGGTTTTAGGGAAAGCTATTATCTGGGCCTATAATCTCTCACAGGAAACAGAATTTCAGATCTTTGCATGGATGGGCTGGGAAAGCTGTTTCTGAATGTTGCAAACTGCTAGCCCTGGAAAAAAGAGGGATATGCCTTTATTTAAAAGGCTTGTTTCCCACTGGTGAGAAGTCTTTGCTAGTCAGTGTGTTTTCTTTTACAGTACCTCTTTGTGGAAGCTATGGCAAATCCTGCTAGAGTCAAGCTGTTGAGATTTTTCTCCTCTCTGTTAAAGGGAAGTTTTTTAGTCTTGTTCATGAGCAATGAGGTGGAGCAAAGTTAGCTATAGCATCAGTGTATGTGGTCTCTGTTAACAACTGAAAGCCACATGAGTTATCATAAAATGTGCTATGTTTTTAGTCATTAGATCTTCATTCATATTGTCTCTATTCTTGCATTCAGGGAAGAAAGATTTGTTTTAGCAGCATGATGTGAAAAGATGGAGTGGACACTCAGAGGTAGGAACTTAACCTTCTAGCAATAGTGCAGATAATTCCTGCCACCCTCCCTAAGTTAACTGACAAAATCTTTTTACATCAACACTGAAGATGTGAATAATAAAGTACCAAACAACTAAACCAGGAGAATCTTCTAAAAGAGTAGTGATACGTTACACATGGGAGTGGATCACCATAGAATTGGAATGTGTGGATGCCACTGTTATGAAAAATACTCCCTTGGTTAAATGTAATTGAACCAAAATTTCCTACTGAGTTATTGTGATGATGAAATGGGAAAAATCTAGACAAGTTTCAAACTCTCCTTTGAATTTTTTTTTTTTTTTCAGAGACCGGGATGCTTGTGTGGAAGTATCTGCTAGAAACAAAATCATTAAGAGAATGCTAAAGCTTATGTTATTATTATTATTTTATTTATTATTAATTTGTGTCATGGTAGCACTTAGAGACCAACCAAGACCAGGGACCATTATGATAGGCACTGGACAAACACCAAGTATTAGTCTCTGCCCCAAAGAGTTCACCATCTAAATATTATTAAGTATTCAAAAGTCGTGAAATTTACATTCAATCTAAGAAACTTATGGGCCCTATTACTATGCTAATGTAAGTATCTGAGCACCACACAGTGTTGGATGTATTTATCTTTATAACACCCCTTTGGGGTATGGAAGTACTATTATCCTCACTTTTTTTAACAGGTGGGGAATGGATGTATAGAGAGACAAGGGACTTCCCAAGATCACACAGGAAGTCTGTGATGGAACAGGGACTTGATCCCTGGGCTCCAAATCCTAGGCAGCCACTGGACCATCCTGCCTCTCTCTTTTTACATGTGTAACTGTTCACAGTCTTAGACTGAAGCAAAATGAGTAAGATTTATACATACCCAATCCAATTTTATTAGTCATTCGCTTTGCACTGAACAAAATAAACTAAAGAGTAAGGTCCCAGTCAGCTGTAACGTCAGGTGAGATTAGTAAGAAGTGACCAATTAGAATTCCAATCTGCTATAATGTTAATAGATTCTTAGATTCTTAGAAGGAACCTCTGTGATCCTCTGACCTCCTGTATAACACAGGCCATAGAACTTCCCCAATATAATTCCTAGGGAAAATCTTTTAGAAAAACATCCAGTTTTGATTTTAAAATTGTCAGTGATTGAGAATCCACTGTGACCATTGGTATTCCAACGGTCTACCCTCATTGTCAAAAATTTATGCCTTATTTCTAATCTGAATTTTGTCTAGCTTCAACTTGCAGCCATTGTACTGTTATAGCTTTCTCTGCTAGATTCAGGTGCCCATTATTAAATATTTATTTCCATGTACATACTTACAGACAATAATCAAGTAACCCTTTAACCTTCACTTTGTTAAGATAAATAGCTTGAGCTTAGTCTAAGGCATGTTTTCTAATCCTTTAATAATTCTTGTGGCTCTTCTCTGAACCCTCTCCAATTTATCGACTTCCTTCTTGAGCTGTGAGCACCAGAATTAGACACAGTATTCAAGCAGCCGTCACACCACTGCCAAATACAGAGGTAAAATACTCCTAGTCAAGATTGCCCAATTTGTGCATCTTAGGATCACATTAGCTCTTTTGGCCATAGCATCACACTGAGTGCTCATGTTCAGTTGATTATCCACCACAACCCCCAATCTTTTTCACAGTCACTGGTTCCCAGGATAGAGTCCCCCATCCTGTAAGTATGGCGGATGTTCTTTTTTCCTAGATGTATATATTCACATTTATTGATACTAAAACACATATTGTTTGCTTGTGCCTTATTTGCCAAGCAATCTAGATTGTGCTGAATCTGTGACCTGTGCTCTTCATTATTTACCATTCCCCCATTTTTGTGTCACTTGCAAACTTTATCAGTGATGATTTTATTTTTTCTTCCAGATCATTGATAAAGATGTTAAATAGTGTGGGGCAAAGAATGGACCCCCGTGGGATCTCACTGGAAATACCTCACTTGATGAAAATTCCTTGTTTACAATTATACTTGGAGAACTATGAATTAGCCAGTTTTAATCCACTTAATGTGTGCCATGTTAATTGTATATCATTCTTGTTTTTAATCAAAATGTCATGCAATACTAACTCAAATGCTTTACAGAAGTTTAAGTATATTATATCAACACTATCACAGTTATCAACCAAACTTGTAATCGCATTTAGAAAAAAAAAAATCAGTTGAGTTTGATAGGATGTATTTTTCATAAACTCATGTTGATTTACACTAATTACATTACCCTCCTTTAGTTCATCCTAGTCAAGTCCCATATCAGCTGCCCATATCTTGCCTGGGATCTATGTCATGCTGACAGACCTATAATTACTCAGGCCACCCTGTTTACCCTTTTTTAAAATTGGTACATTCTTCTAGCCTTTCTGGAACTTCCCCAGTGCTCGAAGACTTATTGAACATCAACATTAATGGTCCAGCAATCTTCTCAGCCAGGTCTCTTAAAACTCCTGAATGCAAGTTATAAGGAGCTGAAACGGTCTAACTTTAGTAATCTCTGTTTAACATCCTCCTCCAGGAATGTTACGCCCACACCTTGAATACTGGGTGCAGATGTGGTCTCCCCATCTCAAAAAAGATACACTGGCATTGGAAAAGGTTCAGAAAAGGGCAACAAAAATGATTAAGGGTATAGAATGGCTTCCCTATAAGGAGAGATTAATAAGATTGAGACTTTTCAGCTTGAAAAAAAGGCGACTGGGGGGGATATGATAGAGGTCTATAAAATCATGACTGGTATAGAGAAAGTAAATAAAGAAATGCTATTTACTCCTTCTCATAATACAAGAACAAGGGGACACCAAATGAAATTAATAGATAGCAGGTTTAAAACAAACACAAGAACGTATTTTTTCATGCAACTCACTGTCAACTTCTGGAACTCCTTGCCAAAGGGTATTGTGAAGGCCAATACTATAACGGGGTTCAAAAGGGAGCTAGAAAGATTCATGGAAGATAGATCTATCAATGGCTATTAGCTAGGATGGGCAGGAATGGTGTCCCTAGCCTCTGTTTGCCAGAAACTGCGATTGGGTGACAGGGCATGGATCACTTGATGATAACTTGTCTGTTCATTCCCTCTGAGGCATCTGCCACTGGCCACTGTCAGAGGACAGGATACGGGGCTTGATGGACGTTTGGTCTGACCCAGTATGGCCGTTCTTATGTAATGGAAAGACTATTATCATCACAGTATGATGAGACTATATCATCTGTTTTTTCCCCAACTGAAGAACAGAAATGTTTCATGAACATTTCTGTCTTTTCTGTATTATTATGGATAATTCTGCCACTTCCATCTAGTAATGGACCAATACCATTGTAAGGACTCTTTATATTTACATTTTTCATTCTTTTCTGATCATTATTTTTCCCCTTAGAAAACTTTGGCTCACAGGATTAGTAATGGGGTACACAGCTTTTCACAGCAAGACTGCCAGTTCAAAATCAGCCCCAAATGTAGAGATGGGCAGATATCCACACCAAAGAAATTGCCACATTAAGGCATTTGTTAGCAGTTTCAACAGGGAGTTTAAGGCATGAACAGATATAGCGTGCCAACTACCCTGATTCCCAGATGATAGTTGAGATTCCATCCCCATGATTGAGCTTTTCTGTACATATCTGAATCTGCCTTTCCATATAAAGGTATGGCTTTGTGGGACAGTAAAGGCCAGGTTTTTATTTGGGCCTATCTCAGGATAGGTCTACACTACTGTGAATGCAGCGCATACCAGCAAAATTGCACTTTTGCCAGTGCTTGTTTCAGCACCCACCAAGCAAAATAAGCTATAGTAATAAAAGTGCAGTTTTGCTGATAGCTACATCTACATTGGGGCTTTTTCTGGCGCTGATATATTGGTCAGGGATCACCTTTCCTTGGGTACAGAGATTGTGTTAGGAATATTTTTCTGGATACAGAGTAGATAATGGCATATGTAGTATTGTTAAATATTGGAGAAATTCTCAATCTGTTCATACCAGTGTTTCAATGGGGTACCAAGCATACGTCTGTTTTTAAATTTCTCTAGTTTCAGGATATTGAATGTTGGATTTCTTTCATTACTATATCACTGCACAAGTTAAATTGATAGTGACATTTCATTAAATCAACAAATACAAACAAATCTCTATATTTTAGGGAGCAAAATATTTTGATAGTATTTTGATAGTATTCAGTTTAGGTCTCTGTGGCTTGATGCCAGCCTTCACTATAACTGGGCTTGGCAACATTTGATTTTTTTTAACAATAATTTTGATGGATATTGATGTTTATTTTTAAGCATTTTTTATTTTTATCAATTTTAAATATTCACAGTTGTGGGGAATTATGGGGTGTGTGTGTTAGATAATGGGCAGCCAACAATAAATATTTAATGATAGTATGTGTTGAGACTCAAAAAGTTAAAAGCTTTATAACTTTTAAAACACACATTGTCAACAGCGCATGTCAAAATAGATAGAATAAATATCTTTAAATCAAACTATAATAAGTTGTCAATCAGCATTTTTCTTACTTTGCCTATCTGCAAATGGTGATTATCATCAGTGGGAATATTTTTGTGCAGGTTTGTGTATGATGAAATTGACATTTGCTGACATTTACCGATAAAAATCTAATCCTTCCACACCTAAATATATCACATAGACTGAAGCATACTAGGGTGGATTCTAGTTCTAACCACTTGACCGTAGACTCATGGGAAACTTGGAGCCATGATTAGTCATAATTAGTTTCTATTTAACATAAATTACTGCAGACAGATAACAGTATTTTAAGACATTTACAGTGTGAACCAAATGTTTACATTACACAACTTCCTTCCACTAAAAAATGTGGTTTGTGAAGTTCAGTTCTCGAATATTTATATTTAATAAATATATTGTGGCAACGGAATATTCCCAAAGCATTCTGTCACTTTAAATGGGTTATAAATGTGGGGGATATGGCTCAGCAGGAGGATGTTTGAATGGTTTACGATCTAGCATGCGTTTTAAGATATTATTAAAAGCATTGATGTATGTGAGAAACTGCAAAAAGATGTATTCATTTGTTAATAACAGAACATTACAGTTAAAATGTCCTATTTCGATGCTGTCTTGTTTGCTGTATTTATTAACTTATTATGGTTGTGAGGTTCCCCAACTCCACGTATCAATAGCAGTGCTGTGAAGGCCAGCCCTATGATTGGTTAGAGGATGGGCCGTACTTCCTACTTTGAGCATTCCAGGATGAGGATGCCACTCTAGAAAGGATTGCACAGCAGGGCTGCAGCAAGCTCAGAGCCTGAGCCCTTAGAGTGGAGACAGACCCAAGGAGCAGCCTGGGTATGTGGCCGTTAGCAGCATGTATAACCCTCAGATGTGTGTGCCTGTACACCAAGGATAGGCATTGATAAAGCCATGGCTCTTTAGCTCAAGTGTCGAAGTTTATGCTTTTAGCTCTGGAGGTCCCTGCTTCAATCCCTAGTAAGTCTGCCAAGAGGGCAGCTGTGACACTTGAGCTACACTGAACACTATAATTGTCCACTGGGTAAAGGGAAGGAAGTGCCCTAACCTGGGGTTATGGGATAAAGGCCAGAGAGAGTGTTTGGATGGCTTGTTATGGATGGAGTTAAAGTCCCTTTGTGAAGTATTTAGATTTTATTTATTATGTTATACTCTTGTTTAGTGGTGCTGTGGTTCTTCTGATAAAGGTCCTGGAACAGATACGTGAATTAGAGTAATTCTTGCATCCTCAAAAATTGGAGGAGGGATGTGAGTTTGGAACAACTTATTTTTGACTGGGGAATCCCCACCACAGTAGTCTCCAGAGACTCCAGCTAGGACTGGAACCTCATTGTGTTAGGTGCTGTACAGACCCATAGGAAGATACAGGCTCTGTTCCAAAGAGCTTAAAATCTAAGGCTCTGAATCAGCAATAAGCTCTACACAGGCTGTTCTCAATGGGGTATGTGCAGGCGCTGAGCTTATTGCAGGATTGAGATCTAAGAAGATGACAGGTGAATGGTGTGTGTGGCAGAGGGATCAAATATTTTCAATTTTTGTCTATATTTATTTCCTTTTGCAATTTTTCTTCTGTTACGTATATGTAAAATGCCAACTGTCCCCTTTCATACCCCCAAACCATTATTAAATGGCTGATTTCTTATAGTCATTGTTTCAGGGATGGTTTTGAGAAAGGCGCTGAAGGAGAGAGTGTTGGATGCAGAGAATGCTTTGAACAGTCACTGCTCTGCAGTGCTATTAGCTATCCTCTCTTTCTCCCCCCTCTCCCCGCACAATGTATGTGTGTGGAGTGTGCATACTTGTGGTGGGTGTTCAATTTATTCTATATGTACATTCAGGCCTTTTTTTTTCTTCACCGTAAGTAAAATAAAACACTGAAAACCAGGAGCGTTTTCTATCCATCTCCGACTCAGTGCAGTTTAATCTGACAATGGAACAGACAATGAATTTAAAAGGAAGTTGAATTACATTTTGCTCCCCTTTGGTTTAGGCAGATTTTCAAAATTAGGTGTTGAAATGCAGACATTGTAAGACTAAATTAAAATGCAGAAATTACCACTCACAAAAAGTCTGCACAATTCTAATTCTAAACATTATTTAAAAGAAATAGCATTTTGTGCCTAAAGATCTTGTCTTGAGAAAGGGAGGTGGAATGGTTAATTTGAATTACAAAAAAGCCTTGATAACCCCCCACACATCAATTTACCTGCGAACAAAAAGATTCACACAGAGAAAATGGGACTTGGGACTATTTGATAAATTACTGCAGACTACTTGAATATTCCATTAGCAAAATAATAGCTCATTATGGAATCCAGAAGAATGTAGTGTAATTATGATAGCACCATCCCCACCCCCCTACTACGGGGTAAGACGAATGCAAATGTTAGAAATGATAGCTATTTAACCAGAGCTTGGAGATAGGCCTGAAAACAAATGGAGGGGTTTTATGATCTCAGGCATTCACAAAGATTTCTCCAATGACAATGCCTTAAATTGCTGAATATGTTCCAGCTAGCTGAGGTCAGACATGCAGAGACTTTCTCCTCCCACCCTTTTACACTTACACACACACACACTCTCTCTCTGTTGTTCATGGTGGAAAATATTGGACCTGTAGCTCACCACTCATGTAGATCCATTCACTGAGAAGAGTTAGAGTATACAATAGTAAAAATACTTAAGCCCTACCTACATCATAGCTCCCAACCTTGCTGCAACTGATGGAGCTGCACCTCGCATTATTGTTGGTAAATTACAGGTTCCATTTTGCCAGTGGGGATGCAGCCATTTGAGCCAGGCAAGAGTTCACAGAGTCATAAATTCCAGGGTCAGAAAGGATCATAGTGATCATCTAGTCTGACCTCCTATATAACACATGCCATAGAATACAAGATGAAAGACTCAGTCCCATTTAGAATAAATGAATTTGGTATAGCACATCATCCTCACCTTTGAAGAGTAATCCTACATACTTTCAAAAAGGTGGATCTGCTAGAAAAGACAGATGAGAACATTTTGTGGAGCACTCTTTTAGGTAACAGTGCAGGTAGTGTTCCTAGGAAACTCTTCCAAAGATACTTAAAAAAATCCATGTCAACATTTATAAATAATATAAATTTTAGCTGAGAGAGAGAGTGTGTTGGAGTAAGAATACAAATGTCCAATTTATAACAATTGCCCTTCTCTTGTTCCCTGGAAAAAAATAGTTATATTCCTTCAAGGCTGCAGGAATTTAGCTTCATCTCTGAGGTGCCAGAATGTTAAATGTGACATTCAATAAACCACCTAGGAAATGCTAAACAGGGCTAATCAAGCCATTTAATCTTTTAAAGTTAAGAGCTGCTAAAGGAGAATAAAAGGTATAATTAATAACTCCAGCTGGGAGAGAGAGACAGAGTAAAAACAGGGGCTGGGGCAAACATCTGTTCTTTGCTTCATGCAATGTTTACTGTGAAATAAAAACTTTTTTCCACTCTTGTGAAATGTGCAAAATTTCCTGGGTTGTGAGCCTCTCAATTAAAATAGCTTTGCACCTGCAAAGAAAACAGGCCACTCACATGTACCTGAATTTGCCCATGCAAATGAAGAGTTTGTATATGCAAATACCTGTCTCTTTTTGTGTGGGTTTACCTGAGTTGTGAACCCTAATATAGTGCCAAGTTATGAAAATGTGGCCTTCAACAATCTCTTAGTTTTGCTTACTGTCCTATTGAGCTACCATAATGAACAGTTACGGTTTAATAGAAAAATGTTCAGTAGCAAAATGAAAACTGCCTTTTTCTCAGATACTCTTCTTGCCCCATGTATTTAGGTACTTATATAGCCCTCATGGTCATAGTATCCAAGGGTAGGTCCGCACTGCAATAAAAGGCCTGAGTCAACTGACTCAGGCTTCTGGGGCTATAAAATTGCACTGTAGATGTTTGGCCTTGGGCTGAAGCCTGGGCTCTGCGTGCTATTTCATAGCCCTAGAGCTGGAGCCCAAGTCAGCTGACCTGAGCTCTGAGACTCTTCCATGTTTGTTTTATTACAATGTACACATATCCCAAGTGTGTACAGGAAGTATGTGGTTCAGCCAGGAATTGAACACAAATCTTTGCATTCCAGTCCACTGTCCTATTCATTAACCTACCATTCTTATCATCTTCAGTGCAGCTAAATGGGGTTAATACTATGGCACAATTCCTTATGAACTAGTGTCTGTATATTGGTTGGTAATTGGTACTTAGTATCCTGGGCTGCATTTTCATGTCCCAGGGAAGGCAACTTTCACCCCAAAAGAATCAGGTTAAAAATGGCAGGAGAAAAATAAAGCTGCCTGTGCTCCTGAGGAAGAGTGTTCCGACTGCTCCTTTCTGGCCAATTTGGGTGCTCCTTTCTTGGCTTGGAGGGCTGCCACTGCCTAGTGGAGAAATTGGATCTGGGGACCCCAGCCTCAGCCTTTGGAGGGTGACTATTAATCATCTCCCCTATCATCAGGTGCTGACTATTAAGCCTCCCCCACTGCTGCAGCCCAACTATTATGCCTTCTTCTGTGGCTTCTCCTGCCAGGGAGCACAATCTCCATTGGGATATAGTTTGGGGGAACATACCCTCACAGAAAGGAATTCACAGGTCATCACAGTTCTCCCATGAGTGGGACAGGCAATCACCAAGGGTTGCCCTGTCTGCTGTCCTTGGTCCTAGGCCCCAAGTCCCATTTGGCCACCAGGTCAACCTGGGACCCCATCGAGGGGTGGAAAGCAGGTGACCAGACCCTCTTCCTGTGAGGGTTACCTTGCCCACCTTCTTTGGTGGTTGGATTCTCTTCCCATGCGAGTTGCCTTGCCTGATTCTAGTGGCTGGACCCTCCAGCAAGGGTCAGCCTGCCTGCCTCCTCCTGGGAGCCCAAGGAGGGAAAGCGTCCTTCACCACAGGTTGAGCGTAGTTTTCCCATCATGCTGGAGGCTCTCCCATAATGGAGATGTTGGGAAAAGAGACAAAGTCTTGTGTCAAAGGCTGACTTTTAGTAGATCGCAGTGAGGTAGCTGCTTTTCTGTGCACAAAACACTAATCTAGAATCAGGTCATCTACAAATGATTTAGCACCAGGTTCCCCACGAGCAGGTGAGAGGCAGCTCGCTTCTGTCTACACTGTGGTCTCAACATGAACAGTTCTCTGCACTGCGCCCAACCTCCCAGAAGGATCAGCTGGCTATCCGGGGCCAACTGAGGTTCCATGGTGTTGCCATATTGTTATGTTTAGGGGGGATACTGATTTAGAGGAATTCAGTCATAATCCCACAGATGGTAGATTCACGCCATTAGCTCTTCAGCCAAGCACAAACACCAAATGCCTGAACTTGTGGTTTCTCTCATACTGAGCAGGATTAAAATTGCAACACATTTTCAATAGAGTAAAACTAACCTGTCTCATGACAGTCTATCCTCAGCTCACATTCCCTGTTAATGGGTGAACAACCAATGACTGCTGAATTCTGCTTCACAATGATAGAAAGAGCTGACTCTGAAGGATCAAAAAGCTACTGATATGAACGCTTGGCTGTCACAAGCCAGTTATCCTTGCGGTAACATTTCTGACACATGCTGCTTAAAGAGACGTTTTTCCTTCAGGAAAGGAGACAGAGGCACTGGATGAAGAGACATTGGGACTTTTCAGGATTGAGAAGGATTGTGAGGACCCACTTTCATGGTCTGTATTCAAACTGAAAATCAAGATCAAGTGAGCTTTTGCCCTTCTGTGCCATGGAAGATTTCTGTCCTCCCTAAACTCACTTTAGTACACTTGTGTTACTGCTGTACTGCTTTAGTCAAACCCACGACATGACACCTCTCCCAGAGCAGGTCACCAGGTGCCTGGAGCCAGAAGTGAGAGCCTCTCAGGGTTTGCCCCTTCTCCCTCCACCTCACTGGCAAACTGGCAAGTGAAAAAACAATATGAATAATGATATTTTTCTGGCAGCCTGGAGGCCTCTAACTTATTCTACACCTCTCATGTCTCTTCACAGTACCAGACTAGTCACGCTCAACAGGGTCTTCTTTCACTGCTTAGTATGCCAAGCCCATTTCATTGGCTGTGGTTTCACTAGATAGTAGGTGGGAACAGTGGGACTCCCATTCAGCCATTTGTGCATATCACTAATTAGCGGATGAGGTATTTGTCTATGTGAAAATCCCTGTAGGTTTCTTTTCTGGGTTAGTCAGGATACTGACAACCTCAGGTGGCCTGTCCTACCATGTTCCATCTACCTATAGGAAGCTAGAATTGTTTTAATCATCATGAGATTGCCAGGAAAAGGGTGGGGATAGATAGAGAAGAGATATTAGGAAAAAAGGACATCAAACGAAGGAAAGGATTCCGTAGAACAGGTATCATCAGAACCTTCTAAAGCCAGCAGTACAAGGCATTCACTGACCTGTTTCAAAGGCTGGTGACTCTTAGCCCTGTCCTCTAATCCAGATTCAGCTATCCATGGCCATACTGGACTGAATGCACTCAAAGTCATGTGAGATCAGAAGATAAACTGTCCTGGGCCTGGCTAGTACTTGGATGCAAGACCACCTGGGAATTTCAAGTGCTGTATGCAGCCTCTCTTTATAATGTTTCTCCTTGTTGTAATTTTTTTTATTTTATTCTTTTAATAACATAAAGAAGTATATAGGGTGAGAGCGATGGTCCATCTAGCCCAGTATCCTGTCTCCTAACAGTGGCCAGGGCCATATGCTTCAGAAGGAATAGACAGAACAGAGCAATTATTGAATGATCCATCCTCTGTAGCCAGTCCCAGCTTCTGGCAGTCAGAAGCTCAGGGACACCCGGATCATATAGGGCTGCATCCCTGACCATTTTGGCTAATTGCTATTGATGGACCTATCCTCCAGGGACTTATGTAATTCTTTTTTGAATCCATGCTTTTGGCCTTCACAACATCCTCAGAGAACCAATTCCACAGGTTGATGATGTGGTGTGTGCAGACCCCATCCTTCCTGCTATAGGCACAGGGAACCAGGCCTGACTGACAGCCACAGCAGGGGAGCATGCGTTAAGCCAGCTCCTATTTCCTCCATGGGAGACCATGACCCACCCCTCAAACTGCTTGGGGTATCCTTGGCACTTGGGGGAAACATGTCTGTGCAGTCTGGGAACCAATCCTCCTCACCACCCATGCAGGGCAGCTTTCTAAGCCAAGCAGGGTGCACCTAGTTTGGTCAGAGAGGAGTAGTGGTTGGTGGATGGATTCTGCACATGCAGTCTTGTCGCTGTAAGGAGTCTGAGCCTGCATGCGAGAAAGTAGAAGGATTTATTTATGAAGAGTATTCAACAGAAGTATGGAAACTTTCCAGGCAAGCACCCAGGCAAAGCCCCGGCTTTCCTGGACATTTTGGGCAGTGAGTCTCGCCTTTTGCCTGGCCTGCTGCAGACTCTGCATCTTTTCTGTGGTCTTTGCTTTCCTGATGTCAGTGGTACTTTGTGGATGAATTGGCCTTTGGTGAGTTGGTCAAAGGGAAAAACACTTCCATCTGCCTCGGCTTGTGAAGGGTTCTAACAAGTTCCCAAACAATTCTACCAGATACCCTTAATTCACTGGGGAAGGTACCTCTTGATATTTCCCAGGGTATACTGTGAAGTTGTAGAGAGACCCCATGGGCTTTCACAGAGGTTATAGAGTTTAATACCATATTGTGCCCATTTATTGGGGATATACTGGAGAAGTCCTGTTCAATGACCTGTGAACCTCAGTGGGGACTCATCTATGCTTACACTTAGGCTAGGAATGTAGACTTGCATAAACTTCTCCTGGAGATGTTCCAACAGTGGAACTGTTCCAGGAAAGTTGTTTGAGCAAGGTTAATGTCTGTCTGCGTGTCTCTGGGAGTTCCACTGATGTGGAGAAAGCATTGCAGGAGGAGAAATCTATCCTGAGTCGTCATTCTTTGAAAAATTGGAGTCAAGATGAGTTGGTTTATGGACCAGTAACGGGAAACAGTGGGGTTTCTTCTTATCTCCATCAAAAATTGGAGACCCCCAAAACCTCTTCGTTTCAGGCACATTTGTTGGGGTCCACTTCTGCACTTGGGAATCGGTTGATTAATGATGGGCATACTGATTTAGGTATGAATCAGCATATGAATTGGTCTGTGCTATGATAAAGGACCGGAATTTCTCAGTAACAACAGACTGAAATAATCCAGGAGGTAAAATCAGTTGTATCCACCCTGCACACTAGTACAGCAGTCCAGGGTAGTGAGGGAGGGCTGGAGTTGTGGTGTTCAGTCCACTGGAGGCTGGTAAATCATCCTTCTGCTCATCTTGGTGGATTCCATCCATGGGAGAACTTTCTCATAGGTCCAGGCTGCAGCTTTATGAGGCAAAAGGCATCCCAGGGTCAGGTAAATTCTCTAAAATTTATTGTTACCCTACAGGCAATGTTACTGAGGCTGAAGCTGCTGCTGTACCTGCAGCCTGTGAAGTGAACATGGATGCTCTGTATGTGCATTAAGGCTGTGACATGTTCTGTGTTTTGCCAGAATGGATGTTCAGGAAACCTTTGGGAAGTGACTGTAATATGGACATACTAGGTACTACACACTGCATTGAAGTGGCTACTCATCTGTGTTGCCCTCCTAAATCCCCATCCTAGCAAGTCATTTGAGTGATGCAAAATGCAAACAACTTCCCTGAAAATTTTCAGAATAGCAGTCGTGTTAGTCTGTATCCGCAAAAAGAACAGGAGTACTTGTGGCACCTTCAGGGCCGGCGCTACCATTTAGACAGCCTAGACAATCGCCTAGGGTGCCAGGATTATTCGGGGGGTGGGATTTTGCCGGGGGTGGGGGGAGGCAGCAGGCGGCTCTGGTTGACCTGCCGCAGGCATGTCTGCGGTGGGTCTGTTGGTCCGTGGCTCCGGTGGAGCTGCCGCAGTCATGCCTGCAGATGGTCAGCTGCTCGCGCGGCTCCGGTGGACCGCCCGCAGGCATGCCTGCGGCAGTTCCACCGGAGCCACGGACCAACGGACCCTCCGCAGGAATGACTTCGGCAGCTCCACCGCAGCCCTGGGATCAGCGCGGGGGGCGGCGAAATGGCTGTGTGCCTAGGGCGCGAGAAACCCTAGCGCCGGTCCTGGGCACCTTAGAGACTAAAAAATTTATTTGAGCATAAGCTTTCGTGGGCTACAGCCCCACTTCATTGGATGCATGCAGTGGAAAATACAGTAGGAAGAGATCATATACACACACATAGCGAACATGAAATAATGGGTGTTACCGTACACACTCTAACAAGAGTGACCAGTTAAGGTGAGCTGTTATGAGCAGGAGAGAAAAAAACTTTTTGTAGTGATAATCAAAATGGCCCATTTCCAGCAGTTGACAAGAAGGTGCGAGGACAGTGTCGGGGGGGGATAAACATGGGAAATAGTTTTACTTTGTGAACGACCCATCCCCTGCCAGTCTTATTCAAGCTTTTTACTTAAGAGACTGTCCAGTTTGGCCAATGTACATGGCAGAGGGACATTAAAAGAATAAATGGACAAAAATCAGACGTCAGAATTAAAACATTCAAAAACCAGTTGGAGAACACTTCGTCTCCCGGTCACTCGATTACAGACCTAAAAGTCACAATATTACAAAGAAAAACTTCAAAACAGACTCCAACGAGAGACTGCTGAATTGGAATTAATTTGCAAATGGACACCATTAAATTAGGCTTGAAGAAGACTCGGAGTGGATGGGTCATTACACAAAGTAAAACTATTTCCTTATGTTTATTTCCCTTCCCTACTGTTCCTCACACTTTCTTTGTCAACGGCTGCAAATGGACCATTTTGATCCACTACAAAAGTTTTTCTCTTTCCTGCTGGTAATAGCTCACCTTAACTGATTACTGTCCTTAGAGTGTACATGGTAACACCCATTGTTTCATGTACTCTGTGTGATGTATATCTTCCTACTGTTTTTCCACCTCATGCATCTGATGAAGTGGGCTGTAGCCCACGAAAGCTTATGCTCAAATAATTTGTTAGTCTCTAAGGTTCCACAAGTACTCCTGTTCTTTTTCCCTGAAAATGTTGTCAGTCCTACACAATTGCTAACAGTGGTAGCCTTCAAAACTTTACCTATAGTATAAACTAATGCCAAAATGCTTCTGAAATAAATGTAGTCAAACTTTACTAATTCTGGTCACTGAGAACGAAAATGATGCTTAAAATTGTTGATTGGCTGTAGTCTAGCTGTTGGGCTCCAGACTACAGCAGTGGAATCTCCTGGCAGGTGATGTTAGGATTTCCATGTTCCGTGACCGTCAAAAGGATCCTGTCCATTCTTTCTTCATGGAAGGTGATCTTGTAGCCTGCAACAACATCGATGGTGTGATGGCAGCCTTCAACATCGTTCACGATCCAGAGGAGTGGAGACTGTTCATTGATTCATCGAAGACGAGTCTTAAAGCTGTTTGCTGCATAATGGCAATGTTTTGCCATCAATTCCAGTTGTCATGCAGTCCATATGAAGGAAACCTATGACAACATGAAACAACTTTTGAGGTGCATAAACTATGACCAACATCAGTGGCAGCTTTGTGGTGATTTGAAGGTTGTTGCTCTCTTGCTTGGTCTGCAGACTGGATACACAAAGTACTGCTGGTTTCTCTGTGAATGGGATAGTCGTGCAAGAGATTCCCACTACATCAAGAAGATTGGCCACTCCGACAGTCATTGGAGCCTGGAGGAAAGTGTTCAGCGTCCACCAACTTGTGAATTAAGGAAGATTTTGTTACCACCCTTACACATCAAGCTGGTCTGATGAAGAACTTTGTCAAGGCCATTGACAAAACACAAGCAGCTTTCAAGTACCTGTGTGGAAAATTTCCAAGGTTAAGTGAAGCTAAGATAAAGGAAGGTGTCTTTGTTGGTCCTCAGATTCGTGAACTTCTTTGAGATGATGCATTTGACCATGCACTGCGTGGCAAGGAAAAGACGGCATGGAAAGCCTTCCAGTTAGTGGCAATAAATTTTCTCGGAAACAACAAGGCAGACAACTACAGGTTGTTGGTGGAAAACCTCCTCAAGGCATACAAAAGCCTTGGTTGCAACATGTCACTAAAGATACATTTTGCACTCTCTATCTAGATTTTTTTCCACCGAACTGCGGAGCAGTGAGTGACAAGCACGGCGAGTGATTCACCAGGACATTGCAACAATGGAGAACGCTATCAGGGCAAATGGAGCCCATCAATGCTTGCAGACTATTGCTGGACATGACAGAGATGCTCCATTTAATGAATACAAGAGACAAGCCAAGAGAGCGCAGTAGACACTGAATAGGACTAAACTATGTACATAATAGTTTTTTGCCTTTTGTTTCATAATAAATTTTATTTATATAACCTTTTGCTGATTTTTAAAGTTTACATAAACAGGACAGGTGAAATTTATCATGTAAAGCAACCATAAATACATGAAAAGACCTAGGTTACAATTTATGATTAAACTCTACTATCTACACAATATACATAGACATAAAATGTAAAAACTTAAAATATCTTAGAAACAGTAGCCAATCAGTTGTTTTAATTGTCATATTTGAATTCAGCACATCAAAATACATAATAAATACCACATTTTATCTCTGAAGCAGATGACTTCTCAAAAATTGTAGACCAGTGTAACTAATGCCAATCCCAGCCTACAATTGTGCATCCCCTAACTCAGGTTTGTGGTTAGTAGATCGATGTAATTTCTGGACTTACTTCCCTGTTATTCCTTTGGCTTACCCATTTCTCCCATGCAGACAGCCACTGAGGAGCACTGCTATATAAGATATTAGGGCTTGCTGAGACTCCCTACATGCTGAGAAGTGCCAGATTCCCACTGTAGTTTGCCTTGGCAATCCATGGTATTGCAAGTTTTAGAGAGAAAATGAAGGCTTTACGTGATAGTGGATGGGGAAAGATGAACGTCTAAGGGTATCTGTATGTTATGACAGCTGAATCTTGTACCTCTGACCTACTACAGTTACATGCAGAGCAGGGATTGCAAAGAGGATAGTGTAGATGAGGATTACCTTAAGGAAATAATGATTGCCTATATTGATAACTGGTAAAATCAGTGAAATTAGATTCAATTCTTTGTAAGGAATCTTAAACTAAACATTTAAAAAAAATGTTTCTTTGTGTTAGTTAGTGTGTGTGTGGCGGGGACAGGTGGATGAAGGTAACAGGAAAACTTCTGTGTATAGCTCAGTGGGTTCTAGATTTGTTTTGAGGGGAATTTTGTGATTTCAAAATGTGCTGCATTCCAGACCAGAATGAAAACAAACAATGTTGGAAATGTCCTTCAAATCAAAATGTTGAAAAGTCTTCCTATGCTGGTCAAAATATTTTGTTTTGACAAAATTAAAATGTTTTGTTCCAATTTTAGCTTTTTGGAAAAATAAAGGATTATAAATACATTTTTAAAAAATTGAAACAAAGACATTTCTAATTGGACAATAGAAATGTTCAACTGCAAAAAGACTGAATGTTTTGACCTTATCAAAATGTATTTTTTCTATTTTTCTCTCTAAATGACTTTTCAACAAAGTTGACACACTTCTGCAAAATATTTCACCTTCCACAAACTGGCATTTTCCAAAAACTTTCCTTTGGAAAATTTCTGACCAGGTCTACTTTTGTGTTTCAAAGAAAGAAGCTTATAGCAAGAAATGTATATGGGTTGTAAAAGTGATACCACCAGCAAAATTCTTGGCAGGGCTAAGAGCAGCAGAAGCATTTTCCCTGTGTTGTTACAATGATTATATTATCTTGGTATGTTATATATCATTATGATAAAGTTTTTAAAGACTGTCCCAAGGCTATGTTGGGACTGGATATGTGTGATTTCTGTGGACCCTTGTGGTCAAAAATGTCCCTCAACCTCCTTTCACTTAGCAAGCGACAAGCTGTCAGAGGCAAACTTCAGCAAAAGAACCAGTGCTGCTGCAGCAGTGTTGGTAATATAAAGCATTATTCATGTATTTATGTTTTAATATGCACACACTGATTTATGTCAATGTGGTATCTTGTATTACTTACGTGGGAAATGGTAATGTCAAAAATTTGTTAAAATCACTATCTTGAATGGTATCTAGAAGTTGTTTGGCAGCCATGTTGGCTACCCTTCTCTTTGGAACTTTGGCACCTTTTTCTTTGTGTTTGGTATTCTTTTGTGGAAAGGTGGGAAAAGGACTGGTCAGGTGGTCATTAATCTGCCTAGAGACTAGAGGCTCTAGGGTGCTGTCCTCCTTAGCGGCAGTCTGCGTTCGTGTCGTTGGATCAAGAACCACAGAAGATCTCTGGGAGATACCAGCACAGCTATTTATCTGAGAAGTGATCCTGATCCTAATCTTGGTCCAGCAGTCCTCAAAGGACCAAGTCCCTCCTGCGCTGCCTGTCATTCCCATGTGCAGTGGTACGTCCAGATCCAACATCTTGAGGTCAAGGCAGATGATCAGACGAACTTTGATCTGTAAAGTATAAAATACATTTGTCTGTCATTTCTAGAGGGAGAGGTTTCTGCGCTTCATGCCCATACAAGCCACTGAGATATTTTGTCCATATACATACCTTATGTTAAATAAAGCACCTTTTTAGTTTACACTTTCTTGCCCCTTGCCCTTTTTTGCACTGAGATCAATTAGGTGATAGAGCCTAATTCAGGGACAGCCGTACCTGTGACTTCTTACCAGGGGCCCATAACATCCTTAATTTCTCCCCCAACATTGATTCATTGTAACAGTAATGACTTGTCATGAATGACAGTGATTTGCAAAGAATTTAGTTTACAGCAAAAACGACTCAGGAGAGCAGGCCAGACAGAAGATAATCCATAACTAAGCCATAATTCTACCCTCAATTATAAAGTCTGTTGCTCAACCTTTGGCAGTGCTGGAGAGGAGAGCCTAATGTTCCGGATCCAAAAGAAAGACTCTTATTGATTCCAATGGGCTTTTGTTAATATGCCTATGTGACAATTTGGGAATCTGGCTTTCCTAATTTATGAATTCTAGCTGAGATTATGAAGTGTTACTATGAAAACTGCTAAAGTCGTGAATGCCTTCTTGTATGTGTCTTTTCCCAGCAGCAAACTCCATTTTGAATGTGCAGCCTTTTGCTTTCTCTGTTGTTGATTTGCCTCCATGCTGTACTGAAATTCCAAAGGCTGGTGGCAAAAGAAAAAAAAAAAGCTGGCTGCTGATGTTAAGTGCTCTCTCACAGAAATGGAATAGCTCTAAACAATAGATTGGCTCTCAACCAGGAGAACCGGTTTAGCAGGTTGCCTTGGTAATGAAGTCACTTGGCAGGACTCTGGTCACCCGTTGACCTGATAAAATGGGCTACAAGTTATAGAAAGGGAGGAGGTGCACTATCTGGGGACCTAGGTCAGTTTGTCTCCAGCTCAAGAAGAGAGAGAAACGTTCCAGCCTGCAGAGGCAGGGAATTCTGCCTGCTTTTCTGAACCTAGATGATCTCTTAAGGGAAGGGTGAGCTGGTGAGGACCATTGTGGTTACAGTGTTTATTGTTTTCTAAATGACCTGTACTCTCTTGTGCTTTATATGTTTACGTAAAAAGAGCAAATGTGCTGGACTTCCATGCAAAATGTGTGAATGTGTTATTTGCTTCACAATTACATGTGCCTCCTGAGAGAGTTATAGTGTAGCCCACAAGGCTCACGTCTTTCAGTGATATTCTGGGACAGGGTGTGTTTAAGCAACTGAGGTATCTTTAGTGCTGGTCCCGAGGACCCAAGACTGGTGGGCTGAGGAGCACCATTTCCATAAAGGAGTAACTAATTGGGTCTGTGCCCAGGAAATGTGCCAGAGACACCAAGGGAGGAAACAATAATGCAGCCTGCTGAGACTAGGGTGACCAGACAGCAAATGTGAAAAATCGGGATGGGGGTGGGGGATAATAGGATCCTATATAAGAAAAAGACCCCAAAATTGGGACTGTCCCTATAAAATCGGGACATCTGGTCACCCTAGCTGAGACCCAGGGCTGCTGAGACCTAAGCCACTTAAGGGTCTAGAATTCCAGAGTTTTGAATTACCCGCACAGCAGTTTGGTGGGTGCCCAGCAGGGGGCACCTGACTGGACCTCTTACAGTTTATATTGTTTCATTGGTGATTCCAACTACTCTAAGCTTACTAATGATGATAACTGCAATTTTAAAAAAAATTCCTTACAGACCCTTAGGTAACACCTGAAAAACACAGCTAAAACTAATTGGGAATTTTCCATTGAATCTCTTTTCCACTGGAAAATGTTGATTGGTTGAAACTGAAATTTTTAGCAAAAACAAATCCCTCTTATCTCAACACATGATATAGATGGGAGAGAGATCAACTGACCTAGCCAGCCAACCACCAGTCCACCCCAGACTAGTCCAGTGGTTAAGGAATTCACTTGATATATAAATATATCAGGCTCAAGTCCCTGCTCTGCTTGATTGAAGTCAGAATGGAAACCTGCATCTCCCAGATCCCCAGTGTGTGCCCTTCTACTGCAGAACAAGAACTGCAAAATAGAATTCCTGTTTTCCAGCCAGTCCTACTGACAGTTTCAGTTGTCAGATATGCAATTTGTCCCTTTATAGTCATCATATACATTGGTGGGTAGGAAAAACACATGCCTATTCATTTAATTGTTTAAACTTTTTTAGCCTTACAGACTGTTGGCAACTTAAAGCACTACCTTAGACAGCCGTTTTCATTCTTTACAAGGGGTGTTCAGACTAGTTTGGGTAAAACAGGGACCCCTGCCCTTACTCTGAACCTTCACCCAGAACTTGAACCCAATGTTAAAAAAAGTTTGGTTAACTTCCCTTTCCCATTCATTACTGCATGCCTACGTACTTGTAAGATCCGCTTGGACCAGATGTGGAAATGCTGAAATATTGCAAGAAAGGATATTTCCTCACTAGTATTGTAACGATTCTTTTTATAAACACTTCGGCTGAGAACATGTGCTGCATGCACAGAGGTTTGTGTGCGTGTTTGGAATCTTCTCAAAAAGGGTCAGATGAGATTTTCTACTCCAGTCAAGAGTCCACCCCCCATCACTTGGGCCTCCTGATAATCCTTATGTAGAGCAGCAGTCCTGCATTCTGGTTCAGAGACAATTATTTGCTACCCATCAGGGGATAATCATAGGGCTAAGCTACACTGCTTTACTTTCTCAGTTTAGATAAAGCCATTTCCCCTTTCTAATGGAGTTAAGAGCCTAAAAACCCCCAAACCCAGTTTCGTGCTCTGCTGCAACACTTTTACATTTGTCACCAAGGAATACTCCCAGCACAGAGGCAATGTGGAGCTGGGAAGGGCAGACCTAGGCTATCCCCTGACTTTTCCCACCCCAGCAACTAGTGTAGGGGTATGATGGGGAGATGGGGATGAACAGGAGTGGGAGGGGTGTGTCAGGGGCAGGAAGGGGAGTTATGGAGAGTTATGCACTTGAGATATTTTAGAGCAGCCCACTTGTGACTGTGGATGGCTGCTTTAAGTTAGAACAGACCCTAGCAGCAGCGGTAGCACAGCTGAACCATGCTGTGTGTGTACCCACCTGTTTCAGGTTGGGTCACAGTCGGCATGGCTCAGCTACACAGCTATTTAGAAACACTAGCTTGACACTAAGAGCTAGTGCACATGTGGGTGTACACAAGCAGAAGAACCACTCCTCCAGCTCATAGTTTAGACATATCCTGGGGTCTCAGTTGTGATTACTTGGTTCATTTGAGCACTTGTTCTGTACAAACAGGTGGGGCCTAAATCATCTCAGTGGTGTAAGCTCATGGAAGTCAATGGCATTACACCAGGAATCAATGTGTCCCGTCCTGGTTTTGTCAGGAGTAAAATATTTGCTTTCTTTTCTAGACCTGGCTAATGGCCATTAGGGTCCATGTCAGAATGTTTTCAGTGGAAGAGCGCCCCACCAGTACCAAAAATAGAGGCCAAAGATTTAGAAGTAAAGGTTGTGAGTCCACGTTTTAATATATGACAAGTGCCTTTGCCCTTACCCCTCACAACTGGTCCTTCCCACTGCCTGCATTGGTTTTCCTGGCTTATTTTCTTAGACAACATGGGCTCTCTATTGTGGGATAAATGTTGGTTGTTTTTCTTGATATCAATTGCTCGTGTATTGTCTTCATTCTGTTTTTGCATCTTCTTCTGTTGTACAATCTCTGCTCGCCCCATATTTGCTCCCTTTTCACCCATTCCCTTTGCCATTCTCTTCTTCACTCCCTCCGCTTGCCTCTTTCCCCGTAGCATTAGACTTTAGAAGCAGGTCTATTGCTATAATGTTGTAGGTGCCAGAAGCTATAGATGTCTTCTCACATCTAATGATTTTAGATGCTGAATGTGCTACTAGCCTCAGATTTGCCGGTAATGCTCAATAATGCTTCTCACATCTAATGAGAGTAGTGCTGTGTTAGTGGAGCCCAGTGGGGTAGTGCCCCATACTGTCTGAAGGGAATAATAATACATGATGTCTGATTGGGACTGTGTGCTAGGTTGTAGGACTAAAGCCTGCATATCTGCTTTAATACTAGCTCTTTAATCTCATGCTCACTATTCACTTTTCTCCAGAGCCTATTCCAGCAATCCTACATCAAAACAGACTCTAATCATCAGTGACCTGGTTCTTTCACTATCGGGCATGGCTCTCAGAGCTATAGCGGGCAAAATCAAAGTGGAGGGGAGCTTTGTTGGGTTGTTTTATTTTTTGTTTTAAATGCTTCGATCCTGCCAGTTCTTTGCAAGAAACATCAGAATGGACTGAAGTACTGCCAGCCTGAAAGAGATCTCTCAAGAGCTGCCTCACTTCTCATCTATCATGGAGTCCTGATGAGTGAAATGAGCCACCTGCTCCAGGGCCACAATCTCTCATTGCTGTGCCACAGCGAAATACATGCCGGGATGTTGCACTCTGGTATTGCTGTGAGGGCTGGAAAAAACAGTGTCTCACCGACCAAATGAATTCTGGTGTGACAACAGGAAGATGGTAAGTGTCATACTGCATTAGGTCCATCTAGTCCAATATCCTGGCTCTGACAGTGGGAAGCACCAGATGATTCAGAAGAAGGTGCAAGAAACCGGTGAACTGTTACAGAATAATCTGCCCATACGGGAAGTTTCTTCCTAGCTTCAGTTGGGGCTTAGTTTATACCCTAAAGCATGAGCTTGTATATTCCTAACCTTATTTAATCATTTCTAATGTAATGATGGATGTTATTATACATGCAAACGCCTAAGCCATTTTTGAAGCCTACTAAGCTCTTGGCCTAAATGACATCTGGTGGCAGGGAGTTTCACAGATTGATTATGCTTTCTATTTAAAAAAAAATCCTTTTATCCGTTTTAATGCTATTACCTTTCAGTTTCATTGAATGTCCCCTTGTTCTTGTATTATGACACAGTAAACAGTAGCACTTCATATATTTCTTTTATGCAATTCATTATTTTGTGTTTTATTACCTTATCTCCTCTCTTAACTACAGAAAACCAATCCTTCCAATTTTCTCAGCTCGGACTGAGGTTCATTTAAACAGGACAGAGTCCTGCTTTTGATGACTGGTGAAACCCCACCCCAGCATCTTGGAATCTTATCAAAACTTAGAAACAATCTACTTAGATTAAAAGCTCTTTGGGGCATGGATTGCTTCTTTTATAATACATATGAGCATAATGCCAAGCACAATGTGGTCCAGATGCCTGATGCTACCACAACACGAATAATAAATCTTCTTCCATTTCACTGTCCCACTCTACAAAACTACCATCCAGATTTCCTCTCCCTGGCAAACCCATTTACCTCTAATTACCTGTGGCTCTAGACTTCTTCTCCAGAGGTCTACTAATCTCTCTCTATAGCCTCCAATACGTTTTTTAGGATCTTTGACATCTCCCTGCACTCTACCATCAGAAAGCTTTCCTTGTTAGGATCCCTTCTGTCATGATTTTTAGCCAAACTGATTCATCCACTCAAATGGGTTCTTTCTGGTAATGATGCTAAATTAGGGTTGAAGCAGAGATTTTGGGGAAACAGACATGACTGCTAATGCACGCACAACCCATTATAACTTCACCCTGAGACTGTGATGGAAAAAATAAAGAACAGCGCTCCCCGAGGAAAAATTCACTGTGTGTATGTGGTGCACTCCATACTATGAACAATTTTGAAGTATATTTTATAGTCATAGATCTATTATGACATGAGTGAAGAGAGAGGGAAAAACTCACAACAGTAAGCTGCAAAAGTGAAAGTAAATACCATAATAGTAGAGAGCTGCCGTGTATTGTTTGTTTTTACACACAAAGTACGAATTGCCTTTCTCCCACAGTTCTTCAGAATTGACACAGTTTGGGGTGGTAGGAATAAGATAAAGAAGAGTCAGCTCATAGATGATACAATTTTGATGGCTGATAATTAATTGTAATGAGTTTTTAAATCTATTTTTTCCCTTAGACTTTTAATTGACAGCTGGTCAAGAGTGGGTGGTAACTGACTGGGGTTATTTTATCATTATTTTGGGATATGACCTAGACTGTTGTATTCTGATTGGATAGTTCACCTTTGTTAAGTGGTTTATATTTTTTGGACAAGTGTCAGTTTTGATTAATGTAGTATCTAGAGCAATGGGGAGGTGTTATATATACTGGAAGAAATGCATAAATATGTCCATTCCTATAATGCAGTTCTTCTTTCTCTTGCTATATATTTGTGCAACATAGTCTTAACTCATTCCATAAGACAGAGCAAAGCTGAGCACCAGCTTAGGAGTTGTTTTATTGCTGTTAAGAAATGCCTTCACGTATTAATGAACGTGTAACATCTGTGCAGCAGGAAAGTGAGACTTTCAGATTGGATTGTCTGTTGCCAGATTCATCCTGTGCTTTGATGTATACATTTGAAGGAGGGAATATATGCCACTAAAACTAATAGATTGGATCTGTTTGTTAGTGTAAGGTATCTGGTAAAATTAATTCTAAGTATTTCTATCACATGTATATTAGATAAGAATTCTATATAAGATCTTATGTTGTGCTCATCCCTGTAGTATCTGACCTCTGTCCAGTAGTGCATTAAGCAACTTGATTACACATCTGTCACATGTTTGTTCTTGCATCCACTCCTCAGGAGAAGAATAGCATACACTGGATTGTCTTGTTTGGTAGGGTTTTAGGTTTTTGTTTGTTTTAAAATATACATGTTGCAATGTATTTGTTAAAGAAGGAAAGGTCACAGAAATGTGTCTTGGAGTGCAAGATGATGAGGTGTGTGATGATCCTTAGTTGCTAGGGAAGTTCATTCTACAGTCTTGAACTTGCGCACAAGAAAATTCTGTCTTCCATACAGAGGAGCTTTACCCTTATTGTTGAGAGTTCCATTGTGCTTGAGGACCATGGTCTTTGTCCCACAGATAGACAATCTTTTAGATATCCTAGGCCATGGATCAACTTGAAGATAAGGAACTGAGTCCTTGAACTTGATTCAGCATTCTGTGGGAAACCAGTGAGAGAATACAAGACAGGTTTGATGTGTTTATGGTAACCAGTGTTGCTGAGGAGAAGTGTTGCAGTGTTCTGTACTAGTAGGAGTTTCTTAAGTGTTGAAGACTTCGTGCCCAGGTATATCAGATTGCTGTAGTCCATCTGAGAAAGGTGTGAATGACTGAGACCAGGTCATTGTCTGCCAGGATGGGAAGGAGCCAGCTAAAGATGATAGAAAGCATTATTCATAGGTGCTACTATGTGAGAGCCTATGTCAACGAGGAATCAAGAGCAATGCTAAACTATGGATTGATCTGACAAACTGAGGTGTGTACATTCAACCACAGGAGACTGTACTGTGGCTATAGATCTTTCAGAATGCTTCCCTTTGCTCCCCAGCATCACCTTGTCTTGCTTGGGTTCAGCTTCAGTCAGCTATTTTTCCATCATCTATGAGCTAATCTTCTCCAAGCACTGGGCCATCTTGATTTTTGTTTACCTCCATTTACATATAAGTAGTAAACAGGGTCCTTGAGACAGTAAGAGACAAGGCAAATCTGCATTTCAGCATACATAAGAGAGAAGAAAGAGCATGGGGCCACCTTTACCACAAGATTCCATGTTGCCTTCTTTACTGTTTGAATAAAGTTTGCTTTGAGTGGTAACCCTCAGAAGAATCCAGTTCAAGGGTGATTGGGACTATGAAAGTGAGGGGCAAAAACACCCCAAGTCACCTATCCGTATCTCTCTTTCTTTCACTTAAAAAGAGAAAGGAACCAACCCTTTGACTTTGGGGGGATAGCCTGACTTGGGAGTTTGGCCAGTGTTGTTGCTGGGAACTTGTGGTAAAGATTTTACCTTGAACCAAGTCTAGCTTTAGCTACTGGGAAGTGCTTTATCTTTATTTCTCTTGTAACCATTTCTTACTTTAATGCCTTATACTTGTATTCAGTTAAAACTCCTCTCTTTGTTTTAATTTTAATCTAAACTAGTCCAGTGTTGTGTTTAAAATGAACTAGCAAACAGGTGAATATTGACTTTTAACGGGGCAATGGACCTTTGAGATCTGAACTGTCCAGGAGAGGGCTGGACAGTGCAGAACAGATGTTTTTAGGAAAGTTCAGGACTGGGAGTATGTTGGGGTCACCCTGCAAGTAGTAACCAAGGATGGTGGAAACCAGACTGTGACTGGAGTGCTACTGACAGATTGCTGAGGTCAGAGCTGCTGGACCAGGGCTGGAGCTATACACAGACACTCGGAGTGTGACCTGTGAGCTCTCTGGCTGTTTATGAGCAGCCCAGGTTGGAAACTACCACAGCAAAGCATTGTGAGGCACCTAAGGTTGTAGGGCAGGTGGTGACACAACCCTCCACTGCTGGGGGGAGGGGGAGAGATTTAATCTTGCTAGAAACAAACCTAATTCTGAGGTATGCAAATAGGTCCTACCAAATAGGTCAGTCCCATTACACAGCACTAAAAATCTGGGCTGAAATCCTGGCCCTGCTGAATTCAATGGGAGCTCTGCTAGTGACTTTGATAGGGCCAGGATTTAACCTCTGAATCAGAAAATAGCCACTAGGTACGGCATTTAGTTCCTGGTCACCCCCCACCCCCAAAGAATATTGTGTATTTGTAAACTCTCAATGCTGTTGTTTTAATTCTGCATACTGGAAACTTCTCAAGTTGGTTGTGAGCTTTTCACAGGAAGTAATAAGATGATTTTATGCATCTGTCATAGTTGAAAGCTGTGTGGCACATTATGTATTCATTGAAAACTGAGAGGGCAAGTCGGCACCTCAAAGGACTGTGCTCTTTACTAGCAGAAATGAGCTGCTAATTTGAGTTTCAGACCGTTTATGAAATGGTCAAAGGACAAATCAACCAGTATTACCAGTCCAAGCCATTAAATCTGTATTTCTCCTGTTTATTTTTATGGTCTAGTACCAACTACTTACACATCTAAATGCAATTCCCTTATTGTCTTGGCAATGGCTCTTCATCTGTCATCATTTAATCTATCTATTGAGGACATGGATAGATACTGCCATACTTGAGCAACAAAGAATGCCCTATCAGACTGCTCTGAACTTGAATTGTTTCAACAGATGCAGTTTTATGTTGTGCCTAAGAATAGTCCTTTTTATTTTAACTCTGAATACTTTACTTCTTTCTGTTTTGTAAATATTTTCTAGTATTGAACCAATCCTTTATCTGACCTCCTTTCTTCATTAGAGACTATAAGTTCTTTTGAGCCATTATAGTCTATCACTTTAGCACATTGTTAAACTGTAAACTTCATATTATTTGCCTTTATAGATTTTCGGGAGTCTTTAGGCCCAGCTACAGTCCACGGGTCTGGACCAAAACATTTTGCATATTAAAAACCATAAATTTTAAAAATGAGTTGATAGCTGTCAAAAAGTTAAGTAACTGTATTGGATGTTTTGTAAAATGATAGCTCTAGGCTCCATAAATGAAAAAAGTGTGCCTGGCCCCAAAAGCTTAATATCTGAATAGACCAACAGAAAGGCATAGAGATGTGAAAGTTACTTTCCCAAGATCACCCAGCAGGCCAGGGACAGTGCCACGAATAGAACCCAGATCTCCTGAGTCCCTATCCTGTGCCCTAACTACTGACCCACACTGCCTCTAAGATTTGGTTAGGATTAAAATATCCTGCCAATCCTATATAAAATTTGCTAGTATTATCACTGTATTTATTTATTATCCATTTTATAGGTGAGGAATCTGAGCTACAGAGAGATGAAGGGACTTGACCAAGGTCAGAATTAAGAAGGGAATTAAAAAAAACAACAACATTAAGGGTTACTGGTATTCTGAATTCTAACTGGTTACTTCCTTCTCTATTACACAACAGAAACTAACATAGTTGTGAATCATGCTGCTACATGCATTTTCGGGATCACAGTGAATGTCATGGAAGAAGTTTAAAGTAGTTTCTGGTAGGCTCCTTTCAGAGAACAAAGAAAAGTGTGTGTGGTGGGACCCTAACTTGGCAGTCTAACTTTTACATTAACATGTAATATTGGGTATATCCACAGGCAGCTGCCTGAGTACTATTTAAGCTGGGTGCTGAACTAGGCGCAGACATTGACAGGCAGTAGTTAAGCTGCTCTTATCTTTTTTTCCTCATGTCACTGATAATGATACTGTAATTCTCTGCAAACTGTGGTCCTTTGGCTATGTTTTGACAGCATGTTTGTTATTCCAGTGGTCTATGTTATTCTCTGACGGTGTCATTTCTGCTGGAGACATTTTTTTCCTTACATTTCTGTTTGAGCTCCTTAAAAGTAAACTTGTTTTTCCTTATATCTTCCAACAGATTTGTATTACCAATATATATCTTGTTCAGATTAAATGCAAGGGCTCATATCCTCATTTGGTGTAAATTGATGTAGCTCTATTGAAGTCAGTGGAGCTATGCTGACTTATTCCAGCTGAAGATTTGTGCCATATTCTCTCTATATTAGAAACAGTTGAAAAAATATGATTTTTTTCCCTGCAAGGTATTACAGTAAGAGATTTGCAAAATCTTGCAGAGACGAAAATAAATCTACATGACTAGATATTGCACGCAAAATACATCCCACAAACTGATATCTTATTTGAGTTTAAATGTCTGCAGATTTCTTGATCTACAATCATAGGGACCAAATCCCGAAGTACTGATGCAAATTTCACTCAGTCATTAGCAAATCCTTATTGAAGTCAAACTTACTTCTGTGGCATTTACATGACAAGTGCCCTAAAAATACTTTCTACAGCTTTAAAAACCTCAGGAATGGTCCATAGCAATTAAGGGTAATTAAGGGTCAGATTTTAATCTCTTTTTTTTAGATGAGAAGTATATTAGTCCCCAAGTTTCAGTAGAACTTCAAACAAAATATTACTCCATGTTAGTGTAGTTATTAAAATCTGGTCCTAAAAGAGTAACAGTACACCTCTACCCTGATATAACGCTGTTCTCAGGAGACAAAAAAATCTTACCACATTATAGGTGAAACCGCGTTATATCGAACTTTAACTGAGAACCCACCCTGGAGATAACTGTCCTTCCAGCCTGTTTCCTTCATGTAAATGGAACTGCCACACTTTTTCATAGGTTGCAGTGATGGTCTCAAGAATTGGTTCTTGAAATCAGGATCAGGTCCTGAAATCATGACAGGGTAACCTTCTTAATTTACCAGATGTTAATTGCCTAAGACCCGTTAATGCTGTGACCATCCATAGGACTGTAGAAACACACAACTGATCAACACTGAAAATGCCTTAACAAAGCCAAGCCCAGCTCACTCAAAAACAGGGTGACTAAATGTAATGGAAAGAAAGCAGTTTGCCAGCCAGTGAAAGAAACCTCCAATAATACATGAATACCTTTACTTTCTGGACTGTGCGCTTTGGAGGATAGGATTATTATTC
The DNA here is from genome assembly GCF_003597395.2 of Chelonoidis abingdonii. Classification (NCBI taxonomy): domain Eukaryota; kingdom Metazoa; phylum Chordata; order Testudines; family Testudinidae; genus Chelonoidis; species Chelonoidis abingdonii. The sequence goes on from NC_133770.1 coordinate 190,492,374, forward strand.
AAAATGGTCTGGACAAACTGGAGAAGTGGTCTGAAGTAATTAGGATGAAATTCAATAAGGACAAATGCAGAGTATCCTCTTAGGAAAGAACAGTCAGTTGCAAACATACAAAGTAGGAAATGACTTTCTAAGAAGGAGTACTGCGAAAAGGGATCTGGGAGTCATAGTGGATCACAAGCTCAATATAAGTCAACAGTGTAACACTATTGGAAAACAAAGAGAACATCATTCTGGGATGTATTAGTACGAGTGTTGTAAGCAAGACACGAGAAGTAATTCTTCTGCTCTACTCCATGCTTATTAGGCCTCAACTGAAGTATTGTCTCCAGTTCTGGGTGCTACATTTCAGGAAAGATGTGGATAAATTGGAGAAAGTCCAGAGAAGAGCAACAAAAATGATTAAAGGTCAAGAAAACATGTCCTATGAGGGAAGGTTGAAAAAATTGGGTTTGTTTAGTCTGGAGAAGAGAAGACTGAGAGGGGATATGATTACAGTTTTGAAGTACATATAAAGTTGTTACAAGGAGGAGAGAGAAAAAAAATTCTTCTTAATCTCTGAGGACAGAACAAGAAGCAATGGGCTTAAATTGCAGCAAGGGAGGTTTAGATTGGACATTAGGAAAAACGTCCTAACTGTCCGGGTGATAAAGCACTGGAATAAATTGCCTAGGGAGGTTGTGGAATCTCCATCATTGGGGATTTTTAAGAGTAGGTTAGACAAACACCTGTCAGGGATGGGCTAGATAATACTTAGTCCTGCAGGGGACTGGACTAGATGACCTCTCAAGCTCCCTTCCAGTCCTAAGATTTTATAACGTAAAGTATGCAGCTGAAGTCATTTTTAGAGCGTGCATAAGCCTTACTAACATGAACATTCAGCAAACTTCCGTACAGTAAGTTAAGCTGTCTAAAGGAAACAAGAAATACTCACAGTACTAAAGTCACTCAACAACATGAAAATTAGGCCATGTCTACACTTACAGCAACATAGCGCTGTGCACATGACTGCTTATGCTGGCAAAACTCATTTCACTCAGAGGTGTGTTTTATCACACCCCGAGCAAGAAAAGTTTTCTGACATAAGTGCTAGTGTCGACATGGCCTTAGTCAGTGCACAAAGAAACTCTTTGTCAACATAGTAGGCTTGATTCCATTCTCACTTACATTAGTGCTAGCTTGTGAATGGAGTTACGCTGGTGTAAAATGAGTATGACAGGGGAATTGGGCCAACTTATAGATATACAGTGTGTACGAGTGATATAAGTTATGATATATTTTTAACTTTTTTCATTTCTGAAAATGAGAGATGAGCTAAAAATCAGCCCAGAACCCTTCTGAATTCTGTATTTCAGACTTTGAGGTGTAAAACTGAATTGCTCCTAGGTGATTGTTGCTCACACGGACATGGGGCACAAAGGACCTTGCAAATTCTTTGCTCCCAAGAAGATCAAGAAAGTGAGCCATTGCCAAGAGGAGGAACGAAAAGAAGAGAGCTGCAGAGGGAGGGAGGGAAGAAGGAGAGAGAGGTCATGTGGGAGTCAAGAACTCAGAATATGGGGAAAAGGAAGGAGAGAGTTCAAGGAGAACAGACAGAAAAGTGAGATGTTACCTAAAGATTCTAGAAATGAAGTAGGTTGGCTCCTGAGTCTGCTGGTGGGGGAACTGGCCTAATGTCTGCCTCTGAAGACAGTAGATAGGAAAAGCAAGCCAACTGCTGAAAATGAAGGAGGGATTATCAGGTTACCTAGCCTTCCCCAAAATCACAACACTAGAAAGGGATGGTTTCAAGATTGGTGCGTAGGGTGGTGGTTGTGGAGGTGTGTGGGAACCAAAGATGTAGGGCCTAGTGGGAGATTTCATAGTTTTGCATAGGGCTTTTTGTGTGTGTGGAGAATAGGAGCAAGATGGGACAGGGCCCGAAGTCAGGCCTGTCAGGATGGGTAGGAGCTGGAAGGGACAGCAGCAGTTGGTATGGAGTGTTGATAACAGGGATGATAGCTAGGGAAGGGAGGATAGGTGCAGAAGGAGACATGAAGAGTCTGGGGGTAGAGGAGTGGAAGACTCTCAAAGCACTACAGTATATGCTGCCTCAGAACCTGGAATAGAACCCAGGATTCCTGAGCCTCAGCACTCCTTTGATGTCCTGCAAATATCTGGAAAACGCACTGGGATCCTTGCTTCATTTGTCACAGAAGTTGGAGCATCTATACTGAGTAAACTGGAGTTGCAGAAAAAGAAAGGATGATCTCCTGGTTAATACTGCCCTGAAGAACTGAATTCTATCCCTGTTTCTGCCATGAATTCCTGTGTGATGCTGAACAAGTTATATAAATCAAAATGTTGTACTAGTAGTCGGTATCTGTGCCTTGCTTTCTGGGTACCTTGCCTGACACAGGCTCTAATTTACAGATGTTCTGAGCATTTATACCTGCAACTGAGGTCAACTAGAGTGCTGCTCTGATCATATAAAGTACCTTGAAATGTTAAGTACTCTGACAAATCAGATCCTGAGAATCTCAAATTGGGCACCAAAAGTAGTAGATATTTTTTTATCATAATCTCTGTGCCTCAATTTCCATTTGTAAAATGGGGATAAATATCACCCTTCCTCTGCCGGGATGTGGTGAAGATAAATTCATTAATGTTTGTAATGCACTAACATATTACAGTAAGAGCATCATGAAGAAATTAATAATTCTGCAGTCAAGTGCACCACTTGAATGGTGTGCAGTAAATAATGCATAGGGCCACACCTTGAACAGTGAGGTTTAAAAAGAATGTCGAATGACTACCCATTCAGTAAGCACCATCCATCCTGTGCTCAGAGTGATGTGGGGTCTCATGAGCAAAGCGTTACGTGATCATATAATTAGACTTATGATAATGGATAAACATGGAATGGCTTTTCGTAATTTTTGAATGCTTGGCTTTGCAACCTTAACGTTCTATTAGCATAGTTCTTTTGGACGTAAGAACCATCCATAACACCTTCTACTGATGTACTTACAAGCATCTATAACTCATGTTAATCATGCCTATAACATCTACTCATCATTTATTAAGCTTTTCTAAACCATTTGTAAATAGAACCTTAAGATAAAGTGCCTCCTGAAAATCTTTCCATGAGTTTCTTCAAGAAAACATCACGATCTTTGTAGTTTTTCTGTCTCAGGGACAATATTTAACAGCTCCTACCTTCAAAAGCCGGGCACTGCTAAATATAGCATACAAATTGTAAAGACAGTTTTGGCATCATTTGTCTCAGGTGGTCAGAAGTCACTTCCAAGTCTCTTCTCTCATTTCCAGGTTCAGAAAAGTTCAGCCCATGGGAATGAATGTCCTGACCTCGTTCGCCTCTAATAGCTAACACACCCACTCCAGCCAATCAATAATTATAGAGACCTCTGGCTGAAATTAGCTGAGAGCCCTTAAAATAGTTGTCTTATTTATACAGAAAATAGAACTGACGGGGTGTTTTTCCTTTCCTGTCTCAAGATAAATTGAATGTCTTCTGTGAGTCCAGCTAGTTTTGTAATCCCAGCCAGGGCAAAGTGACCTGTAGTATTTTGTAAATCCCATCTAGATAGGCTTTCCAAGCTGATACTTCATTAATTACCATTTTGGAGAAATTGGGTTGTTGGGATTGCAAGAAACTGGAATTTCCCAGTAAAAACAGCAGTCAAATCCAGTGCTAGGAGTTTATTTTTCAATATAAAATGCTTGCTACTACTGTTCTCTGTCTGACTACAACCTTCATTCAAGTCTCTGCTCTGCACTTTATGTCTTAGCCTCTGTAATGTAAGCAAGGTATTAATATATGCATGAAGAGCAGCAGTCAATGTAATTACAGTAGCAAAGTGATAAATGCATAGCCATTTTGCCTGGTAATATTGTGTATTTAACAGGTTTATTTGTTCAACAGTTCTGGCTTTAATTATATTTTGCCATTTGGGATTTTTAGACATATAACAATCATAGCTCTCCCATCAATATTATTTTAAGAAGAGTGGATGCATTATTAAATATTTTATACAAAACCTATTTTTCCAACAGCACAAAGTGTCTAATATCCAGAATTTCTCTTTTTCTAATGGTGCTGGAATGAGTCATTGAGTGTCTGAGATGTAATGTCGCTTCTGTACACACCAACATCCCCAACAATGATGGCATAGCTGCCTGCCTCAAATATTTACAAGCAATGGAAAGCCATCAGATATCGACCCCAAACACATTGCCAAACTCATGCATTTCATCTTCACACATTACAATGTTACTTCCAACAACAATCACTTTGTCCAAACCATAGGAACAGCCCTGGGTACTAGGATGGCTTCCCGATATGCCAGTCTCTTCATGGGTCACCTTGAAGGACAATTTGTGGACAAATGCACCATGAAGTCAATGATATACCTGAGATACATCAATGTTGTTTTTCATCCTCTGGACAGATGACTTAAACTCCCTCATAGATTTCCACCACAAATTCAACAGCTGCCACCTGTTCCATTAAACCCTCTCTAGAGCACGTACACACTAGCATAAACTTCCTGGACACCATCACCAACTTCAACAATGGAACCCTACAAACATCTATATGCAAGAAGCCTATGGATCATACACCTACTTTATAGATCCAGTGTTTTTTCATATGGCTTGGGTAGGTAGCAATGATTACAAATGTATATCTAGATTTGATAGCCAGCATATTGCTGCAGCAGTGAGCTGGTGAATGTTCTTCAGGCTCCTGGTGAAAGAACGAAGGAGACACTCAGATATATGTTTCATCATTTGTGCCTGGTGACCACAGTCACATACAGGTGTTTGCCTCATTTTCAGTTTAAAGAGGATTTGTCCACATTTCTCATGAGATATCCTGATCCCATTCAATCTTCACGAGTCTCTCTGACATAAATCAAAACCCAGTGGTTCTTCGGCTGGGTCAACAACAAGCTGTTTATTTTGAGTGGTTGAAATGCTCCATGTGGCTCTCCATGGAGCTCCAGTTTCAAAGTTGAATGTAAGGGTCTTAACATGGTTCCATAGAGGGATGCAGGATTTTAATCTTGTTTTTGGTGGGTTCTGCAGCTCGTCATGCAACGGAATTCTCATGTTTGCACCGACATGGTTGAAAAGCGAGATGTCTGGGTGTGACACTCTATATCTTGGAGGAACACCCTGTAACCCTCATATTCCTCGTGCAATATCACAATTGTATATAGATATTAAGCATGCCATGTGAAGTATCAGGGGAAAGGTTATGATTTGCTGAAACCCATTGTTCCATCTAAGTATGTATCATTAATGCATATAAAATTTTAAGAATTCTGCTGAATAGTTTTCACTAAAATATGCTGTGGGTTTGGAAAGCGCCCAGATACTAACTCTCCAGGGATGATAACAAGGGAGATAATCAACACACGGGGTGACTGCTGAACAGACATCACCAGCCATTGTCGAGCAGAGGATTTACAATTCATTGACTCTCTCACAGGAGACACAGCGTGGGTATTGCTTCACCTGGTGACTCAGCAATGCCCACCAGACATACCTGGACTTGTGTTCTCCAAGCACATGGACTAAGGATATAAACAGAACACAATGGTCCCAGGCTTGGCCTTTTCTCCTCTCCCCGCCTATGTTGCAAGCAACAAGGATACTCAGAAGACTGAAGATTCCAGCAGAGGAGACTGGCCCAGGTTTCAAGGGTGAAACCTGTGTACTATGACTGCAATATTCAGTGGGGTGAGAAACTGTTTAAGCTAGATGTTGCCCAGTTGAGAGTTTAGACTGCATGCTTATATTTTATTTTGATAACTACTCTGACTTTTTGACTATCACTTAAAATCTATCTTTTGTAACCAATAAACTTGTTTTACTGTTTATCTTTACCAGGGAGTTTGCCTGAAGTGCCTGAATAAGCTCAAGTTTACGAAGGCTGGTGTATATCCACTTTCCACTGATGAAGTGGTGAACCAATTAATAAACTTGAATTGCTCAAGAAAGGGTCTTGAGCAGTGAAATACGGTATATTTCTGAGGTACAAGGCTGGAAGCGGATTTGGCTGCTGCCTTACTCTGTGTGATTCATGAGTGGCTCTGGAAGCATTCATGCGATCTAGCGGGCTGTGGGGCTCCACATGTCGTTGTGCTGAGTGATAACAGGACCTGGAGGGGTTCGCTGCTTGTCATTAGAAAAGCATTGTGAGAGCCAACCCAGAATACTGAGTTAAGGGAGAACAGTGGTTCCACAGTCCCAGGCTGCACCCCGCGATCCCATCACACTGGGAAGCTCTTCTAATCTGTGGAGCCTGGATGTGCAATAAGACAAGAAGCCAGTCGGTTGGAGTTGATTTGAGCATCCGTGACACTATGTGCATGGCGTTGAGTTGAGTATCGAGGAGTTTAGTGTGACTACTCTGAGACCACACTGGTGCACAGTATTCAGACACAGAATATATCAAGGCAATTGTTTGTAAGGTCCGTGGATTGGGGCCTGTAAGGGACTGCGGAAGATTTTGTCACGGTGGTTTAGCTGAGGCTGTTCGCCTTCTCAGGGACAGGTTACTAAAGGGTGTTTTGTGCTAGCAAATGCTGTTTGCAGCCGGTTAAAACCGCTCAGCTTGGGAAGCCCGGCGTGTTTAGAAAAGCCTGGCCCTTTGCCATTAAAGATAGTTCAGTTGTGGGAAAGCTCCCACATGCCTATGTATGAGTTGTTTTACATGCTATTAGCATAAAGCTATATTTATTAGAATTTGTTTTGATGCCGTGGACTCGTTCCCTGCTTTGAACTAGCAACGTGCCGAGTCCCCGTTGCGGGTGTGTTTTCTTTACCTTCATTAAAAAGCCATATCACTCACTGTGTGTGTGTGTGTCTCATCCCTGCAGAGCACGTAACATTTGGCGCTGCGAGCAGGATGCTTTGCGGGACGATGCCGTTGTGGCCGAAGGTAGAGGTTGCAGGAAAGCCACCGCTGTCACTGCAGCGCATACCTGGGTGGCCCCAGACGGAACGCTGGAAGCCTGTAGCGCGGGTTTTGGCAGGGTGGACAGCGCCTGCCGAGTGGCCAAACTGGCACATTCATGATTTAGTATTAGCCATTTTTTGTTCAGAGTAAATGTGGATCCACCAGGGTTATCTTTGCGAGTTAGGCCTAAGTTGCCAATTGTGGAATATATCAGGCATTGTTGCTAAGTAGCTCAGGTGTAGGATGCAGATGATCGGTTATGGAGACTTGTGTGATCTGAAACAGCTAGTGCGGCAATGTCATCAAACATACAGTCATTGAATCCCAAACACACCAGGAAAACCAGTTATTCTATTAGCCAAGCACTCAGATATCACAGAAATATCCTCTGAGGAGAAAGTCTGGAGATATTACACCTTAACACACTCAAAACCACCCTTCACCAAACAAGGGACAAGTCCACTAGAGAAACAGATGACATCATTGGAATGGGTCACCTGAAGATCTCCAGATGAAAACCTGCTTCAATATAGAAATAATAAATTCCGTCCAACTGCCACACCCCTAATGTGTGTCATTCGGTGCCACCCAATCATCCAGCCACCACATAGGTAATCAACCAGGGCTTGGCGCAGACGCCCAGCAGCTGGAGCACAGAGCAGGTCTCTGGGAGCAGTGGGAGCAGCAGGCTTTTGCCCTGTGAGTGGAGCTGGAGCCAGAGCACAGCTCTAAAGCCTTGAGTATCAACAATCATCTACAACCCATACTTGATGCGGACCCAATACTTGACAGATAATCATTCCTGAAATTCCTTTTCTGGCCATTCATTACCCCCTCTTCTGGACACTCCGATAGCTTAATCATCAGAAAGACATGTGCCCCACAGATCAGGACCACACAACGCAAAAGTGCAGCCAAGGACCCTGCTAAAACAATAGGTGCCAGAACCAGCAAGATATATCTCCACATGCTACAGTGATCAAACCGACCAACATACAGCCCGCCTTTCTAGATCCTGCGATCTTAACACAGGCCGTTATCACAACAACACATGGTGTTCTTCATCAGTGGCACCAAATGCCCCAATAACAAGTTGGATTGTGACAAAGTTACCTCCTGCTACCCTTGGTGGTCCTGCGCTTTTGGCAGATTTGCTCACCATCAGTGATCTTCCCATCCTATATAGGAACCACAGCTGAGTCAACTCCTCCTGTGTCTGATCAGGATTTGGGAGGTTTGGGGGAACCCGGGCCCACCCTGTCTACTCCGGTTCCAGCCCAGGGCCCTCTAGATCTGCAGCTTGCAGCTGTCTATAGTGCCTCCTGTAACAGCTGCATGACAGCTACTACTCCCTGGGCTACTTCCCCATGGCCTCCTCCAAACACCTTCTTTATCCTCACCACAGGACCTTCCTCCTGGTATCTGATAACACTTGTACTCCTTAGTCCTGCAGCAGTACACCCTCTCACTCTCAGCTCCTAGCACCTCTTGCTCCCAGCTCTTCACACACACACCACAAACTGAAGTGAGCTCCTTTTTAAACCCAGGTGGCCTGATTAGCCTGCCTTGATTGGCAGCAGGTGTTCTAATCAACCTGTCTGCCTTAATTGGTTCTAGAAGCTTCCTGATTACTCTAGTGCAGCCCCTACTCTGGTCACTCAGGGAACAGAAAACTACTCACCCTGTGACCAGTATATTTGCCCTCTACCAGACTCCTGTACCTCCTGGTCTGGGTCTGTCACAACAGCTATGTGGGTGAAAGTGGACAATCACTGCTCTCTCAAATGAATTTATACAGGAAAATGATAAAAAGCAAAAACACTATCACCCGTGGGTGAACACTTTTCACAAAGCCATCACTCTATATTGGTCCTCATCCTCAAGGGAAACCTGCACAACACTTTGAAAAGATGAGCCTGGGAGATTAAATTCATAACTTTGCTAGATACTAAATATAATGGTCTTAATAAAGACATTGGATTTATGTCTTATTGTAACAATCTATATTCCATTACCCCCACCCCCCCGCTTTTTGTCCTATGACTACAGGAGTGTTAATGGGCCACTTCACCTTGAATAATCCCTTAGAATATATGCTAACTACTAATGCTAAACTGTTTGACCTTGTGTTTAGCTGTGACACTCTGAGTACCTTTCCCAGACCTGAGGTAGAGTTCTGTGTACTTTGAAAGCTTGTCTCTCTCACCAACAGAAGTTGGTCCAAAAAAAGATATTACCTCACCCACCTTGTCACATTGAGACTTGCTCTGTCAAGCCCTTGTGCTGTGTTTTGTCGTACAGAACTTGGAAGTAAGTGCCACTTCTCAAGGACATGGTACCAGAGCATTTTGTTGGTCTCATGAGGTTATAGAAATAAAATAAAGAAGCAATTTGTGTGGCAACTGATAGCTAATTACAAAGGGTTAGCATTAATAGCAAATGTGCTTTTTCCTCTCTTTGAAATGCAAGCACTTTCTCACAATTAAAGTTTGGGTAAACCAGTCTGGAATGCAAGCTGCATATTCTATGCAAATTCAGTGCAAACTTTAACACACCTTTTTTTCCTGCAGTTTTGGATCTTAGATCACTGTCCTCAGTCAAGTCTTGGCATGGGTACATGTGCGCACGCGCACATGCTTGCAAATATACAACATACAGAATACTTACTCCCAGAAAACAGATGTAGGTCCAGATTTTTAACTGATGTCAACTAACAGATGTAGGGAACCAATTCTGAATGTAATCTCTGGGTTGCCAGCGCTCAGGATTTTATTTGCTGTTTTTTCTTAAATCCTTAGCACTGGGAGTCATGTGATTACATGAGCATCTCAGCTTTCATTAAAAATAAAGTAAGCTTATAACCCTCATGGGTAAAGGGAAAAGCTTGAAAACATGAACACTAACAACTAACCCAACACTTATTATTATTATTTATTATTTTAATCTCATTTTTAAGTCAATCTCACTGTTTGTTGGGACTTGACTCATTATTTTTGATCAGTGAGGTTGGCAATACAGTGATTTTCACCTTTCAACAGCTCTGTTGGGTCCTCTGCTTGGATCTCTTTGGAATTTCCTCCAAGCTCAGTGGAATGGTTTTCAGAATGCTGCTCTCTTTTGTGAACACTGATGCATGAGTGGGCAGTGAGCTCCAGAACAGGGGAGTCTTGTTTGCCAGATCTCAAATCCTTGGTGAACAATCCACTCCAGCTCCAATTATAAAAACATTACGGTTCTAACAGTTGCCTGACCATGAATTATTCTGACAATGTTTAACCTGAAGATAAGAAACCACTATGAACCTGTCACATTTCCCCCACTAACAAGTTCAGCATCAGTTTAAAAGGAAGTGCAACTCATGAAGCAATGGCTCCATGTCATAAATTATAGGTATCCGGCATGCATTACAAGGACTGGAACAGTAAAATAGCAAGGGACTCTTTATTATACATTCTGACAGTGTCAGAAAAACACCACTCTGCAGTGTTTGATCAATCCTAGCTTGTTTATTCCCTTTCACATCCATGCCTGTTCTGAAACATTTGGTGCTGCATTTTGCTGCTATCTGCAATTAGCACAAGTATTTATTTAAAGCCTGGAGAGCAGGAAAGAGGTTGCCTTTGATAGCCTCTCTGATCACCCAGCCAGTGAAAAGTGGTGCTATCGGGGAAGGTCTGGGCCTATTTATTCTGATAAAACTGTTACTTTGGGTGAATTTCTTGTTTTGTCTGTAATGATGTACATGGTCACTTCTCAAAGCAAAACCTTGTAACTAGATCTGTCGTGCTGCGTCTCAACAGTATATGGCCCCAGAAAACAAGCTGTGCCTGTATATTCCTCTGATGATAAAATGAAAGAAAAGCATGATATGCTAAAAGGTGGGCTAATCTCCTAAATAGCTGATGCTTCGAAGTGTGATATGAAAGAAGCCTGGTTGCTATCATGAAGCAATGTGGTTAAATGGATAGAGCAGGCGATGGACAGAGGGTTCCTACATTCTATTCCCAGGTCTTTATTTGACTTGGGTAAGTCATTTATGCCTCATTTGTAAATTGAGTAAGCAAACATTACCTCACAGGGGTTTTGTGAGGCTTATTTACATAGTCAGATTTTGGCTTTCCCCTTGCATGAGTGTGCAAAGAGATGGGGGACCAGGATGCAGGGAGTTCCTCCTTTCCTTGCAGAATCCCATTCTCTAAAAGTTAGAATGCTGACAACATTTGTTTACTGCCTTTTAGTATATCATAGGAAAACCATGTGATCCATAGTGCATTACATGAGCTGGAGAGCATAGGGAGAGGGCAGGAGCAGCAGCCACTCAAAGCCTATGTAGGAAATCATAGTTATCAACACAGAGCAGTTAAAAATTTAATTCCAAATCATTTTTTTACAAATCCAAACCCTAGTCTGTCACTCTGCTTTCGAGAGCAATGGAGAGGTAGAGAGATACTGGATACATTTTTCATTAGCATCGAAGGGTATGGTTACACTTGGACTTTCAAAGCGCTGCCGCGGCAGCGCTTTGAAGTGTGAGTCTGGTCAGAGCGGCAGTGCTGGGAGAGAGCTCTCCCAGCGCTGCACGTAAACCACATCCTCTACAGGTGTAGCATGCAGTGCTGGGAGCCACACTCCCAGCGCTGCCGCCCTGATTACACTGAGGCTTTACAGCGCTGTATCTTGCAGCGCTCAGGGGGATGTTTTTTCACACCCCTGAGCGCGAAAGTTTCAGCGCTGTAAAGTGCCAGTGTAGCCATACCCTAAGTCCCACTGAAAGTCAACAGCTCTCTATGGGAGAGCTGGAGAGCAGTTTGTCCCTTCATGTCCCTACAGTGAAGACAGCAGCAAGAGGGGTACAGACAGTGCTTAATTTGTGCCAAGGCTTGCTGGGGCTGAGCCCCGGCATCTCTAGGCTTAGCAGTTCATAGCCCCAGTACCTCTGGGCTTGCCATGGCAGTTATGAAAGTACAAAAATTGCTTGAGCCCGGGCACCTCTTTCATTACAAATAAAGCACTGGGTAAAGAGTAGAGCCATGCTGCTAAGGAATCACTCTTACACTGTGAGTATTCCCACTAGAAGATAAGTGTTGTGGGCCTTGTATGCTAGTGGAGTGAGGCTGTGAGGAGTTCCAGAATCAGGGCCCTAGACTTTTAGAAGTTTATATGAGAACATCAAATCTTTGGCAGCTCACGCAGTTTCTAAAGCTGCCAGGACAAATGGCAGGAGATGAAAACCCTAAAACTAATAATTCACGGAGACTGCTGCTATGTTTTGGCATGGACAACCAAAGGGAGGTGGAGGTATGGATTAGTGTTGGGGGGATTGAAAACCTGGTCTCAACACGGAAGTTGATCTAGTGAAATATGCTATGGTTGCAGGAGATGTTTAGATGCCTCCACAGTGGACAAAATGTTCCATTAAATGGACAGACAGTATTACTGAAGAGCACATACTGTACAGGTAGGTTGTAAAGAACACCCAGTTCTCTAAATCAGCCTTTCAGACCTTTGATGTGGCGAAAGATAAAGGGTTTCAGACATTTTAGCGACCTCCCTGTATTTGTGTTATTGCTGAAAGTTTTTTAGAGCAGCCTGTAACTTCAAGAAAAGAATGTGCAAGACTGAAGGATAGAGTTAAAGCTTTGGAAGGAGGAGAGAAGATGTTTGGGGAAGCAGGACAGACACTACCATCAAGTTATTCAGAGTTCTATTTCTGACCTTCCTGTACAACCAACTATCAACTATGGATAACCTGCAGCTGGAATACTAGAGCAGCTATTATTATTTTTGCACACAGAGGAATAATAAAGGTGAATATTTTGAGCCCTTCAATTCAGTAATACTTGACCTACAGCTAAATTGACTCCTGAACTTTGAAACTTTTTAATTTGTCGTGCTGTAATTGGTCTTAATAGGTTCTACTTTTAGCCTGGTTGCTTGGTTCCCCTCTGAACTTTCACCAGTAATGGCTGTTAGGAGACAGCCCTGACTTTAAGTTCATCATCTTTTGAATTAATTCAGAAAAGGGACAAGGAAAGAGTCCACTCACAAAGGGAAAAAAGAAAGATTTTTCTTGGTCAGTCTGCAGAATATGTGTTGAAAGTGGAGGTAAAGTGCCAAGGAGTGAATGTGTTAGCCTGTCCCCTCTTGAAAATCTGGGTTCAGATCTGTGAGGCCAGCAGTTTCAATACAAATTAGATAGTGGAAATGAATCTACATCACAAAATCAACAAGAATGCTTAGCATAAAAATATCAGACTGCTGTGTCTGCAGGATTCTGTATAACAACTGTCAACACAGAACCACCTTCTGCTCTTCATTAAACCTAGGAAACCCATTGGCTTCCCTGCAAATGAGAGCAGAATTTAGCCCACTGTAACTCTTAATGGCATTATCAGTCATAGTCATGAGGACTAAAGCTCATCTGTGGGAATATATAAACAATGACATTGGATTCAGCTATACAGTCATAGTTCGTTTTTAATCTCAGTGATTACTTTATTTCTGGAATTGGCAAATTAGCAAATCCATCTGACTTCCAGAATCCTCTTTTTTTCCAAGGAACCAGTGTTTCTCTCCTGCCACCACGTTTGATTTATTTGTGACTAGTAGCACAGCAGAAGTATGCTACTAGTCACAAATAAATATTAAGACAAAATAGAATGCTTCTAGCCTAAGAGTCGTAATTCACTCCCTAGTTCCCATCTTGCCCCATTGGGGAAGTAATCTACTACCAGTGCAAACCAGCAGCAGATTCCCTCCCCCTCTGCAGTGACGCAGCTGTATTAGCCAGTGCATTGGAGAGAGATAAAGACAAAGTTCCTCTCATTCCTTGCCTCTCTGTCTATTCTGCTCCCATTTCCGTGGAAGGGGGATAGCAGCCCCATGGATTGTGACATCTTTGTTATGAGATTTAAATAGTAGATGTAAATAGTTATTAGATATAGTGCTGGTTAAAGTTGGTCAGAAAATGTTTTTATGTGCTGAAAAATTGAATTTTTCAGCAAAGATTACGAAAACTGATTTTTTTTTTGGCAAAACCAAAATATTTTGATTTGGTAGTGTCTCATGGGAATTGTAGATTTGGCTACTCATGCGCCCATTCTCTTCTGTCGACTGGGTTCCATCATTGTCTACATCTCCCACAATGCATCATGGTCTCTCCTTTTGAAAACAGCAAACTTTGTAGCATAGGAGATGTAGTCTGGCTGGGGAGCCTGGCCCATAGAGGAAAGTGAGGACATGAAGCCACCAAACTACAACTCCCATGAAGCACTGTGCCAGCATGTCAAAATCAACATATTTTGGTCTTTAGCCCCAATATTTCAATTTTCAAATGTTTGGTTTTTGATGAAAAATTAACCTTTTCAAGAGAAAGCAGGCTCATTTCATGAAAAATTTTGTTTTGTCAAAAAACAGTTTGTATAGAAAATTTTTGACCAGCCCTAGTGCCAGTAAGATGGTGCTGAAGAATCTATAGCATGGTTCTTGGGGCTTTTGAGAGAAATAAAACTTCTTGTTTTTGTGGTGCACTGCAAATAGTTTCATTTGGGCAGCTCTTTACAGTCTCTCTTAGCAACAGGGGCAGCTCCAGGCACCAGCATGCCAAGCGCGTGCTTGGGGCAGCAAGCCAGAAGGGGCGCTCTGCCGGTTGCTGCAAGGCTGGCAAACAGGTTGCCTTTGGTGGCTTGCCTGTGAAGGGTCTGCTGGTCCTGCGGCTTCGGCGGACCTCCCGCAGGCGTGTCACCGAATCCGTGGGACCTCCCACAGTCAAGCCGCCGAAGGCACCCTGCCTGCTGTGCTTGGGGCGGCAAAATACCTAGAGCCACCCCTGCTTAGCAATTGTCCCATGCACAAATCTGTGGTATGTTTTTCTCATTCAAGGCAATAATTCTTCTGCAGGTGTGTGTAAAACAATTAACCATCTGAACCTAAGTAATTGAGTCAAAACACGCCATTAAATATGTAAGTAGTACTATCCCCATTTCACAGATGGGTCAACTAATACAATTAACTGGAAAATGGAATTTCCATCCAGCAGAAAATTCCAACACTTCAATATTTGTTTTCATTCTATACCAGATTGAAAAGTTGAAATTTCAAAATAGTTTGTGGAATTAAAATGCCAAAAACTTCAAAAAATTTGAAGCACTGATACTTTAAAAAGTCAAAATGAAGTGATATAGTTGTAATTTTTGTAGTAGTGTAGTTGTAATATTTTTACCTAATCAAAAAGAAACATTTCAGCATTACCAAAATTAAATAAGGAATTTTAAATTATTCATTTTGACACTTTCTCTTTGAAAATTTGTCAAAACTGACACATTCCCATGAAATGCATTTTCCAACAGAAAATTTACATCAACATTTTTTGACTACCTCTGTTAACTAAGGCATAGAAAGGCTAAATGATGTGACCAAGTTTGCACAGAAAGTTTGTTACAGAGCCAGGAATGGAAACCAGACTTTTTGAATCCCATTTCCTTGTCCTAGTCACTTTACCACATGGGTATTTATACAAATCTGTTACACATGTAAATCTTTGTGAATTACATATCAAACATTAATACAGGCATGAAACTAATTACAGTTAAAATAGATTTTTAAAAATCACAATGTATTTGTCTTTTTTTCTTCTGATATTTCTTATAAAAATTTGGAATCAGGCCAGTATCCAGGCATACTAGACATATTGCTATGTGCAGCATTCCTGATTAAGGGTTACTTTTTTCAAATGACTAGCCCCATTTTTGTGAGTAGAATCTTGGAACTTGATTTAAGATGCAAATCTAAATACAATATAGTGCATTGAAGGGGAATGTATTTTTATGTGACAGTCTTGCAGGAAAAATTAAAATAATTATAGAAGACTTATTATTTTGAAATAATGAAAGAAAGATTTTTCCTTTTTATGTTGAAGCTATGCTTTGAGGTGTCTGAAGATTGGTGCATGTATTAAGACTGAGAGTGAACCAGGTACAATACTCAAGAATCTGAAGAACTGTACAAGAAATTTATACTACTGCTTTAAAATGTCTAAGCAAAATCTAGTGACTTGAGGGAGGTATTTTTTCTTTCTTCTATTCTGTCTGCTATTGACTTCCACCCCATCACGTCTGCATTTGATAGTCTATGGAAAAAAATAACTAATTTCAGTAGTGAATTTTATGCAGATTCAGTATTTATGGTGGCGATGCTTGGGAGAGTCTATGATTAATGATCACACACAATGCCACTCTGTGAAAAGGACAGACTTTTTAGTGGAGAAATGTGCCCGTAGGCAGTGATGCAAATTTCACGTGTCTCTAAACATGAAGGCCCATCCTGACATACTGTTTGGGTTTTGTTTATACCCTATTACAACACCCATAATTGTCAAGAAAATTAATTTTGTATTCTGGGTAGGATATATTAATTTAGTTTCTCATGAGGGTCCTTTCCAAAAATGTATTTTTCAAAATATACCATCTGTTTTCTGAAAACCTGGTTTTCCTGAGTTGGATTTTGGTGGAATATTTTATTCCCACCTACGAACACTTTCTCTTAAGACTGCTAAAAGTGAAACCAGGTTGCATTATGTTGTTTTTTTCATAAAGGGCATAGGCAGCTCACACAGACAAAAGGGGAAATTTTAGAATGCTGAACCTGAAGGTAATAAAATTATTCTGGGCATAGTTTTGAGTATCAGAATTTTACGAATTTTTACTGTACTTTATGAAGAGGCAGTAGTCAAATTTTACCAAAAATATTTTTGCTGGAAGTTTTCAGTTCTTCTTCGAGTGCTTGCTCATATCCATTCCAGTTAGGTGTGCACGCGCTGCGTGCACGTTTGTCAGAAGATTTTTACCCTAGCAACACTCGGTGCGTCGGCTGGGTCGCCCCGTGGAGTGGCACCACCACGGCGCCAGATATATACCCCTGCTGACCCAACCGCTCCTCAGTTCCTTCTTACCGCCCGTGTCGGTCGTTGGATCAGTGGAGCGCAGCTTAGCTGTCCCCTACTTCCCTAGCTACTCATAGTTTCTTTGATATCTTTTTTGTATATAGTTGGAATTTATATAATTACAGTTAGTCTGATAGTTCTTTAGATAGTTAGCGTATATAGTTAAGCGGGGTTTGGACATTAGCCCCTTCCCCGCACCTGGTGCCGGGGCCCATGCCCAGTTCACTGGGATTCAAACCTTGCTCGGCCTGCCACAAGCCGATGCCTACAGGAGATCCCCACGACTCCTGTCTCAAGTGCCTCGGGGAATCGCATATTACAGATAAGTGCCGTATTTGCAAGGCATTTAAGCTGAGGACGAAGAAAGAGAGAGACTTTCACCTAAAGAATCTCCTCATGGAGGCAGCTCTGAACCCTCCACCTTCGGTACCGACTGCTGAGCACTCTGGTAGAAGTGCTCCTCTGGCACCGGACCGTGCCGGCACCGCTAAGATGCCATGGCACTGGCCATCTCTGGTGCAGGGACCTGCTCGGCACCGACCTCTCTCCCCGAAACAGAGGAGGTCGAAGTCCTCCACTACCTCTGTGCCCTCTGCGCCGCAGAGGCAGCCTCGTTTGGACTGCCCAGCACTTACGCCTGCCGTGGCACCGACTGCTGCGGTACCGTGGACTCCGGTCCCACGGAGGCCCGTCGAGTCTGATCCCTGAGAGCTCCCCACCGAGGCCTGTGGTTGAGCTTACACACTGGAGATATTCTCCACAGCCAGGGACCTCATAGCTATGACGTAGTCTGTCCTGCCTCAACTCCCGGCAACGCCAGTGCGGGTATTACACTCGATAGGCAAGCCAGCCCTAATGAGACCGTCTTCAGTCGACCCGGCAGATCGGCACCGATCACTATCCAAGTCCCAGCGCTATTCGCGGTCCCATTGACAATCATGGTCCCGACGCCGCTCGCAGTCCCAGTACCGTTCACCTCTTCGGTACCGGTCGTACTCGCGGCATAGATCGACGTCTCAGCCTCCTGCTCGGTACTCTCGGTACCGCTTCAGCTCCCGACACCGCTCCTGGTACCGGGACTCTCTCAGACCTTCGAGATCCAGGTTGACCTCCCGGCACCGTGCAGGTCGCAGGTCCCGATCTTGTTCTCGGTACTAGTAGGGCTCCAGGTACCGAATCCCGGTGCCGAGGAGATCAGCAACAGTGAGAGAGGACTCCTCCTACCAGGGTCTTTCAGCTCCTCCCTGGCCGTCCCAGCACCCGCCCGTGTCTTCGCAGGCGGACAGTTCGTACACCCAGGAGAGAGACTCCAATGTGCCCTCCAGGATATTCCACGAGCCCCAGGACCAAGATCATGGCCCTCACCAGTGGGCATTCTGGACACCTTGGGCATATCATCAGGCCCAGGCTGCACATCCAGGCCCATCTCGCTCTGCCACATCGGAGCACCGGGTGCCGGAAGCCACTATAAGCCGCTCTCCTCCTTCTACTTCAGAGGAAGTGCCAGTCCAGCCACAAGACTCCCAGATCCCAAGGGAGACAGAGGCTGGCCACCAAGAAGAGGCCTCAACTGATCTGCTTGTCCCTGGTCTCTCCTCATCCTCCTTCCTTGACGAGGTGGTAGCCGGAACATCATCTGTAAGCCCTCCGCCAATTGACCTGAGGGCCCACCAGGACCTCCTCAGGCGTGTGGCACTAAATATGAACTTGCAAATCGAGGAGGTCCCAGAGGTAGAGGACCCAGTGGTGGACATTTTATCATCTGATGCCCCCAAGAGAGTGGCCCTCCCCTTTATCCGGACGATCCAGGCCAATGCCAACACGATTTGGCAGTCTCCGGCCTCTATCCCACCTGCTGCCCGGGGAGTGGAACGTAAATATATGGTGCCCTCCAAGGGCTACGAATACTTATACGTCCTCCTCCCTGCTCCCTCGTTGTCCAGTCGGTCAATGAGAAAGAACGCCATGGCCAGCAGGCCCCAGCCCTGAAATCAAAGGACGCGAGGTGCATGGACTTACTGGAGCACAAAGTCTACTCTGCAGGGGCGCTCCAACTCTGCATGGCTAATCAGCAAGCCCTCCTTAGCCGCTATAACTATAATATCTGAGTGGCGGCAGACAAGTTTAAGGAGTTGCTCCCGCAAGACTCCAGTAGGAATTTGCAGCCCTCCTGGACGAAGGAAAAAAGGTGGCTAGAACTTCCCTCCAGGCTTCCTTGGACGCAGCGGACTCTGCAGCCAGGACCCTAGCTTCCGGAGTTACTATGAGACGTATCTCATGGCTGCAAGTCTCAGGCCTTCCCCCGGAACTCCAGCATACAATCCAGGACATCCCCTTTGAAGCGCAAGGCCTCTTCTCCAAAAAGACAGACCCTAGGCTGCAAAGGCTAAAAGATAACAGGGTCATTATGCTCTCACTAGGCATGCACACACCAGTGACTCAGTGCAGGCCCTTCCGCCCCCAGCCACACTCCTCTCACCCTCAGCCCAGACAGAGACAGGACTTTGCCAGAAGGCGGGGTAGAACCAGTCATCGGAGGCAGTCAGGCACCCAAGGCAGAAACCAAGGTCCCTCCAAACCACCCACAGGGCCAAAAACCCACCTTTTGAAGGTGCGCCCGAGGACAACGTACCAGTTCGTTAAAGGCTCCGTTCCCTCCTTTCTCCAACCGCCTCTCCCTTTTCCTCCCTGCGTGGTCCCAGCTAACGTCAGATCGCTGGGTCTTACGCACGCTGGAATTTGGGTACCACCTCCAATTTATTTCATGCCCCCCTTCCACCCCCCTTCCTCATCCCTCTTCAGGGACCCCTCTCACGAGCAATCCTCCTTCAGGAGGTGCAGACGCTCCTTGCCAAAGGAGCCATAGAGGAGGTACCAAAACACGAAAGGGGCACGGGGTTTTACTCCCGCTACTTCCTAATCCCCAAGGCAAAGGGGGTCTCAGACCTATCCTGGATCTGCGGGAACTCAACAAATTCATGATAAAGTTGAAGTTCCGCATGGTATCCCTGGGGACCATCATCCCATCCCTGGATCCCGGAGACTGGTATGCCGCCCTCGACATGAAAGATGCGTATTTTCACATAGCCATCTACCCTCCTCACAGGAGGTACCTCCGGTTCGTAGCAACCGCCAACATTTTCAGTTCAGGTCCTACCGTTCGGCCTCTCTACAGCCCCAAGAGTATTTACGAAATGCATGGCTGTAGTCGCCGCCCACCTCGCCTGGTCCGGTCGGATACATGTTTTTCTGTATCTAGACGACTGGCTCATCCGAGGGACCTCCGAGGCACAAGTCACCCATCACGTCGGCATTGTCAAGGACCTTTTCCTACATCTAGGCCTGATGATGAATGCAGAAAAATCCACTCTGATTCCCACTCAGAGGATAGACTTTATTGGCGCCACCCTGGACTCCAATCTTGCCAGAGCCTGCTTACTGCTGCCCCAGTTCCAGGCAATGGTGGCCATGATCCAGAGCCTGCAAGCTGTTCCGTTGACTTCGGTTCACACTTGCCTCAGTCTCCTGGGTCACATGGCGGCCTGCACGTTGTGACGAAACACGCCAGACTGCGCCTCTGTCCCCTCCAATCGTGGCTCAACTCACTGTACCGACCAGGCAGAGATGCCATAGACATGATAGTCACCATTCCCCCGAGCATCCTAGGCTCCTTCGAATGGTGGCTGACTCCCTCCCTGGTGTGTGCAGGGCTGCTGTTCCATCCGCCCCAGCCCTCTATGTCCCTGAAGATGGACATGTCATCTCTCAGCTGGTGTGCTCACCTCGGACATCTACGCACTCAAGGCCTTTAGTCATCTCAGGAGTTGGCCTTGCACATCAATGTCCGGGAGCTGAGAGCAGTCCGCCTTGTGTGCCAGGCGTTTCAGCAGCACTTGCAAGGCCGTTGTGTGTCAATATTCACAGACAACACAACAGCCATGTACTATATAAACAAACAGGACGGGACAACGTCCTCGACCCTTTGTCAGGAAGCCATACGACTCTGGGACTTTTGTATAGCCCAGTCTATAGACCTCAGAGCGTCCTTTCTCTCGGGGGTTTGAAACACTCTGGCGGATCGCCTCAGCAGATCCTTCCTTTCTCACGAGTGGTCGCTTTGCCTGGATGTTATTCTTTTGGTCTTCTGGAAGTGGGGATTTCCCCATGTAGACCTCTTCGCGTCCCGTGAGAACAGGAAATGTCAGATATTTTGTTCCTTTCAAGGCCTCTCCCAGGGTTCGATAGTGGACGCTTTCCTGATACCATGGACGACTCACTTGCTCTACGCTTTTCCACCGTTCCCACTCGTCCACAGTGTCCTGTTGAAAGTACGCAGGGACAGAGCCCTGTTGATCATGATTGCTCCAGTGTGGCCCAGGCAGCACTGGTATACCATGTTGCTTGACCTGTCAATAGCCAACCCCATCCCTCTACCTCTTCACCCGGACCTGATAATTCAGGACCACGGCAAACTTCACCACCCAGACCTACAGTCCCTTTATCTCACGGCATGGCTCATAAGTGGTTGACCCAGTCTGAGTTGCATTGTTCTGCCCTAGTGCAACAAGTACTCTTGGGTAGCAGAAAGCCTTCCACTAGATCAACATATCTGGCCAAGTGGAAGCGTTTCTCATGCTGGTGCGGAGAGCAGAATGTTCTTCCCTCCGAAGTCTCGATCCCCACCATCTTGGTCTACTTCTGGTCTCTTAAACAGCAGGGCCTAGCTGTATCATCATTGAGGGTACACTTGGCGGCCATCTCTACCTTCCACCCAGGGGAGAATGGCCACTCAGTGTTTTTACATCCTATGGTATCTCGATTCCTCAAGGGCTTGGAGTGCCTATACCCCCAGGTACGCCGCCCCGCCCCAACCTGGGACCTCAACCTGGTTCTTACCAGACTTATGTCGGCCC